>NC_091293.1:56826218-56858718 GCF_038502225.1 Cherax quadricarinatus
ACCAGTATAAATAATGTTTCCTTGTTCTGCTCGAGCGTAACTTTTTATATACCAGACTTGGAGCACTCAAGGTTGACATGTTAGTAGCTGCAAGGGCGAGGTGGAGGCTTCAAGGATGAGGTGGAGGCTTCAAGGACAAGGTGGAGGCTTCAAGGGTGAGGTGGAGGCTTCAAGTGCGAGGTGGAGGCTTCAAGGACGAGGTGGAGGCTTCAAGGGCGAGGTGGAGGCTTCAAGGACAAGGTGGAGGCTTCACGGGCGAGGTGAAGGCTTCAAGGACGAGGTGGAGGCTTCAAGGACGAGGTGGAGGCTTCAAGGGCGAGGTGGAGGCTTCAAGGACAAGGTGGAGGCTTCAAGGGCGAGGTGGAGGCTTCAAGGACGAGGTGTAGTCTTCAAGGAAAAGGTGGAGGCTTCAAGGACGAGGTGTAGGCTTCAATGACAAGGTGGAGGCTTCAAGGACGAGGTGGAGGCTTTAAGGGCAAGGTGGAGGCTTCAAGGACAAGGTGGAGGCTTCAAGGACGAGGATGAGTCTTTAAGGACAAGGTGGAGGCTTCAAGGACGAGTTGGAGGGTTCAAGGGCGAGGTGCAGGCTTCAAGGACAAGGTGGAGGCTTCAAGGACGAGGTGTAGGCTTCAAGGACAAGGTGGAGTCTTCAAGGACGAGATGGAGGCTTCAAGGACAAGTTGGAGGCTTCAAGGACGAGGTGGAGGCTTCAAGGACAAGGTGGAGGCTTCAAGGACGAGGTGGAGGCTTCAAGGACGAGGTGGAGGCTTCAAGGACAAGGTGGAGGCTTCAAGGACAAGGTGGAGTCTTCAAGGACGAGTTGGAGGCTTCAAGGACAAGGTGGAGTCTTCAAGGACGAGATGGAGGCTTCAAGGACGAGTTGGAGGCTTCAAGGACGAGGTGGAGGCTTCAAGGACAAGGTGGAGGCTTCAAGGACGAGGTGGAGGCTTCAAGGACGAGGTGGAGGCTTCAAGGACAAGGTGGAGGCTTCAAGGACAAGGTGGAGTCTTCAAGGACGAGTTGGAGGCTTCAAGGACAAGGTGGAGTCTTCAAGGACGAGATGGAGGCTTCAAGGACGAGTTGGAGGCTTCAAGGACGAGGTGGAGTCTTCAAGGACGAGTTGGAGGCTTCAAGGACGAGGTGTAGGCTTCAAGGACAAAGTGGAGTCTTCAAGCACGAGATGGAGTCTTCAAGCACGAGATGGAGGCTTCAAGGACGAGTTGGAAGCTTCAAGGACGTGGTGGAGGCTTCAAGGACAAGTTGGAGGCTTCAAGGACGAGTTGGAGGCTTCAAGGACGAGGTGGAGGCCTCAAGAACGAGGTGTAGGCTTCAAGGACGAGGTACAGGGTTCAAGGACAAGGTGGAGGCTTCAATGACGAGTTGGAGGCTTCAAGGACGAGGTGTAGTCTTCAAGGAAAAGGTGGAGGCTTCAAGGACGAGGTGTAGGCTTCAATGACAAGGCGGAGGCTTCAAAGACGAGTTGGGGGCTTCAAGGACGAGGTGGAGGCTTCAAGGACAAGGTGAAGGCTTCAAGGACAAGGTGGAGGCTTCAAGAACGAGTTGGAGGCTTCAAGGACGAGGTGGAGGCTTCAAGGACGAGATGTAGGCTTCAAGGACGAGGTACAGACTTCAAGGACAAGGTGGAGGCTTCAAGGACGAGTTGGAGGCTTCAAGGGCGAGTTGGAGGCTTCAAGGGCGAGGTGTAGGTTCCAAGGACAAGGTGGAGGCTTCAAGGGCGAGGTGGAGGCTTCAAGGGCGAGGTGTAGGGTCCAAGGACGAGGTATAGGCTCCAAGGACGAGGTATACGCTCCAAGGACGAGGTGGAGGCTTCAAGGACGAAGCGAAGGCTTCAAGGGCGAGGTGGAGGCTTCAAGGACGAGGTGAAGGCTTCAAGGGCGAGGTGGAGGCTTCAAGGGCAAGGTGGAGGCTTCAAGGGCCAGGTGTAGGCTCCAAGGACGAGGTATAGGCTTCAAGGACAAGGTGGAGGCTTCAAGGACGAGTTGGAGGCTTCAAGGACGAGGTGGAGGCTTCAAGGACGAGTTGGAGGCTTCAAGGACGAGGTATAGGCTTCAAGGACAAGGTGGAAGCTTCAAGGACGCGTTTGAGGCTTCAAGGACGAGATGAAGGCTTCAAGGGCGAGGTGAGGGGGTCCCAGACCTGTATTTGGAGAAAGTCAGGGATTCAGAGAAGACGACTGAGTCAGACGGAGAGGAAAGAGGAAGAAGAGGGAGAGAGAGGGGGAGAGGGAAAGGGAGGGGAGGGGGAGAGGGAAGGGGAGGGGGAGGGGGATAGGGAGGGGGAGAGGGAGGGAGGGAAGGAGGGGACGGGAGGGGAAAAGAGATAAGACTGCAGGTATACATTACTCAGTCTTAATGGACAGATTTACTCGAGGCTTCCCTTAGTGATGACTGACCAGAGAGAGAAGTGTCAGCCTGAACTGGAAGACTATAGTATCGTCAGCCTGAGCTGGAAGATTTCAATAATGTCACCCTGAGCTGGGAAACTTCAGTAATGCTAGTAGACTTCAGTAGTGCTGAAAGACTGCAATAGTGCTGGGAGACTCCAATAGTACTGGGTGACTTCAGTTGTGCTGGGACTCTTCAGTAGGACAATGAGGACATCGTCAAGTATTCCATTAAATGTTCATCAGCTACGACAGCGTCATAGCTCACCTTCCAGCAGAGCTGCAGTCACTTATCACTTGATAATCACCAGATCCCACCAGGACCCACCAGAACCCACAGGACCTACCAGGACCCACCAGAACCCACAGGACCTACCAGGACCCACCAGAACCCACAGGACCTACCAGGACCCACAGGATCCGCAAGGACCCACCAGGACCCACAGGACCAACCAGGACCCACAGGACCCACCAGGACCCACAGGACCCACCAGGACCCACAGGACCCACCAGGACCCACACTATACTCACCAGCCATGAACGTTTTTATGAAGGTATCTCTGCAATACTGAGAGAGGAAGAGGGTGGAGGAGGGGGATTATTATTATAATCAAGGGGAAGCGTTAAACCCGTAGGATTATACAGCGCCTGAGGGTGATGTGGAAGGTATTCAGGTTTAATACAAGGAACTGGAGAACAGATCCAATTCCCAAGATCAAGAGCCCCTCACCAGCATCAAGGAACCTCCCTTGAGAGGAGGAGGGAGAGGGGAGGAGGGAGGGGGAAGGGGGAGGGGCCACATAAGTAACGGAGGGGAAGCGTGAGAGAAGATCAGGACTGACAGTGCCACATATGGGTGCCACTAATGACCAGACAGCAACAGGGGGCTGTCAGTCTGGAGAATTCTGTCAGTGTGTAAGAATACTGTCAGTGTATAAGAATATTGTCAGTGTAATAGAATACTGTCAGTGTATAAGAATACTGTCAGTGTATAAAAATACAATCAGTGTATAAGAATACTGTCAGTGTGTAAGAATACAATCAGTGTATAAGAATACAATCAGTGTATAAGAATACTGTCAGTGTATAAGAATACAATCAGTGTATAAGAATACAATCAGTGTATAAGAATACTGTTAGTGTATAAGAATACAATCAGTGTATAAGAATACAATCAGTGTATAAGAATACAATCAGTGTATAAGAATACTGTCAGTGTATAAGAATACAATCAGTGTATAAGAATACAATCAGTGTATAAGAATACTGTCAGTGTATAAGAATACAATCAGTGTATAAGAATACAATCAGTATAAGAATACTGTCAGTGTATAAGGATACTGTTAGTGTATAAGAATACAATCAGTGTATAAGAATACAATCAGTGTATAAGAATACAATCAGTGTATAAGAATACTGTCAGTGTATAAGAATACAATCAGTGTATAAGAATACAATCAGTATAAGAATACTGTCAGTGTATAAGGATACTGTTAGTGTATAAGAATACAATCAGTGTATAAGAATACAATCAGTGTATAAGAATACAATCAGTGTAAAAGAATACTGTCAGTGTATAAGAATACAATCAGTGTATAAGAATACAATCAGTGTATAAGAATACTGTCAGTGTATAAGGATACTGTTAGTGTATAAGAATACAATCAGTGTATAAGAATACAATCAGTGTATAAGAATACTGTCAGTGTATAAGAATGCAGGTCGTTCCTGTCTCTCACAACTACTGGATCACTATGACATGGCCTTGGATGCACTGGAAGAAAATCAGAATGCAGATGTAATATACACAGACTTTGCAAAAGCATTTGACAAATGCGATCATGGCGTAATAGCCCATAAAATACGTGCTAAAGGAATAACTGGGAAAGTGGGGAGATGGATCTTCAACTTCCTAACAAATCGAACACAAAGAGTAGTGGTCAACAGAGTTAAATCGGAGGCTGCCATAGTGAAGAGCTCTGTTCCACAAGGCACAGTACTCGCCCCCATCTTATTCCTTATCCTCATATCAGACATAGACAGAGATATACACCACAGCACCGTATCCTTTGCGGATGATACTAGGATCTGCATGAGGCTGTCATCTGCTGAGGACGCGGTTAACCTCCAAGAAGATATAAACAAAGTTTTCCAATGGGCAACGGTAAACAATATGATGTTCAATGAGGAAAAATTCCAACTACTCCGTTATGGAAAACTGGAGGAGATAATAACTAGAACAGAGTATACTACTGACTCTGGCCATACAATAGAGCGGAAAAATAATGTAAGGGACCTGGGAGTAGTAATGTCTGAGGATCTCACTTTCAAGGATCACAACAGTGCCACGATCGCACGTGCAAAGAAAATGATAGGATGGATAATGAGAACGTTCAAAACGAGACATGCCAAGCCAATGATGATCCTTTTCAAATCACTTGTTCTCTCTAGGCTGGAATACTGCTGTACATTAACATCTCCATTCAAAGCAGGTGAAATCGCAGATCTAGAGAGTGTACAGAGATCCTTTACTGCACGTATAAGTTCTGTCAAGCACCTTAACTACTGGGAACGCTTGGAAGCACTTGACTTGTACTCGTTGGAACGCAGGAGGGAGAGATATATCATAATCTACATTTGGAAAATCTTGGAAGGAATGGTCCCAAATCTGCACACAGAAATCACTCCCTACGAAAGTAAAAGACTGGGCAGGCGATGCAAAATGCCCCCAATAAAAAGTAGGGGCGCCATTGGTACACTAAGGGAAAACACCATAAGTGTCCGTAGCCCAAGACTGTTCAACAGTCTCCCATCAAGCATTAGGGGAATTCCCAATAAATCCCTGGCTGCCTTCAAGAGAGAGCTGGACAGATACCTAAAGTCAGTGCCGGATCAGCCGGGCTGTGGCTCGTACGTTGGATTGCGTGCGGCCAGCAGTAACAGCCTGGTTGATTAGGCCCTGATCCATCGGGAGGCCTGGTCATGGACCGGGCCGCGGGGGCGTTGACCCCCGGAATAATCTCCAGGTAACCTCCAGGTAACAATCAGTGTAATAGAATACAATCAGTGTATAAGAATACAATCAGTGTATAAGAATACAATCAGTGTATAAGAATACAGTGTATAAGAATACTGTCAGTGTATAAGAATACAATTAATGTATAAGAATACTCTCAGTATATAAGAATACAATCAGTGTATAAGAATACTGTCAGTGTGTAAGAATACTGTCAGCGTGTAAGAATGCTGTCAGCGTGTAAGAATACTGTCAGCGTGTAAGAATGCTGTCAGTGTATAAGAATACTGTCAGCGTGTAAGAATACTGTCAGCGTGTAAGAATGCTGTCAGCGTGTAAGAATACTGTCAGTGTATAAGAATACTGTCAGCGTGTAAGAATACTGTCAGTGTATAAGAATACTGTCAGCGTGTAAGAATACTGTCAGCGTGTAAGAATGCTGTCAGCGTGTAAGAATACTGTCAGTGTATAAGAATACTGTCAGCGTGTAAGAATACTGTCAGTGTATAAGAATACTGTCAGCGTGTAAGAATACTGTCAGCGTGTAAGGACATCAAGGTCTGACAACACAGCACAAGGTCATGGTTGTTACTGATAGCTGCGGGCATCATAGCTCGATCAACCAGGCTGTTAGTGGGATTGCTTGTTAGCCATGAGTGTACGGGTCGGGGGAGGCGGCTGGGAGGGGCAGAAGGGGGCAGAGAGGAAAAGGAGAGCTGGAAAGGGCAGAAGGGAAAGTTGAATATCCACCTGCTTATTTTCCCAGTAATATCTTTCACTTTCATTTTGTGGAGAGTCACCACATGATCGAACTTATCACACGCCTTTACGAAATTCATGTACACCACATCTATCTGGGGATCAACTGATAGAACGAATGGAACGCGTGAAAGACCTGGGAGTAATAATGTCAGCTGACCTTTCAAAGCATACACTACGGCAAATATTGCGAAAGGCAGGAAAATGATGGGGTAGATAACGAAAACTTTAAAACAAAGGAAATAGTGTCACTAGTGACACTATGTGATATCGTTTGAACTCTCTAGTTTGTTCAGTGTTGAGGGCTCTGTTCAGGGCGGGGGAGATATCACAGCTGGAACAGATACACATAGCCCTAAATGTGTATTCACTGGCTCGGGAGAGAGAGAGAGAGAGAGAGAGAGAGAGAATGATAGTATATACGTGGAAAGTACTTGAGGGCCTTGTCCCAAATCTGTACACTACCATAACATACTGGAGTAAGAGATATGGAAGGAAGTGCAAAATAAACCCAGTGAAAAGTAGGGGTGCAGTGGACACAATAAGGGATTACTGTATCAACGTCCATGGCTCCGGGCTGTTCAACTTCTTACCAGAAAATATTAGTAACATGGCTGGGATAAGTGTAGAAGTGTTCAATAGGAAATTGGACAAGTATCTTCACCTGGCTGTCTTTAGTAAGGTGCTGGACAGGCACCTAAAGTCAGTACCTGACCAGCCGGGCTGTGGTTCGTACGTCGATTTACGTGCGGCCAGCAGTAACAGCCGGGTTGATCAGGACCTAATCCACCATGAGACCTGGTCGCGAACCGGGCCACGGAGACGTTGACCCCCGAAACCCCCTCCAGGTATAGGTCTAAGTGCCAGATTAACCAGGCTGTCATAGATATATGGATCAGATGGCTACCAGTAGCAACAACCTGGTTAACCTGGCAAGCATCAGACAAGCCTGATCCAGGATCGTGCTCCGGGAGTAGAAAATTTCTCAAAACTCATCATAGGTATATCAAAGGTAAAGGTAGCCTACTGCAGACGAGGGAGAGGAGTAGAGACGAGCACACGGAGACTACAGGGACAGGAGCACCCAGGGAGGAGGGAGAGGTTAGGGATTGCGGAGGGAGAGCAGACAATAGGCAAGGCCAGGGGAAGGGGTGGTAGGGAGGAAGAGGAGGCAGCAGACACGGGGGAGAGTGATAAGGAGGGTTATGGTGTAGGGGACGGGGACATGAGGGAAGAACAGATGGTGTAGGAGAGGTGGACATGAGGGAAGAACAGATGGTGTAGGGGACGGGGACATGAGGGAAGAACAGATGGTGTAGGAGAGGTGGACATGAGGGAAGAACAGATGGTGTAGGAGAGGTGGACATGAGGGAAGAACAGATGGTGTAGGGGACGGGGACATGAGGGAAGAACAGATGGTGTAGGAGAGGTGGACATGAGGGAAGAACAGATGGTGTAGGGGACGGGGACATGAGGGAAGAACAGATGGTGTAGGAGAGGTGGACATGAGGGAAGAACAGATGGTGTAGGGGACGGGGACATGAGGGAAGAACAGATGGTGTAGGAGAGGTGGACATGAGGGAAGAACAGATGGTGTAGGAGAGGTGGACGTGAGGGAAGAACAGATGGTGTAGGAGAGGTGGACGTGAGGGAAGAACAGATGGTGTAGGAGAGGTGAACATGAGGGAAGAACAGGTGGTGTAGGAGAGGTGAACATGAGGGAAGAACAGATGGTGTAGGAGAGGTGAACATGAGGGAAGAACAGATGGTGTAGGAGAGGTGAACATGAGGGAAGAACAGATGGTGTAGGAGAGGTGGGCATGAGGGAAGAACAGATGGTGTAGGAGAGGTGGACATGAGGGAAGAACAGATGGTGTAGGAGAGGTGAACATGAGGGAAGAACAGGTGGTGTAGGAGAGGTGAACATGAGGGAAGAACAGATGGTGTAGGAGAGGTGAACATGAGGGAAGAACAGATGGTGTAGGAGAGGTGGGCATGAGGGAAGAACAGATGGTGTAGGAGAGGTGAACATGAGGGAAGAACAGATGGTGTAGGAGAGGTGAACATGAGGGAAGAACAGATGGTGTAGGAGAGGTGAACATGAGGGAAGAACAGGTGGTGTAGGAGAGGTGAACATGAGGGAAGAACAGATGGTGTAGGAGAGGTGAACATGAGGGAAGAACAGATGGTGTAGGAGAGGTGGACATGAGGGAAGAACAGATGGTGTAGGAGAGGTGGACATGAGGGAAGAACAGATGGTGTAGGAGAGGTGAACATGAGGGAAGAACAGATGGTGTAGGAGAGGTGGACATGAGGGAAGAACAGATGGTGTAGGAGAGGTGGACATGAGGGAAGAACAGATGGTGTAGGAGAGGTGGACATGAGGGAAGAACAGATGGTGTAGGAGAGGTGAACATGAGGGAAGAACAGATGGTGTAGGAGAGGTGAACATGAGGGAAGAACAGATGGTGTAGGAGAGGTGAACATGAGGGAAGAACAGATGGTGTAGGAGAGGTGGACATGAGGGAAGAACAGATGGTGTAGGAGAGGTGAACATGAGGGAAGAACAGATGGTGTAGGAGAGGTGGACATGAGGGAAGAACAGATGGTGTAGGAGAGGTGGACATGAGGGAAGAACAGATGGTGTAGGAGAGGTGGGCATGAGGGAAGAACAGATGGTGTAGGAGAGGTGAACATGAGGGAAGAACAGATGGTGTAGGAGAGGTGGGCATGAGGGAAGAACAGATGGTGTAGGAGAGGTGAACATGAGGGAAGAACAGATGGTGTAGGAGAGGTGGGCATGAGGGAAGAACAGATGGTGTAGGAGAGGTGAACATGAGGGAAGAACAGGTGGTGTAGGAGAGGTGAACATGAGGGAAGAACAGATGGTGTAGGAGAGGTGAACATGAGGGAAGAACAGATGGTGTAGGAGAGGTGGGCATGAGGGAAGAACAGATGGTGTAGGAGAGGTGAACATGAGGGAAGAACAGGTGGTGTAGGAGAGGTGAACATGAGGGAAGAACAGGTGGTGTAGGAGAGGTGAACATGAGTGAAGAACAGGTGGTGTAAGAGAGGTGAACATGAGGGAAGAACAGGTTACCTGGAGTTACCTGGAGGTTATTCCGGGGATCAACGTCCCCGCGGCCCGGTCCATGACCAGGCCTCCCGATGGATCAAGGCCTGATCAACTAGGCTGTTACTGCTGGCCGCACGCAGTCCGACGTACGAGCCACAGCCCGGCTGATCCGGCACTGACTTTAGGTATCTGTCCAGCTCTCTCTTGAAGGCAGCCAGGGGTTTATTGGCAATTCCCCTAATGCTTGATGGGAGGCTGTTGAACAGTTTTGGGCCCCAGACACTTATGGTGTTTTCTCTTAGTGTACCAATGGCGCCCCTACTTTTTATTGGGGGCATTTTGCATCGCCTGCCCAGTCTTTTACTTTCGTAGGGAGTGATTTCTGTGTGCAGATTTGGGACCATTCCTTCCAAGATTTTCCAAGTGTAGATTATGATATATCTCTCCCTCCTGCGTTCCAACGAGTACAAGGAAGGGGTGGAAAAAATTATTTTCCCAAACGTGTAGTGTATTACGGGAGAATTTTAACATATCGTAAAGAGGTCTTCAAGAGCAAACTAACCAAGTATTTCCACCATGTACCGGATCAACCAGGCTGTGATGGATATGCAGACCAGCGGGCCGCCAGCAACAACAGCCTCGTTGACTACGCAACCACCAGGCAAGCCTGGCCCAGGACTGGGTTTTAGAAATAGGAAAATTTTCGAAGCCCTTCAAAGGTATATGGTGAAAGTTACATCCCTTGTAAGGAATACACCATGTGGAACCCAACGTATGGGTGTAGGAAGAACAGTACTGGGCATAGTACTGGTGCAGTACTCACTCGTGATACTGGGCATAGTACTGGTGCAGTACTCACTCGTAGTACTGGGCATAGTACTGGTGCAGTACTCACTCGTAATACTGGGCATAGTACTGGTGCAGTACTCACTCGTAATACTGGGCATAGTACTGGTGCAGTACTCACTCGTAATACTGGGCATAGTACTGGTGCAGTACTCACTCGTAGTACTGGGCATAGTACTGGTGCAGTACTCACTCGTAGTACTGGGCATAGTACTGGTGCAATACTCACTCGTAGTACTGGGCATAGTACTGGTGCAGTACTCTACACCTGGAAGATACTGGAGAGACTGAGCCTAAACCTGCACACCAAAATTACTACTTGTGAACACAAGAGGCTTGACAGACAGTGATGGATACCTCCAATGACAATCAGGGAAGTGATGAGCACACTGGGAGACAACTCAATAAATGTAAAGAGGCCACGACTCTTCATCACCTTCCTTCATGCATAAGGGAAGGGGTTACCAACAACCCTCCCCCCCGGCTGTCTTCAAGAGGAAATGCAACAGATTCCTGACAACAATTTCTGGTCAACTAAGTTGTGGTGTATTCGATGGCCTGCGGGCGGCAGGCACTAACAGCTTGATCGATCAAGCCAGCAACTGGTCTGGGACCAGACCGCAGGGGCGGTGACCTCCAGAAGTGACTCCAAGTAAACTCCAGGTAAACCGTTGGTGCAAAGCTCAAATCTCAGCTCATGATCTTGCCTACTAATCTCGCCGCTACGATGTTCAGGATTCAACTGTAGTTATAAATTCCAACTGTGCCCTTGTGTACCTGTTTCCTCTTCTCAAACAGCCTGTCCCTATCTGTTCCTCAAGGCAATGCCCTGGCGCCTCTACTGTTTCTTATCCTCATAACTGACACTGATAAAAACCACTACGTATTTTGTATGTGGTTATTCTGTCCTCTAACATATCACCAGGTTACCCCCTGTAGCCTCTCATGGCCCATAACTCTGTGACTAGCCCAGTAGCCTTGCAGCACACACGTACGTATGTGTGTGTACTCACCTATTTGTGGTTGCAAGAGATGGTTCACAGCTCCTGGCCCCGTCTCTTCGCTGGTCGGTGTGTGTGTGTGTGTGTGTGTGTGTGTGTTAGTTACCACTTTGTCCTTGTGTGTGTGTGTGTGTTACAAAGGGTCGAGTTTAACCCTTTGGCTCTGACTTATAAAACACAATCGACCGACATTACTGACTGCTGAACTCTCGGGCCCTGTCATACTTTCTCTTGAAGCTGTATACAGAATGATGTGTTCTTCCACCGCGTAGGAGTGCTTGAGGTGATCAAGCTGTGTTCTGGGTCCCACCTTAACCAAAAAAATAGATCTATAGAAAGGGATGCAAAATGTAAAAACACAAGTAAAGACAAGACTCGGGACGTCGAGATCTTACAAGGGCCTCTTAGCAAAACTTCAAGCACTGGGAATTGCAGGCTCTACGCTATGTCTCCTCAGTGATTATCTTCATGGTAGATCTCTAAGTGTAGTCCTCAATGGAACGGAATCAGCAAGGCATCCTATTAGGGCAAGTGTTCCACAAGGAAGCGTGCTGGGTCCATTGTTATGGAATGTCTACTTCAACGACCTTCTTCATCTCATCCCAGAATCACATGTATATGCAGACGACTGTACACTGACATTCACTTATCCAAGAGAGGAAATGCCAGCTGCTCTAAGCTACATCAATCACCAGCTGAGAGCTATATCAGCTTGGGGAAATAGATGGCAAGTAACATTTGCACCTGAGAAAACGCAAATGATGATCGTCTCTAGGCACCATGATGGTAATGCTGGTGCAGTAGTAAGGATGAATGGGAGGATGTTGGCACCTGGAGAAGAAGTTGATATCCTTGGGGTGAAATTTGACTCCAAACTAACCATGAAGAACCATGTTGTAAATCTTGCAAACAAGGCAGCCAGGAAGCTTACAGCACTTCGCCGTATCTCGCATCTGCTTGACAGTAGGGGTTGCAAGATTCTGTACGAGGCACAAGTACGCTCACACCTTGAGTATGCTCCACTTTCTTGGTTTGCCTGCCGCCCCCCTCTCATCTGCGACTGCTTGACAGAGTAGAGAACAGAGCAAGACGTCTCATCTCTCACCTGGACCCATCCTGGATAGATCTGTCATTTCAGCAGAGCCTTCAACATAGGAGGGATGTGGGTGGCCTTACTGTTATGTACAAGGCCAATATTGTCAAAATACCACACTTGGTTCCACTTCGAGGACAGCGTGAAACAAGCTTTTATGCCACAAGACGGGCAGAAAGCAGCAACTTCACTCTGGCTGTATCCTTCTCCAGAACATCACTCCATCTGAGATCATATATACCCAGGATGACTCGAGTATGGAACACATTCGTACAGCATAATGATGTCAACGAGATAAAGTCAGTTGATCAAATGAAAATGCTGGCCCACAGATGGCTCCAACTTCATCCTGTTCCCTACTTGTATGTCTCATAACAATAAAAATGTTTTCAAATGAGCTGATGTAGGTAACAGCTCTTAGCTTGCCAATAAAGTTAGAAATCCTTAACCTGTAATATAGCTGTCAATAAAGCTAGGGATCCTTAACCTTGTCAAACCCTGTGTAAAAAAAAAAAGTGATGACAGTGACTCTGTGTGGCATTCGCAAATATATATATATATATATATATATATATATATATATATATATATATATATATATATATATATATATATATATATATATATATATATATATTATGAGGCTGTTAAGACAAGAGAGTCGCTCTTTAAGCTCACAGGACGAAGAACAAGCACATATGAGGCTGTTAGGGTAAAGTCGATCAGGATACAATCTCTGAAGCAAAAAACAGGTAGTGAACAAAGCAGGAAGTAAAGGAACCATGGGACAGAAAGGGAGGGGAATGAAGTAAGGTGGAAGCTTTTGATAGAGCAGCTCATGACATGGAACAGAGGATCGAACAACAGCACTGCAAGATGGAGTTCACGAAGCTGGGTGTGAGAGTTCACGAAGCTGGGTGTGAGAGTTCACGAAGCTGGGTGTGAGAGTTCACGAAGCTGGGTGTGAGAGTTCACGAAGCTGGGTGTGAGAGTTCACGAAGCTGGGTGTGAGAGTTCACGAAGCTGGGTGTGAGAGTTCACGAAGCTGGGTGTGAGAGTTCACGAAGCTGGGTGTGAGAGTTCACGAAGCTGGGTGTGAGAGTTCACGAAGCTGGGTGTGAGAGTTCACGAAGCTGGGTGTGAGAGTTCACGAAGCTGGGTGTGAGAGTTCACGAAGCTGGGTATGAGAGTTCACGAAGCTGGGTGTGAGAGTTCACGAAGCTGGGTGTGAGAGTTCACGAAGCTGGGTGTGAGAGTTCACGAAGCTGGGTGTGAGAGTTCACGAAGCTGGGTGTGAGAGTTCACGAAGCTGGGTGTGAGAGTTCACGAAGCTGGGTGTGAGAGTTCACGAAGCTGGGTGTGAGAGTTCACGAAGCTGGGTGTGAGAGTTCACGAAGCTGGGTATGAGAGTTCACGAAGCTGGGTGTGAGAGTTCACGAAGCTGGGTGTGAGAGTTCACGAAGCTGGGTGTGAGAGTTCACGAAGCTGGGTGTGAGAGTTCACGAAGCTGGGTGTGAGAGTTCACGAAGCTGGGTATGAGAGTTCACGAAGCTGGGTGTGAGAGTTCACGAAGCTGGGTGTGAGAGTTCACGAAGCTGGGTGTGAGAGTTCACGAAGCTGGGTGTGAGAGTTCACGAAGCTGGGTGTGAGAGTTCACGAAGCTGGGTGTGAGAGTTCACGAAGCTGGGTGTGAGAGTTCACGAAGCTGGGTGTGAGAGTTCACGAAGCTGGGTGTGAGAGTTCACGAAGCTGGGTGTGAGAGTTCACGAAGCTGGGTGTGAGAGTTCACGAAGCTGGGTGTGAGAGTTCACGAAGCTGGGTGTGAGAGTTCACGAAGCTGGGTATGAGAGTTCACGAAGCTGGGTGTGAGAGTTCACGAAGCTGGGTGTGAGAGTTCACGAAGCTGGGTGTGAGAGTTCACGAAGCTGGGTGTGAGAGTTCACGAAGCTGGGTGTGAGAGTTCACGAAGCTGGGTGTGAGAGTTCACGAAGCTGGGTGTGAGAGTTCACGAAGCTGGGTGTGAGAGTTCACGAAGCTGGGTGTGAGAGTTCACGAAGCTGGGTATGAGAGTTCACGAAGCTGGGTGTGAGAGTTCACGAAGCTGGGTGTGAGAGTTCACGAAGCTGGGTGTGAGAGTTCACGAAGCTGGGTGTGAGAGTTCACGAAGCTGGGTGTGAGAGTTCACGAAGCTGGGTATGAGAGTTCACGAAGCTGGGTGTGAGAGTTCACGAAGCTGGGTGTGAGAGTTCACGAAGCTGGGTGTGAGAGTTCACGAAGCTGGGTGTGAGAGTTCACGAAGCTGGGTGTGAGAGTTCACGAAGCTGGGTGTGAGAGTTCACGAAGCTGGGTGTGAGAGTTCACGAAGCTGGGTATGAGAGTTCACGAAGCTGGGTGTGAGAGTTCACGAAGCTGGGTGTGAGAGTTCACGAAGCTGGGTGTGAGAGTTCACGAAGCTGGCTGGGTATGAGAGTTCACGAAGCTGGGTGTGAGAGTTCACGAAGCTGGGTATGAGAGTTCACGAAGCTGGGTGTGAGAGTTCACGAAGCTGGGTGTGAGATCTCTCACGGAAGCAAGAAAGCAGTGTTAGTAGCACTGAGAAAGGAGACTTGCAGGAAAGCCAAGCACAACACGGAGAGAGAGGAGAGCAGAAATGGAGAACACGGAACATTGAGAAAGAGAGTGAGCAGGAAGGAAGGGAAGGCTCAGTAGTGTTGGGCACCATGGGTAGCCTTGAGCACAGCACCAGACTCACTCAAGAGTCTGCACTAATGAGCCAAACAGTGAACCACCCAGTGTAAACACTAGTACCCCAGTGTGAAGGGCTCTACCCGCCCAAGTGTCTACCTTCACCCCCCCCCCTTGGTCACTGCCGCCACTGTTTCACTTTCCACGAATACACGACGTACGCATCCACTCGAACCCTGCAACCACATATAGGTGAGTACACACACATAGAGCGAAGAGGCATGCCAGGAGCTATGAATCGACCCCTGCAACCAGTTTAGTTTAATATGTTTATTATGCACCCCATACCCATCCTGTGGGCGGTAGTCAAAAAGATTACAGAGGTACATAATGGGTCCAGGGACTGGGCCCCAAAGTTTTGATAGCTGAACAAGGTAGAAAGGTAATGAACTCACAAGTTACAAAGGTAATGAATCATGTAAGTAAATTTACTTACTTACGTTTATATATGGCTACAATCATCAATAAATTATTGAGTAATGAGAAATTCACACGTCCACACCCGGTCACAACTGTAATGAGTTATTAGTGTAAATATTAGTTGTTGGGTCACACACACACACACACACACACACACACACACACACACACACACACACACACACACACACACACACACAAACACACACACACACACACACACACACACACACACACACACACACACACACACAAGTATGGCATGAGATACGAGAGGCTAACGGAACTGAATCTAACGACCCTGGCGGGCAGGACCAGAGGGAGACGTGATGACAACATACAGTATACTCAGAAAAAATGATAAGCTAGGCAGAGACACATTGTTTAGGAGGTGAGAAAGAGGTACTCAGGGGAACTGCTAATGACACAGATGAGCCACGGGGATGTCAGTATTTCTTCAGTCTCAGCCCGGAAGAGGAACAACGTCAATAAGGAAATGGTGGTGTGCTCCATGTGTAGTTTTAAAAGCAGGTACCACAGAGTGCACGAGGCTACGAATGAGTGAATCTGGAAAGTGACGAGAGGCGGGATCAGGAGACCGGATTCGATCCCTTCAACCACAAATAAGTGAATACTAATGGTTGCGTGTACACATAATTTTTTAGACGAAAAATTGTATATATATATATATATATATATATATATATATATATATATATATATATATATATATATATATATATATATATATATATAATGTCGTGCCGAATAGGCAGAACTTGCGATCTTGACTTAATTACACAATAGAGCGGAAAAGTAATGTAAAGGACCTGCGAGTGGTAATGTCTGTGGATCTCACCTTCAAGGATCACAACAATGCCACTATCACATTTGCGAGGAAACTGACAGGATGGATAATGAGAGCATTCAAGGCAATAGATGCTAAGCTAATGACTGGAATACTGCTGTACATTAACATCCCCATTCAAGGCAGGCGAAATTGCAGATCTAGAGAGTGTAGAGAACCTTTACTGCACATATAAGTTCCATCAAACGTATTGCATGGGGTGCCTTGAAATATGACGGTTGAAGTGATACACACTTGGTTGGTTGGTAACACTTATATTAGCAGAGTCGTGAGTGGGGGAGCCCAGCCTACCTGTCCAGTATAACACCTGCGGTCCTTTTGAGAGCGTGTGCCTCTCGCACACTGCTCACATGGGCATAGCTTGGTGACGTCACAAGCTAGCCAGAGAGCCTAACTGAGCAGAGGTCCTGACTATAATATAGGAGATACTAGCTACGATAAACTACACAAGTATATTACAGAGGGAGGAAACAGGAAAAATAAATGCACCAGCAGCGAACGCAGCTACAGTAAATCCTAGCAAACAGAATTACAATCTATGTAAATACTATGCCTTGGGTATCTGCAGGCACGGTATATCTGGTAAAACAGGTGGGCCATGCACCTCTGGCCATCCCAAAAAATGCCACACCCACATGACAACAGGAGAGTGCAAATTCCTCTCCTGTAACTTATTTCACCCAGAAATGTATCACTCATCATTCCATGAAAGAAAATGCTACAACGCATACTGCCAGGCACATCACCTAAAGGGGACTAGAAGACACAGACCAGCCAGACTATGGGAAACAAAAGAGGGGAGCGACAACCTTTCCAGGGACAGAGGTTTTTTAGGGCCAGGAGGGAAAAAAGATTGGCAAGAAATGACAAGAATCCTACACCAACTGAAAATACTTCTGGAGCAGGGGCACGGACATTGGCCTTTACTCCAGAACAACAGATATTAGAGTCAGCAAATAAAAACCCCGTAAATTCCACCAATATAGCGACATTTGTGTTTGCAAACATACAGGGTCTAAAGCTGTCAAAAAAACAACAAAATTCCTTACATCAAGGGACTGCTCACAGAGTCAAATGCAATGTTTGCAGCATTCACAGAGACCCACATAAAGGATCATTATGACAACGAAATATGGATCCCAGGTTATAACCTATTCCAATGTGACAGACTAAACAGGCAACAAGGGAGTGTTGGCCTGTACGTCACAGAGTCGCTCATTTGCACAGAACTACTAAACACCTCAAATGATGTTTACCTGGAGTTTACCTGGAGAGAGTTCCGGGGGTCAACGCCCCCGCGGCCCGGTCTGTGACCAGGCCTCCTGGTGGATCAGAGCCTGATCAACCAGGCTGTTGATGCTGGCTGCACGCAAACCAACGTACGAGCCCCAGCCCGGCTGGTCAGGAACCGACTTTAGGTGTAGTTGAAGTTTTGGCGGTAAAGACTGAAAACCAAAACCTTGTCATTGTGGTAGTATACGAGCCTCCAGATGCAACTTCCCAGCAATTCCAGCAGCAGCTTGAGAAAATTAACCACTGTCTGGAAAATCTCCCAACTCCTGCCCCAAACATCTTACTACTGGGAGATTTCAACTTGAGACACCTAAAATGGAGGAGTATAGCAAACAATGTTTTAGCAGAGATCACCCCGGGAGGAAGCTCAGATGAAAATTCACACACACACGAACTACTAAATCTCGGCACCAAATTCACCTTAAACCAGCAACTGGTAGAGCCTACAAGACTAGAAAATACACTGGACCTCATCTTCACTAACAATGACGATCTGATACGTAATATAACCGTATCAAGGACAATACACTCAGATCACAACATAATAGAGGTACAGCTATGTATGCACAGGGCTCCGGGCCAGCAAAATGTGAGCAGTCTCTTCACGAAATTCAATTTCAATAACAAAAAACATACAATGGGATCAAGTAAACCATGACCTAAATGAAACAAGCTGGGAAGATATCCTAAACAACACGGATCCGAACATTTACCTTGAAAAAATGAATTCTGTGGTTCTTGAGATCTACTCAAGACATATTCCATTAAGAAAAAGAAAGAGAAGATGTAAACTAGAAAGAGAGACGTTCCCTATACAGACAAGGAGGCCTGGTCACAGACCGGGCCGCGGGGGCGTTGACCCCCGGAACTCTCTCCAGGTAAACTCCAGGTAAACAAAGGTGAAGAGTCTCAGAGCTACTGAGTGGCGCCAATACAAAGGGAGGCACTAGTCAATGAAATTGTAAATATCGAACTTAAGCTGAAGGAATCTTACAGGAGAAAAGAATCACAAGAAGAGCTAAAAGCCATAAAGGAAATTGAAAAAGCCCCAAAATACTTCTCTTATGCCAAATCTAAGGAAAAAACAACATCCACTATTGAGCCCCTGCTTAGGCGGGATGGGACAAACATAGACAACAAAGAAATGAGTGAGATATTAAAGTCCCAATGTGACTCAGTGTTCAGCGAGCCGCTGCCCACACTAAGGGCCGACAATCCAAATGAATTCTTTATGAACGAAACCCAAAATTTGGTCATCTAAAAAATCTGGGATATTATCCTAACTCCAGAAGACTTTGAAGATGCAATAAATGACATGCCCATGCACTCTGCCCCAGGCCCAGACTCATGGAACTCCGTGTTCATCAAGAATTGCAAGAAGCCCCTATCGCGTGCCTTCAGCATTTTATGGAGAGGGAGCATGGAAACAGGGGTCATCCCACACAAAAAAAAAAAACAACAGACATAGCCTCACTCCACAAAGGTGGCAGAAAAGCAAATGCAAAGAACTACAGACCGATAGCACTAACATCCCATATAAAAATCTGAGAGGATTCTAAAAAGCAAGATCGCCAACCACCTAGATACCCATCAATTACACAACCCAGGGCATCACGGCTTTAGAGCAGGTCGCTCCTGCCTGTCCCAGCTACTGGACCACTATGACAAGGTCCTGGATGCTGTAGAGGATAAACAAAATACAGATATAGTATACACAGACTTTGCAAAAGCTTTCGACAAGTGCGACCATGGTGTTATTAATAGCACACAAAATAGGTGATAAAGGAATAACAGGAAAAGTCGGTAGATGGATCTATAACTTCCTGAGAAATAGAACACAAAAGTAATAGTAAACAGAGTAAAGTCCAAGGCAGCCACGGTAAAAAGCTCTGTTCCACAAGGCACAGTACTTGCTCCCATTCTATTCTTCATCCTCATTTTTGACATAGACAGAGATATAAGCCACAGCTCCGTGTCTTCCTTTGCGGATGACACCAGGATCACCATGGCAGTGCCCTCCATCGAAGACACCGCGAGACTCCAAGTGGACATCAACCAAATCTTCGAATGGGCCACTCAAAACAATATGAAGTTCAACGAGGAGAAATTTCAACTACTCAGACCCTGATCCACCGTGAGGCTTGGACTCAGATCGAGCCGCGGGGGCGTTGACCCCCGAAACCCTCTCCAGGTAAAATCCAGGTAAATAGGAATTCAGTAACACTACTGACAAACACCTTAACTGCTGGGAACGCTTGAAAGCACTTGACTTGTACTCAATGGAGTGCAGGCGACAGAGATACATCACAATCTACACCTGGAAGATCCTGGAGAGACTGGCCCCTAATCTGCACTCAGAAATCAGTCCCTACGAAAGCAAAAGACTGGGGAGGCGATGCAACATATCCCCTGTGAAAAGTGGGGTGCCATTAGTACACTAAGAGAAAACACAGTAAGTGTCCGGGGCCCAAGACTGTTCAACAGCCTCCCACGAGACATAAGGGGAATTACCAATAAATCCCTAGTTGTCTTCAAGTGGGAGCTGGACAGATATATGAAGTTAGTGCCGGATCAGCCGGGCTGTGGTTCGTACGTTGGACTACGTGAGGCCAACAGTAACAGCATTGTTGATCAGGCCCTGATCCACCGGGAGGCCTGCCGGGCCGCGGGGACGTTGATCTCCGGAATACCCTCCAGGTAAACTCCAGGTAAGAACTACCTGTAAAAATTTATCATGAATAACAAGAGGTTCATATAGGGACGATGAACAAACTTCTGAAGGAACAATGTAAGTCGATGTTCATCAACCCACTAAATAACAGCAAGTGGAGAATGCAGAAACTTTTTTCATTCCATGTGAAGACCGCTCAGAAAAGTTAATATCAGAACTAGTCCCATAGAACTCGAAACAGAAATGGACAACATGCCCACTCACTCAGCACTGGACCAGATTCATGGAATTCCTTATTTATAAAAAAAAGTGTAAAGTGCCACTAGCACGAGCCGTCAGTATTCTCTGGAGAATTAAATACCAGAGACCTTAAAGAGTGTAGATAGCTTATTTACATAAGGGAGGTAGTAGGGTACTAGCTAAAAACTGCAGACAAGAAGCATTAACATCCCACAGCATAAAAGTCTTTGAAAAACTGATATCAAATTACAAACTTTATGGAACAGCACAATCTGCGCAACCCAAACCAGCACAGTTTTAGAACTGGAAGATCACGTTTGTCATAACTACTAAACCCCTATGACAGAATTACGGAGGCGTTGGAAGAAAACCAAAACTCACATGTGATATATACAGGTTTTGCAAAGTCGTTTGACAAATGTGATCATGGGGTGACTGCACACAAATGAGGGCCATAAGCATTAGGGGAAAGGTGGGCACATGGATATGCAGGTTTCTAACACAGGGAGTAGTAACAGAGTAAATCCATCAGTAGTTTATCCGAAAATAAAGAACAGTTTACATAAGCGTTATTCTGACGTTGGGAGGACAGCAAGAAAATTAACTTAGAATAATAAAGATACCTTCTGAGGAGATGTACAGGGATAAAGGGATATAGAGGGATAGGGAGGGATATAGAGGGATAGGGAGGGATATAGAGGGATAGAAGGGATATAGAGGGATAGAAGGGATATAGAGGGATACAAGGGATATAGAGGGAAAGAGGGGATACTGAGGGATAGAAGGGATGTAGAGGGATAGGAGTAGAGTTCCGTCCACCAAGGCACAGTACTCGCCCCTCTTCTCTTCCTCATTCTCATTTCTGACATAGACAGGGACATCAATCATAGCACAGTATCATTATTTGCAGCAGATACTGGGACAGGTATGACAGTGTCATCCACAGAAGACACAGCAAACCTTCAAGCTAATATCAACCAAGTCTTCCAGTGGGTCACTGACAACAATACGATAGTATATGAGGACAAATTTCAGTCCCTAAGTTACGGTGTCATCCCACAGTCACTAAAACCCACACACACAGTCTCACTCCACGAGGGAGACAGTAAAGCAATCGCAAAATTCTGCAAGCCAATATGGCTAACTTTACACATCATAAAATATTTTTAAAAGGATTTAAAGAGGGAAACTGGTAATCATATGGAAGTGCACAGTCCAGGGCAGCCTGGGTTTAGAGCAGGTCACTCCTGCCTTTCCCAACTGCTAGATCATTAAGATATGGTCTTGAATGCACTGGAAGACAGGCTAAATGCCGAGGTAGTGTACACTGACTTAGCAAAAGTCTTTGGCATGTGAGACCATGGCGTAATGTGTACCACACGAAATGTTAGTACCACCTCTACATCTACCAGGATCCCCGAGTCTACCAGGATCCCACAGTCTACCAGCATCTCACAGTCTACCAGCATCCCACAGTCTACCAGCATCCCACAGTCTACCAGCATCTCACAGTCAACCAGCATCCCACAGTCTACCAGCATCCCACAGTCTACCAGCATCCCACAGTCTACCAGCATCCCACAGTCTACCAGTATCCCACAGTCTACCAGCATCCCACAGTCTACCAGCATCCCACAGTCTACCAGCATCCCACAGTCTACCAGCATCCCACAGTCTACCAGCATCCCACAGTCTACCAGCATCCCACAGTCTACCAGCATCCCACAGTCTACCAGTATCCCACAGTCTACCAGCATCCCACAGTCTACCAGCATCCCACAGTCTACTAGCATCCCCGCGCCCAACTGTAAAATCTGCACGCTATTTGCATTTTCGACCCGAGCTGTGAGAGCTTCAGATATGTCTGAGCTGTGGAATGTAACAATGCTGGGTTGTTGGTGAAGAGATGATGGTGGTGGTGATGTTATCAGGAAGAAGGAGGACGAGGAAGAGGAGGAGATGATGATGGTGAAGTTATCATGGAGAATGAAAAAGGAGGATGGGGTGATGGTGATGATGTTATCAAGGAGGAGGGGGAGGAGGCTTCATACAGGATCCAGGAGAGAAGAAGGATATAAAAGCAATTAATGAAAGTGAGAGAAATTCATAATATTTTTTCGTATGCCAAAAACAAGGCAAAAACCACATTCAGTATCGGGCTTTTGTTTATTCAAGATGGAACCTATATAGACGACAGTAAAGAAATAAGTGAGATACTGAAGTCTCAGTATGAATCAGTGATTAACGAGTAATTAATCAGATTAAAGATCGATAATCCAAATTAATTTCTCATGAACAAGCCTCAAAATCCTGTCACTACATGTCAAATTTCTGACATAACCCAAACTCCACTGGACTTGGATAAAGCCATTGGCAACATGCCCATGCACTCAGCCCCAGGCCCAGACTCATGGCACTCTGTGTTCATCAATAACTGCAACAAACCCCTTTCAGGTGACTTAAGTATACTATGGAGAGGGAGCCTGGACACGGGGCTCATCTCACTCATGCAAAAAACAACGGATATAGCTGCACTCCATAAAAAAGGCAGCAAAGCATTACCTGGAGTATACCTGGAGGGGGTTTCGACGGTCAACACCCCCGCGGACCGGTCCGTGACAGACTTCGTGGTGGATCAGGGCCTGATAAACCAGGCTGTTACTGCTGGCCGCACGCAAACGACGCACGAACCACAGCCCGGTTGATCAGGTACTGACTTTAGGTGTCTGTCCAGCGCCTTCTTGAAGACAGACAAATGTTACCTGGAGGTTACCTGGAGGTTATTCCGGGGATCAACGCCCCCGCGGCCCGGTCCATGACCAGGCCTCCCGATGGATCAGGGCCTGATCAACCAGGCTGTTACTGCTGGCCGCACGCAGTCCAACGTACGAGCCACAGCCCGGCTGATCCGGCACTGACTTTAGGTATCTGTCCAGCTCTCTCTTGAAGGCAGCCAGGGGTTTATTGGCAATTCCCCTAATGCTTGATGGGAGGCTGTTGAACAGTTTTGGGCCCCGGACACTTATGGTGTTTTCTCTTAGTGTACCAATGGCGCCCCTACTTTTTATTGGGGGCATTTTGCATCGCCTGCCCAGTCTTTTACTTTCGTAGGGAGTGATTTCTGTGTGCAGATTTGGGACCATTCCTTCCAAGATTTTCCAAGTTGAGGTAATCCTCCTTATGTATGCCGGGAGGCAGTTGAACAGTCTTGGGCCTCTTGACACTTATTTTGTTGCTGTGAAACTTCTCTGTACATTCTCCAGGCCAGCAATTTCGCCTGCCTTGAAGAGTGCAGTTAGTGTACAGCAGTATTCCAGTCTAGAGAGAACAAGCGATTTGAAGAGAATCATCATGGGCTTGGCAACACTAACTTTAAAGGTTCTCATTATCCATCTTATCATTTTTCTAGATACCTTTGAAATACCTTTGAAGAAATTCGAGAGTTTATCTACTCTCTGAGCCCGGCCATGGGCCAGGCTCGTCTGGTGCTTGCCTGGTCAACCAGGCTGTTGCTGCTGGAGGCCCGCTGCCCCACATATCCATCACAGCCTGGTTGATCTGGCACCTGGTTACCTGGAGGTTATTCCGGGGATCAACGCCCCCGCGGCCCGGTCCACGACCAGGCCTCCCGATGGATCAGGGCCTGATCAACCAGGCTGTTACTGCTGGCCGCACGCAGTCCGACGTACGAGCCACAGCCCGGCTGATCCGGCACTGACTTTAGGTATCTGTCCAGCTCTCTCTTGAAGGCAGCCAGGGGTTTATTGGCAATTCCCCTAATGCTTGATGGGAGGGTGTTGAACAGTTTTGGGCCCCGGACACTTATGGTGTTTTCTCTTAGTGTACCAATGGCGCCCCTACTTTTTATTGGCGGCATTTTGCATCGCCTGCCCAGTCTTTTACTTTCGTAGGGAGTGATTTCTGTGTGCAGATTTGGGACCATTCTTTCCAAGATTTTCCAAGTGTAGATTATGATATATCTCTCCCTCCTGCGTTCCAACGAGTACAAGTCAAGTGCTTTCAAGCGTTGTCCAGTTTCCTTTTGAAGGCTTCTACACTGGTTCCAGCCGTGTTTCTGATATCCTCTGGTAAGATGGTGAACAGTCTGGGACCCAACAATTTCACAATCCAGGGCAACATGGGTTTAGAGCAGGTCGCTCCTGCCTCACACAACTACTTGACCACTATAACATGGTCTTGGATACACTGGAGGACAAGCAGAATGCAGATGTAATATAAACAGACTTTGCAAAAGTTTTCGACAAATGCGATCATGGAGAAATATCATACGAAATGCATGATAAGGGAATAAATGGAAAAGTGGGCAGATGGATCCTCAACTTTCTAACCAACAGAACACAAAGAGTAATGGTAGAGTACAGTCAGTGGCAGGTAAAGTGAAAAGCTCTGTTCTACAAGGTACAGTACTCGCTCCCATCCTGTTCCTCATCCTAATATTTGACACAGAGATCTAAACCATAGTATCACCAAGTATTGTTTTCAGACCATACAAGATTATTATTATAATCAAGGGGGAAGCGCTAAACCCGGAGGATTATACAGCGCCTGGGGGGGGGGATGTGGAAGGCATTCAGGCTTAATTCGGGGAACTGGAGCACAGATCCAATTCCCTAAATCAAGAGCCCCTCACCAACATCAAGGAACCTTCCTTGAGGGGAGACCATACAAGAACCTTCATGAGTGTCGTCCACTGAGGACACAGTAGATCTCCAAGCGGATATAGACCAAGTTTTCCAGTGTTTAATGAAGACAAATTTCAATTACTCCGTAATGGAAAACCATGAAGAAATAGATAGAACGGAATATACAACAAATTCTAACCATACAACAGAGCGAAAAACTAATGTGAAGGACTTGGGAGTGATAATGTCAGATTATCTCACCTTCAAGGATCGCAACAGTGTCATAATCACATGTGCGAGGAAAATGATAGGATGGATAATGAGAACATACAAAGTAAGGGATGACATGCCATTGATGATCCTCATTAAGTCACTTGTTATCTCAAATCTGGAATACTGCTGTTCGCTAACAACTCTATCCAGGGCAGATGAAATCGCAGATCTAGAAAATATACAGAGAACCTTCACTGTACGCATTAGTTCGGTCAAGCACCTTAATTACTGGGAATGTTTGAAATCCTTTGACCTGTACTCCCTGGAACGCAGGCGAAAAAGACGTATCATAAACTACACCTGGAAAATCCTAGAGAGACTAGTCCCAAACATTCACACAGAAATCACTCCTACGAGACCAAAAGACACGCCTCAAGTACAATAAGTTAACATTAAAAGTGTCAGGGGTCCAAGACTGTTTAACAACCTCCTATCATACATAAGGGGAATTGCCAATAGGCCTCTGCCTGTCTTCAAGAGGGAACCGGAAAGATACCAGCCGGGCTGTGGTTCGTACGCTGGAATACGAGCGGCCAGCAGTAACAGTATGGTTGATCAGGCCCTGATCCACCGCAAGGCCTGGTCGTGAACCAGGCCTCGGGGGATGGGGGGGTGGAGGCTGACCCCCGAACACCCACCTGGTAACTGGTAGGAGAAGGTTATGGTGATGGCAATGTTATCAAGGTGGAGGGGAGGAGACAGGGAGGAGGGGAAAAGGTAGGGGAAGTTAGGGTGGTGTAGGGGTGGGGGGGAGCAATAAGCATGATAGCACAGAAGGTTCTCTGTCCGTCCGCCATAATGCCTGAATTATTTCCCCTGGTGCAGCAGCAGCAGCAGCAGCAGGGAGCTCCCTGGAGGCCTGCTCCACCACTTCCGGCACCCCCACCACCTCACTACCCTTTCCACACATTCTGGCAGCCACAGAACCCCACCAAATCACTACCCCTATACACCCCTTCTGGTTACTGGACTAGGGTGGTGCTCCACCATAACTGGAGTGGAGGGGACGGTGGCTAGCATCCACCACACAGGGATCACAGGGAGGTACCCAGCTGCCTTCTTTCACCTTAAAATACTTTCTATTATCTCCCCACCAGCGTCAACCTCACGCCTCTACTACTAGCAAACACTCCTCACTCTACTCGTGGTGTTGCTCTACTCTCTTCCCTGAGGTAACACTAGCCGTGGTTCGCTACATGTATGGTCTACATTACCTTCATCCATGTCTCAAAATTGAACAGTTAACACGATGGTGACAGTGGTGAATGGTTCACGTGGTGGTGGCAGTGGTAAGGGCGATGTGACAGAAGCAGTGGTGGTGGTTGTGCCAGGGAACGTGTGGTAGTAATAGTAGTGGTGATGGTGGTGGTAATGGCAAGGGTGGTGTGGTAGCAGTGGTGGTGGTAGCAGTAGATGTGGCAGTGGTAGCTGTACCAGGGGAGATGTGGTAGTAGTAGTGGTGGTGGTAGTTGTAGTTGTGCCAGGGGAGGCGTGGTGATAGTCGTAGTGGTGGTGGTAGTGGCAAAGGCGGTGTGTGGGGGGGATGTAGTTGGAGGTGGGGGTAGGAAGGGCAGAGAGTCAAGGTTATGACCCCACCAGAGCAGCAGCCCGGGGTAGTAGAGAGGTTGTACAGGAGAGTAGTGAAGCATCACACATCCCAGCAACAACACAAGTCACCACTACACCTGGATTTACACTCTGCTGGCTGTGGCATTTCTCACGTCTCAGTGTGGAGTTATATGACTCTCACGGCAGCCAAAATTACCATCCTCCCCCTTTCCTTCTCCTTTCTTTCTTGCCCTCTCCTCAATCTCTGTCACAACTCAGCACCATTCAATAAGACTAACAGGAAACCTGCAGCAGTAATTACTTTCATTATCCACTGATGACCCTCATCTATGAAATATCCACCACAGCGTCCGCAGTAAATATACATTTATCCTCTGCCAGATCCCTAAGTTATGTGTGAATCACCCTCACTAATCAACTGAAGAGTATCGTCGCTGACTTGGCATCTCTTGTTTTGAAAGGTCTAGTTATTAAACCTATCATTTTTCTTTACTGAGTAACTTATCTTGACTTCATCTTTTTATTTCTTCACTCATTCCGTTACGTAGTAACTGAAATTTGTCCTCATCATATTGTTGTCAGTGGCCCACTGGAAGACTTGATTTATAACAGCTTGGAGGCTCACTGTCTTCTGTGGATGCCACTTTCATACAGATTCTGATATCATCTGCATGTTCCTACAGTCCTTATGTCAGAAATGTGAATAAGGAAGCTAAAAAAATAAAGTGAGGGACCTAGGAGTGGTAATGTCTGAGGATCTCACTTTCAAGGATCACAGCAGTACTACGATCACAACTGCAACGAAAACAATAGGATGGATAACGAGAACGTTCAAAACGAGATGCCAAGTCAATGATGATCCTTTTCAAATCACTTGTTCTCTCTAGGCTGCAGTACAGCTGTACATTAACATCTCCGTTCAAAGCAGGTGAAATTGCAGATCTAGAGAGTGTACAGAGAACCTTTACTGCACATGTAAGTTCCATCAAGCACCTGAACTACTGGGAACTCTTGGAAGCACTTGACTTGTACTCGTTGGAACGCTGGCGAGGGGATGGTCCCGAATCTGCACACAGAAATCACTCCCTACGAAAGTAAAAGACTGGGCAGGCGATGCAAAATACCCCCAATGAAAAGTACGGGCGCTATTGGTACACTAAGAGAAAATACCATAAGTGTCCGGGGCCCAAGACTGTTCAACAGCCTCCCACTAGACATAAGGGGAACTTATCAATAGACCCCTGGCTGCTTTCAAGAGGGAGCTGGACAAATACTTAAAGTCGGTGACAGATCAGCCGGGCTGTGGTTCGTACGTTGGACTACGTGCGGCCAGCAGTAACAGCCTGGTTGATCAGGCCCTGATCCACCGGGAGGCCTGGTCGTGGACCGGGCCGCGGGGGCGTTGATCCCCGGAATACCCTCCAGCAGACTTCAGGTAGTGTTAATGTCACAGTCAGTGGTACCCTCCAGGTAGACTCCAGGTACCATGCCTTGTGGGACAGAACTGGTTTCTGTTTACTATTGCTCTTTGCTTTCTGTTTCTTAGGAAGTTAAATACCCTCCTGTCCATCTCCCAGGTATTCATTTTGCATACATTTTGTGTGCAATTACCGCATGGACACACTTAGCGAAGGCTTTTTCAAAATCGGTTTATACCACATCTTCATTCTGCCAGTGTATCCAAGACAAGGGACTCCAGGTAAACCTCTGGTAAACGATGTTATAATCCATATTGAGTCCAGTGCAAGTCTCCTCCAGATATTCATTGTTACCTGTAGTTTACCTTTAGGCGCTTCAGGAGGTCACCGCCTCCGAGGTCTCCTGGTTGCTGGCCTGAGTGATCAAGCTGTTAGTGTCCGCCGCTCGCAGTCCAAAGTATGCACCACAACCCGGTTTATCATAGATCACTCGATGCCCGTGAAAACTGTGCTGTTGCACGATACAAAGCAAAAGTTTGTCACATCTAGAGTAGTTAACGCAAGTGTTCCATCAGACGATAACACAAGGAAGTCTTCCCCTCTACACCCTGGTGGAACAGGATGATGGCAGCAGCAGCTGGTGATGGTAGAGGTAGGCAGGCAGGACCGGCAGGGAAGGTTGGGTGGGCAGGGGAGGCAGGTGAGGCGGGACGGGCAGGGCAGGCAGGCCTCGGGAGGGTGCGTGGCCACCCATAATCTGAGACCACGCCCACCCCACACTGGTAGTGGGGCGACGCCCATCCCACACTGGTAGTGGGGCGACGCCCACCCCACACTGGACCTTATCGAGTTTTTAATCATGTGTTATCAGGTGTAATTCCAGGAGAGTACAATGCCGTAAAAGGTTGTGTGTTAAGGTCAGTGATGGCGGCCCTCAGAATCATACCACTCATGTGCACCTCTTCTTCCCATATTTACATAAACTTGTTTAAATTCGATCAGTGTTTTAATATATTCACTTTTGTATAGGTTTGTATATTTATTAAGACCTTTATATCACTGTTAATCAGACTCGTGCATAATTATTCCTTGTGACGTATTGTTTTATCTTAAACAGAAACATTATTTGTCCTGGTGCTGATCCTTGGGGTATCCTACGTATGACCCTCACCCATCCTAATATCCCTTCTTGTACATTCACTCTCCGTCTCTTGTACTGCAGGTGATCTCTGATGTGTTTTTCCAGTTACTGTGGCGTCTTTTGGGGACTGTTAAACGCTTTCTTGCAATCCAGGAATATACACTCCTATCATCACCGTTATCTTTTGTGTTTCATGTGAGTGACGCAAAACTTAGGGGCTCCCACATGACTTCAGTAGGCTCCTACAACAGAAGTTCAGTAAGCTCCCACAAGAGGACTTCAGTAGGCTCCCACAGCAGGATTTCAGTAGGCTCCCACAGCAGGAGTTCAGTAGGCTCCCACAACAGGACTTCAGTAGGCTCCCACAGCAGGATTTCAGTAGGCTCCCACAACAGGAGTTCCTATCACCATACCTGTAGACCATGCTGGAGGTCACTGGCCCCGCGGTCACGTCTCAGACAACGCCTTTTTTTCCCCTCACGAAGTCTCTCTTATAAATGTGGTCCAGAAATTCGAAAAATCAAACCCATCACAAAATAATAGCCTATTGTTCAGTGTCTGCTGCTCAGCCCCGCGATGAACACGGTGCTATACTGACAGATCCCTAAGATTTCTGGTATTATTATTATGAATCTAGTTTTTTTTTGTGGTAAACAATAAAGACAAGTCGATGAATAAAACACATGTGCAACACTTGGGTATCTTTACTGCCGAAGAGTTTCACTTGTATAACAGACTTCTTCGGTGACATGTATTCCACTGAAGAAGATTACATACAGGCGAAACGTTTCTGTAATAAATACACTCCAGTGTTACACATTGTCTCATACTCGCCAACTTTTAGATGAGGTTCTTTGTAATAGTTTCGTTGTCTCAGTGCCCAACTATACATGCCCAACTATACATGCCCCAAATATACATGCCAGTTTCATCATCTATAATTAACTTAAACGTACAATTCTATTTCCTCATTTCCAAGTTATCGTCTACCACCTTCCCTTTCCACCCGAGGCCCAAGATTCTTCAACTTTTTGCCACCGGATATAAGAAATACAGAACTGGAAGAGGTTAGAAGTTTTCAAAGGTGAAACTAAGCCACCAACTTCTGTTCCGGTAGCAGGAACAGCCTAAGTGACCAGGTGGTCATCAGGGAAGCCTGGCTTCAAGGCGGGGCTGCGAGGGTAGAAGAGCCCTTCAAGCTTCTCACAGTTGTCCTCCCCGACTTACCAGTCATGTTTCGTGAGTGCTTCAGTCTTAGTACTACCCCTACTTCCTTCAGTCTTAACACTGTCTTTCGCTAGTTCCTTCAGTCTTAACACTGTCTTTCACTAGTTCCTTCAGTTTTAACAGTGTATTTCGCTAGTACCTTCAGTCTTAACACTGTCTTTCACTAGTGCGTTCAATTTTAAGTGTCTTTCACTAGTTCCTCCAGTCTTAACACTGTCTTTCACTAGTACGTTCAGTTTTAAGTGTCTTTCACTAGTTCCTCCAGTCTTAACACTGTCTTTCACTAGTACCTTCAGTTTTAAGTGTCTTTCACTAGTTCCTCCAGTCTTAACACTGTCTTTCACTAGTACGTTCAGTTTTAAGTGTCTTTCACTAGTTCCTCCAGTCTTAACACTGTCTTTCACTAGTACCTTCAGTTTTAACATTATTTCGAGAATTTCTGATATAATCTTAACACAACTGGACTTTGAAAAAGCAATTAACGACATGCCCATGATCTCTGCCCTAGGCCTTACCTTTGATATACCTTTGAAGAGTTTCGAGAGTTTATCTACTCTCTGAGCCCGGCCATGGGCTGTTGCTGCTGGAGGCCCGCTGCCCCATATATCCATCACAGGATCATAATTGACATGGCATCCCTTGTTTTGAAAGTTCTCATTATCCATCCTATCATTCCTCTAGCAGATGTTATAATGACATTGTTGTGATCCTTAAAGGTGAGATCCTCTGATATTTTCTCTCCTAAGTCCTTCATGTTATATTTCTCCCTCTACTGTGTGGTCAGAATTTGTTGTATACGCCGATCTAGCTTTTATTTTCTCAAGCTTCCATACTAGTACAACACGATCATTGCTCAGTACATGATCACTGCTCAGTAGAACATGATCACTGCTCAGTAAATGATCGCTGCTCAGTAGAACATGATCACTGCTCAGTAAATGATCACTGTTCAGTACATCAGGTTTTGTCTTGCTGGCACAATAATCCTCACTCGTCACATTACATTAACAATGCAGCTTCCTAAAGTTAGATATTTCTGCCGATCATTAATTTGGCTTCCCATACATCCAGGGTTTGTGGAGGGAAGGCGTGGGCGTGGAGGGAAGGCGTGGGCGTGCCTGTTCATAACACTTCACTGCTACAACTCTCCTTTAATTAATCTTTCCCGACTTCGGTGGTCACACTAATTACCAGCGGGGGGGGGTCCACATGAGCCCCACTACACCAACCACAACACCCATCACTACAACACCCACCTCTGCAACACCCACCAACAAAACACCCATCACTACAACACCCATCAATGCTACACCCATCACTGAAACACCAACCATGGGAACACCCATCACTACAACACCACAACCACAAACACACTATACAACCATAAGAACTATAAGGGCATCACAACATAAAACTACAATTACCACAACCATAAAACCATCACAACAGATCACCAATAAGAAAACCCGAACAACTACAACCATCACAACCCCTACTACAACCACAACATAACCAGACTACACGAACGACTACCTGGAGGTTACCTGGAGGTTATTCCTGGGATCAACGCCCCCGCGGCCCGGTCCATGACCAGGCCTCCCGATGGATCAGGGCCTGATCAACAATGCTGTTACTGTTGGCCTCACAACCCCCACTACAACCACAACATAACCATCAGACTACAGTAACGACTACAACCATCACAACCTCCATTACCTGGAGGGTATTCCGGGGATCAACGCCCCCGCGGCCCGGTCCATGACCAGGCCTCCCGGTGGATGTCCAACATACCTGGAG
>NC_091293.1:56863718-56928718 GCF_038502225.1 Cherax quadricarinatus
CAAGGATCACAACAGTGCCACGATCACACGTGCAAAGAAAATGATAGGATGGATAATGAGAACGTTCAAAACGAGAGATGCCAAGCCAATGATGATCCTTTTCAAATCACTTGTTCTCTCTAGGCTAGAATACAGCTGTACATTAATATCTCTATTCAAAGCAGGTGAAATCGCAGATCTAGAGACTGTACAGAGATCCTTTATTGCACGTATAAGTTCTGTCAAGTACCTTAACTACTGGGAACGCTTGGAAGCACTTGACTTGTACTCGTTGGAACGCAGGAGGGAGAGATATATCATAATCTACACTTGGAAAATCTTGGAAGGAATGGTCCCAAATCTGCACACAGAAATCACTCCCTACGAAAGTAAAAGACTGGGCAGGCGATGCAAAATGCCGCCAATAAAAAGTAGGGGCGCCATTGGTACACTAAGAGAAAACACCATAAGTGTCCGGGGCCCAAAACTGTTCAACAGCCTCCCATCAAGCATTAGGGGAATTGCCAATAAACCCCCGGCTGCCTTCAAGAGAGAGCTGGACAGATACCTAAAGTCAGTGCCGGAGCAGCCGGGCTGTGGTTCGTACGTTGGACTGCGTGCGGCCAGCAGTAACAGCCTGGTTGATCAGGCCCTGATCCATCGGGAGGCCTGGTCATGGACCGGGCCGCGGGGGCGTTGATCCCCGGAATAACCTCCAGGTAACCTAAATTACTGGGAGTGCTTGAAATTCCTAGAATTGTACTCCTTAATAACAAAAAAGGCACAATACCGTGACTGGAACGATACACAAATAACCCGCACATAGAAGAGAGGAGCTTTCGACGACGTTTCGGTCCAAGTCCAAGTCGGATCGAAACGTCGTCGTAAGCTCCTCTCTTCTATGTACGGGTTATTTGTGTATTGTACTCCTTAGAATGTAGGCGAGAAAGATACATCATAATCTACACCTGGAAGATTCGTACCAAACCTTCATGCTTAAATTACTACTTATGACCACAAGAAGCTTGACAGACGGTGAAGGATACTTCCAGTGAAGAAGAGGTGAGCAACGATTACAATGAGAGAGAATTCAATAAGTGTAAACTGTAAAGGGACCACGACTCTTCACACGCATAAGGGGGATCATCAACAAACCCCTGGTTGTCTTCAAGGGGAAACTCGACAGATTCCCTAAAACAATACCTGATCAGCCGGGTTGTGGCGCCTACGTTGGGCTGTGGGAGGTGAATACTAACAGCTTGATCAATCAGACAATATCCGGGCAGGGCCGAGGTGGCGGTCACCCCCAGAGGCGCATCCAGGTAAACTCTACACAAGTGTACTTTGTGGCAAGTGTATATGTTTCAGTGTGTTAAGAACTAACAGGTTTGAAACCTAACTAACCAGAGCACAGTAATTATAAACCAAGTACCACTCAATGCAGAAGTGTTACTGGAAAACATTTCTAGCCACAGCACGCGCGGCGCTCATCAGTTACTGGTAGCTATGCTTCTCCAGTACAGCCTTCCTGACCAGGTGGCCGTCCATGTACACCACTACTACCACTGCACCACCACCATTGCACTACCACTACCACTGCATCACCACCATCACCACCACTGCACCACCACTGCACCACCACTACTACTGCACCACCACTATCACTACACCACCACCATCACCACCACTGCACCACCACCACCACTGCACCACCACTACCGCTGCACCACCACTACCACTGCACCACCACTACCACTGCACCACCACTACCACTGCACCACCACCATCACCACCACTGCACCACCACTGCACCACCACTACTACTGCACCACCACTATCACTACACCACCACCATCACCACCACTGCACCACCACCACCACCACTGCACCACCACTACCACTGCACCACCACTACCACTGCACCACCACCATCACCACTACTGCTCCACCACTCCACTACCACAAACACCACTATACCACCACCACCACCACTGCATCACCACCACCACCACCACCACCACTGCATCACCACCACCACCACCACCACCATCACCACCACCACCACCACCACCACCACCACCACCACCACCACCACCACCACTGCATCACCACCACCACCACCACCACTGCATCACCACCACCACCACCACCACCACTGCATCACCACCACCACCACCACCACTGCATCACCACCACCACCACCACCACTGCATCACCACCACCACCACCACCACTGCATCACCACCACCACCACCACCACTGCATCACCACCACCACCACCACCACTGCATCACCACCACCACTGCATCACCACCACCACCACTGCATCACCACCACCACCACCATCACCACCACCACCACTGCATCACCACCACTACCACCACTGCATCACCACCACCATCACCACCACCATCACCACTAGCTTCACTTCTTCCTTCTGCTGTTAGTACAGCTGCTGGCTTCTTGACGTTCATCTTTTTACTCTAGACAAGTTCGTTTCAATCCCAGTTCGTTCGGTCACTCTGTCTCGCTCACTCCTAAATTATAACGGGCAAGTTGGTATTCAACAAGGCTCAGGCATATAAAATAAAAGTATTAGTAATTATGAAAACATATTTATGTATCATGGTACACCTTACAGAGAGAGAGTTAATCATGTATGGGAATCCTTTGTAGGTAATAACCTTAAGCTATGAACGATAATGTGTAGATTAGGGCAGAATGTTTCCAGGGATGGCTGGCAACCAGCTGTGAGTCGACCCACCGTAGTCAGGCCGCTACAAACACAATAAACAAAACAACTCTGGATCACTATCTGCTGGTCCCTCTGGTTACCAACATGGCTCACACACACGCACACACACACACACACACACACACACACACACACACACACACACACATACACACACACACACACACACACACACACAGTTCGCGCCTGTGACGAGTGGGTCAGTCATAGGACCGGTGCTGTTTCTGGTATATGTGAACATGACTGAAGGAATAGACTCATAAGTCTCCCTGTTTGCAGATGATGTGAAAATGAGAAAAATTAAATCGGATGATGACCAGGCAGGACTACAAAAGGATCAGGATAGGCTGCAGGCCTGGTCCAGAAACTGGTTCCTGAAGTTCAACCCCAACCAAGCGCAAAGTCATGAAGTTTGGGGAAGGGCAAAGAAGACCACAGACGGAGTGCAGTCTAGGGGGCCAGAGAGACTACAAACCTCATTCAAGGAAAAGGATCTTGGGGTGAGTATAACACCAGGCACATCTAAGGCGCAAATCAATCAAATAATTGCTGCATCAATGGACGCCTAGCAAACCTAAGAACAGCATTCCGATATCTCAATATGGAATCGTTCAGGACCCTGTACACCCTCTACGTCAGGCCCATGTTGGACTATGCAACACCAGTTTGAAACCCACACCTAGCCAAGCACGTAAGGAAATTAGAGAAAGTGCAAAGGCTTGCAACAAGACTAGTCCCGGAGCTCAGGGGCATGTCCTACGAGGAGTAGTTAAGGGAAATCGGCCTGACGACACTGGAGGACAGGAGAGATAGGATATGATAACGACACGGTGGACAGAGACAGGATGTTCCTGAGATGGGACACAGCAACAAGGGGTCACAACTGAAAATTGAAGACTCAGATGAATCACAGGGATGTTAGGAAGTATTTCTTCAGTCACAGAGTTGTCAAAAGTGGAATAGTCTGGAAAGTGATGTAGTGGAGGCAGGATCTATACATAGCTTTAAGAAGAGGTATGATAAAGCTCATGGAGCAGGGAGAGTAACCTAGTAACGACCAGTGAAGAGGTGGGGTCAGGAGCTGTGAATCGACCCCTGCAACCACAACTAGGAGAGTACACACACATACACAGTAGCGAACAGTGAAGAGGCAGGACCAGGAGCTATGACTCGACTCCTGCAACCATAATTAGGTGAGTACACAGGGACAACAGAAACAGGAAGACTAGACCCCATACTTTACCCAGAGGTGTGGAGAGGCCAAAGCCAAGTGTGCTGAAGTATGGAGAAAGTATAGAAGGTAAAGGACCCAGGAAAACAGGGAGTTGAGCCACAGAGCCAGAAATGAATATGCATGGATAAGAAGAGGAGCACAGCGTCAATATGAGAATAACATAGCATCACAAGCCAAATCTGACCCAAAGTTGCTATACACCCACATTAGGAGGAAAACAATAGTCAAGGACCAGGTAATCAGGTTGAGGAAGAAAGGAGGGGAGCTCACAGGGAACGACCAGGAAGTATGTGAGGAGCTCAGCTCACGATTCAAGGAAATATTCACAGTGGAGACAGAGAGGCTTCCAGCAAACCGAAGTGGTAGGATGCACCAGCTAGTGCTGGACACACTGCACACAACCGAGGAGGAGGTGAAGAAACTGCTAGGGGAACTAGATACCTCAAAGGCGGTGGGCCCAGATAATATCTCTCCTTGGGTCCTGAGAGAGGGAGCAGATGCACTGTGTGAGCCATTGACAACAATCTTCAATAAATCTATTGAAACAGGGCAATTGCTTGAGGTGTGGAAGACACAAATGTAGTTTCGAGTTTTAAGAAAGGTGAAAGACAGGCTGCACTAAATTACATGCCAGTGTCGCTGACTTGTATAATAAAGTTGTGGAGAAGATAATCAGCAAAAGAATGGCGGAACACCTACGAAGGAACAGGTTCATACATGACAACCACCAAAGCTTCAGCGAAGGGAAATCGTGCATCACAAACCTATTGAGTTCTACGACAAGGTGACAGAAATAAGACAAGAAAGAGAGGGATGGGTAGACTGTATCTTCTTGGACTGTAAGAAGACTTTCGACACAGTACCACACAAGAGACTGGTTGAAAAGCTAGAGGAACAGGCAGGAATAGCAGGGAAACTACTGCAATGGATCAGGGAATGCCTGAAAGGAAGGAACCAACATGTGTTGGTACGAGACGAGGTGTCAGAGTGGGGTTCCACAAGGGTCAGTCATAGGACCGGTGCTGTTTCTTGTATATGTGAATGACATGACGGAAGGGATGTACTCACAGGTGTTCGCAGACGATATAGAGTTAATGAGGAGAACACAAGCGAACGAGGATCAGGTAAGCCTACAAGGGGACCTAGACAAGCTGCAAGCCTGGTACGACAAATGGCTCCTAGAGTTTAACCCCAGCAAATGCAAAGTTATGAGGCTTGGGGAAGGACAAAGAAGACCGCAGATGGAGTACAGCCGAAGAGGTAAAAAACTGCAAAACTCACTCAAGGAAAAGGATCTTGGGGTGAGCATCATACCGAGCACATCTCCTGAGATATACATCAATCAAATAACTGCTGCAGCACATGAGCGCCTGGCAAACCAGAGAATAGTGTTTCAAGATTTAAGTAAGGAGTCATTCACGACACTGTACACCGTGTACGTCAGGCCCAAATTTAAGTATGCAGCACCAGTATGGAACCCACACCTGTTCAAACACACCAAGAAATTAGAGAAAGTGGAAAGTTTTGCAACAAGACTAGTCCCGGAGCTGAGGGGTTTGTCCTACAAGAAGAGGTTAAGGGAACTCAACCTGACAACACTGGAAGACAGGAGGGATAGGGAAGACATGATAACATGTAAAAATACTGAGAGGAATTTACAAGGGAGAGAATGTTTCAGAGTTGTGAGACAGCAACAAGGGGTCACAACTGGAAGTTGAGAACTCAAATGGGTCACATGGATGTTAGGAAGTACTTCTTCAGTCAAAGGATTGTCAGGAAGTGGAACAGTCTGGAGGGTGATGTAGTGGAGGCAGGATCCATACAAAGCTTTAAGAAGAGGTACGATAAAGTTTATGGAACAAGAGGAGAGCGGGCCTAGTAGAGACCAGGAGCTGTGACTCGGCCCCTGCAACCACAGTTAGGTGAGTACACATCGGACACAGTATATCACTCACCCATATAGATGAATACATATAGATGAGTACACATGCAGCAGCTGCTGCTGCTGCATGTATGCTAATCTATATGTATTTATCTATATGTATTCATCTATTACTACGAGCAGCAGCTCGTAGTAATAGCAAGCAGTAAGAGCCTCAGCCACAACACATGACCACGTGTCTAGCTTAGCCTCACCTGCTCCTCAAGGTTACCTTGAACACCTGGGCCACACCTGCTACCACCATCATCACACCTGCTACGATTACCACCACATTTGGACCACATACGCCACTATTACTTTCTCTCCTCCCCTGCTCTCTCTCTCTTTCTCTCTCTCTCTCCACCCCTCCTCCCTCCATTCAGATCGGTGATGTATACACCGTCCACTCTCACATAACACTGACAGTTTCCACACTGGTTATACACTCGTAATTCGGCATGAAGCCAGGCAAATCTCTAGCTTGTCTTTATTACCTAAAATATATAAACGAATGTACTCACTTATTACTGAACAAAATATTTGCAACCTCTGTCAGTTTGGCTTCAGGTCAGGAAAGAGCACTAATGATGTTATTCTATAGATGCTAGAGTCTGCCTTTTCAGCTCTAGAAAATAATGAATATCCAATGGGCCTCTTTATTGATGAAAGAAATGTTTTTGACACTGAAGACCACAATATCTTGCTGCTGAAACTAACACTTTATGTTACCCAAAAGACATCAGCCATTAGAATAATCAACCTATCATCTCTCAGACAACACAACACTCCACTCCACTCCACTCCACTCCACTCCACTCCACTCCACTCCACTCCCCTCCCCTCCCCTCCCCTCCCCTCCCCTCCCCTCCCCTCCCCTCGCCTCCCCTCCCATCCCCTCTCATCCCCTCCCCTTCCCTTCCCTTCCCTTCCCTTCCCTTCCCTTCCCTTCCCTTCCCTTCCCTTCGAAGGTCTTGACTTACTTCAAAAAACATTCACACCTGCCACTGTGCACTCCATAAACATATAAAGGACGGGACACTTAATACGAACTTTAACTCAGCGTTCAGACTCTCCTGAGCAGCTGCAATAACAAACAGACACACTACAAACAAGCGCCTCTGACATGCCACGTGTTCCACTCCAAGAATACCATAAGAATAAAGAGCACTAAAATTTGGAACACCCTTCCAGAAAATGCAAAAAGTTCCCAATCCGTCATCTGCTTAAAAAAAAAAAAACAGACTAATTGTGGCAAAGGCAAATTTATCAACATCAACTCTGTTTATCTATATATTATAATTATTATTATCCTCAGTGTTACTAATATATCTCAAATATATAATAACCACTACAAGTGTTATATTAAATTGTCTTACTAAATGAAATCTGAAAATTCCATAATCATAAATCAAATTGTTAGATTTTAAGCCAAAGAAAGTCAAGTTTAACATTTTACAGCCGCGCGGATGATCGCTGTAACCAGAGGCTTCTCTAAGGTTTGTCAATTCATTCATTCATTAGAGGTTTGCCGGTACTTCCGGCCCGGGTCTTCTCTATATGGTGACCCGGCTAATTTTGTTAATAATGTCAAACAGTTCTATACTAATTGAATAATGTACTATTTTTAGAAATCAACATTATTGCTTTTATTATTACCATTATTGCTGTTACTGTTCTTGAGTTACCGATCCACCAGGTTGTTGCTGTCTACGGCCAGCAAGCCTCGTCATCACAACCTGACTCATGGCACTGACTGAAGGAAATGAGTCAGTTACATCTTAAAAAACGTCTACTTTTGTTCCAGCAATATTTCTTATATTTGTGTAGTTGACACAGTGTTGTGTGTGTGCCTGTGACACCTCCCTTTAGGCGGAGTTGACACAGTGTTCTGTGTGTGCTTGTGACACCTTCCTGTAGGCGGAGTAGACACAGTGTTCTGTGTGTGCCTGTGACACCTTCCTGTAGGCGGAGTAGACACAGTGTTCTGTGTGTGCCTGTGACACCTTCCTGTAGGCGGAGTAGACACAGTGTTGTGTGTGTGCCTGTGACACCTTCCTGTAGGCGGAGTAGACACAGTGTTGTGTGTGTGCCTGTGACACCTTCCTGTAGGCGGAGTAGACACAGTGTTGTGTGTGTGCCTGTGACACCTTCCTGTAGGCGGAGTAGACACAGTGTTCTGTGTGTGCCTGTGACACCTTCCTGTAGGCGGATATGACACAGTGTTCTGTGTGTGCTTGTGACACCTTCCTGTAGGCGGAGTAGACACAGTGTTCTGTGTGTGCCTGTGACACCTTCCTGTAGGCGGAGTAGACACAGTGTTGTGTGTGTGCCTGTGACACCTTCCTGTAGGCGGAGTAGACACAGTGTTGTGTGTGTGCCTGTGACACCTTCCTGTAGGCGGAGTAGACACAGTGTTGTGTGTGTGCCTGTGACACCTTCCTGTAGGCGGAGTAGACACAGTGTTGTGTGTGTGCCTGTGACACCTTCCTGTAGGCGGAGTAGACACAGTGTTCTGTGTGTGCCTGTGACACCTTCCTGTAGGCGGATATGACACAGTGTTCTGTGTGTGCTTGTGACACCTTCCTGTAGGCGGAGTAGACACAGTGTTCTGTGTGTGCCTGTGACACCTTCCTGTAGGCGGAGTTGGCACAGTGCTGTGTGTGTGCTTGTGACACTTTCCTCTGGAGATGACACTGTTTGTTCTCTAAGAGGACCTGTGACACCTTTGCAACCATGTCACCTGTGACACTTCCTCCCGTCTCTTTGAAGGCACCGAGACGCTGCTATACAAAGATTATATTAATTTTAAGGTGGCAGTAAAGGACCCACAAGTTTCTGCAGGAAAACAATGGTATTAGAAACCGACACGATGGAAACAATCAAGAGACTTCATAAAATGCTCAAATATCCAGCACATACAAGAGTTCACGACGATGTTTCGCTTCGACTTGGACCACTTACAGAGACTGTAAATGATCTTTTAAGACTTAAAACTCACTAAGTGGGCGAAATGTCACGGATGAAGGATCGCATTACACTACCATTGTTCACTTCACCAATTTTTTCCAGCCTTTAGAGGCTGTGTCAACACAGAACAATATTCATCAGAGAACAACAAAGCACACCAGTGACCCCCCCCCTCTCTTGTTCTCATTACTCTTTATAAAGGGGGCGGGGGAGAGGGAAGCCTTCACGCTGAAATGCTCTTGATCCAAGCACTTGGAGCTACCGTACCCTTCCTCGGATCAAACATGATTACCCATTCCCCAAGAAATGTATGACTCACAAGAAATTAGTGCTTTTCCATATTAAGAATAATGATATTTTAACAGTTTTAGTTATCCAAACATTACCCTGAAGAGTCTTCTGAGCTGACCTTATTACTCTTCAAGCTTAACCATGGTATTACTCTAAAAGCTTGACCTTACTGACTACTACTCTACAAGCTTAACATTACTACTACTATACAAGCTTAGCCTTACTACTACTATACAAGCTTGACCTTACTGACTACTACTATACAAGCTTGACCTTACTGACTACTACTATACAAGCTTGATCTTACTGACTACTACTATACAAGCTTGACTTTACTGACTACTACTATACAAGCTTGACCTTACTGACTACTACTATACAAGCTTGACCTTACTGACTACTACTATACAAGCTTGATCTTACTGCTACTCTACAAGCTTGACCTTACTGACTACTATACAAGCTTGACCTTACTGACTACTACTCTACAAGCTTGACCTTACTGACTACTACTCTACAAGCTTGACCTTACTGACTACTACTCTACAAGCTTGACCTTACTGACTACTAATCTACAAGCTTGACCTTACTGACTACTATACAAGCTTGACCTTACTGACTACTACTATACAAGCTTGACCTTACTGACTACTACTCTACAAGCTTGACCTTACTGACTACTACTATACAAGCTTGACCTTACTGACTACTACTATACAAGCTTGACCTTACTGTTATGGGACTATGGGACCCAACACATATTAATGTATATAAATAACAGTTACTCTGGAATACCTAATTATATTGAACTAATGGGGGCACGACTGCTTAAATGTTAGAAGGGCAGATCACCCTTATGGCTGCAAGGCAGCTGAGTCAAGCCTGTTTTTCTCAATATAATAGGTTATACTATAGACACACAAACACACAATTTAAATAAGTATTTTATAAAGTTGTATTTCTTTTGTAAATGTAAAATAAGTGTGGTAGAGTTGTGGTAACTACAGAATTGTGCTCGGCAACAGTCTTTTGTTGTTTGGTGGGTGTGGGAGGAGCTTAGCTAGGCTCCTCCCTCTCCATCACTCTTTTTGTTGACTTCAAGCTGGTAGGACCTCTGGGTCTTTCTTTCTATTTTGTGGGCATTATATGTGCCCCAGGGGTGAGTTTTATAACTTAAGTTGTGGCCACCATACCCAGGGTGACTAAAGTGTGTCAAAACACTGGTTAGTCCAGAAGAAAGAAGGGTAATTTGTCCAGATCCACCATGTGGGCTGTTTTAGAAGAGCAGCTAAGGGGTATGCAGGCTTATGTTTTGAATATGCGAGTGCTGTAATTGTATATTCTGTAACATATCTATTTAGAATACAGTTATATTTTTTTTAGAAATAGTTTAAATAACCTGTGAAGAGGGCTGGTGACAGGATTTCAGAGACTGAGGATGACCAATCATGAATGTATTACCCTAGACATATAAGGCCTTTATGTAAAAGCTACCCAACTTCAGAACGTGTAGTGAGAACCTTACTATCAAAGTAATAAGGGACAACAACATAACACTTACTACTACTATACAAGCTTGACCTTACTGACTGTTAATCGACAAGCTTGACCTTACTGACTATTACTCTATAAGCTTGATCTTAGTGACTATTAATCTACAAGCTTGACCTTACTGACTACTACTCCACAAGCTTGACCTTACTACTAATCTACAAGCTTGACCTTACTATTAACCTACAAGCTTGACCTTACTGACTATTAATCTACAAGCTTGACCTTACTGATTGCTATTCAAGCTTTATCTTGCTCTCTATTACTCTACAAGGATGAAAAAAAACAAACAAATGCAGTATAATGTGATCCTCCATTAACTACGTTTCGTCCAGTGTGCTTTATCGAGTCAAGTACAGATCCACTTGGTCAAACATGTCCATGCAGGTTTACCAGGACGGGTCCTGACCCGGGTCTTTTCCACGTGGTGACTGGCAGTGACTCCCGAAGGAGTGTCGGAGCTTGTACAGGTGATGTACCGTTTAGAACCCTACGGCGGGGGGCACAGTGAGCATTAAAGTGGAGTACCATTTACACCCCTACGGCGGGGGACCTGGGCAGAGAGTAAATGAGTATATACTATAGTCAGGAGATTCAGGTGGAGAATGTTGGGTGTGAGAGGGACCTGCACGGGACGGGCCAGTAGGTATGTTCTTGTTATGTTGCACAACCATGAACAAGTTTGGTGGTAAGATGTTCAGCTAGGTTGGTAAAACCTCTGTTGTGATAAAGGTTAATACCAGGATCCTGGTGTCTTCCCTGGTGATGATCCTGGTGACTTCCCTGGTGATGATCCTGGTGTCTTCCCTGGTGATGATCCTGGTGACTTCCCTGGTGATGATCCTGGTGTCTTCCCTGGTGATGATCCTGGTGTCTTCCCTGGTGATGATCCTGGTGACTTCCCTGGTGATGATCCTGGTGTCGTCCCTGGTGATGATCCTGGTGTCTTCCCTGGTGATGATCCTGGTGACTTCCCTGGTGATGATCCTGGTGTCTTCCCTGGTGATGATCCTGGTGTCTTCCCTGGTGATGATCCTGGTGACTTCCCTGGTGATGATCCTGGTGACTTCCCTGGTGATGATCCTGGTGTCTTCCCTGGTGATGATCCTGGTGTCTTCCCTGGTGATGATCCTGGTGTCTTCCCTGGTGATGATCCTGGTGTCTTCCCTGGTGATGATCCTGGTGTCTTCCCTGGTGATGATCCTGGTGACTTCCCTGGTGATGATCCTGGTGACTTCCCTGGTGATGATCCTGGTGTCTTCCCTGGTGATGATCCTGGTGACTTCCCTGGTGATGATCCTGGTGTCTTCCCTGGTGATGATCCTGGTGTCTTCCCTGGTGATGATCCTGGTGTCTTCCCTGGTGATGATCCTGGTGTCTTCCCTGGTGATGATCCTGGTGACTTCCCTGGTGATGATCCTGGTGACTTCCCTGGTGATGATCCTGGTGTCTTCCCTGGTGATGATCCTGGTGTCTTCCCTGGTGATGATCCTGGTGTCTTCCCTGGTGATGATCCTGGTGACTTCCCTGGTGATGATCCTGGTGTCTTCCCTGGTGATGATCCTGGTGTCGTCCCTGGTGATGATCCTGGTGTCTTCCCTGGTGATGATCCTGGTGTCTTCCCTGGTGATGATCCTGGTGACTTCCCTGGTGATGATCCTGGTGTCTTCCCTGGTGATGATCCTGGTGACTTCCCTGGTGATGATCCTGGTGACTTCCCTGGTGATGATCCTGGTGACTTCCCTGGTGATGATCCTGGTGTCTTCCCTGGTGATGATCCTGGTGTCTTCCCTGGTGATGATCCTGGTGTCTTCCCTGGTGATGATCCTGGTGTCTTCCCTGGTGATGATCCTGGTGACTTCCCTGGTGATGATCCTGGTATCTCTGAGTGTCTTTCCTGGTGATGATCCTGGTGTCTGAGTGTCTTCCTTATTGATAATCCTGGTGTCTCTGAGTGTCTTCCCTGGTGATGAGTCTTGTGTCTCTGAGTGTCTTCCTTGGTGATGAGTCTTGCGTCTATGAGTGTCTTCCTTGGTGATGAGCCTTGCGTCTCTGAGTGTCTTCCCTGGTAATGAGTCTTGCGTCTCTGACTTGGTGATGAGTCTTGCGTCTCTGAGTGTCTTCCCTGGTGATGAGTCTTGTGTCTCTGAGTGTCTTCCCTGGTGATGAGTCTTGCGTCTCTGAGTGTCTTCCCTGGTGATGAGTCTTGCGTCTCTGAGTGTCTTCCCTGGTGACGAGTCTTGCGTCTCTGAGTGTCTTCTCTGGTGACGAGTCTTGCGTCTCTGAGTGTCTTCTCTGGTGACAAGTCTTGCGTCTCTGAGTGTCTTCCCTGGTGACGAGTCTTTTGTCTCTGAGTGTCTTCCCTGGTGATGAGTCTTGTGTCTCTGAGTGTCTTCCCTGGTGATGAGTCTTGCGTCTCTGAGAGTCTTCCTTGGTGATGAGTCTTGCGTCTCTGAGTGTCTTCCCAGGTGATGAGTCCTGTGTCTCTGAGTGTCTTCCTTGGTGATGAGTCTTGCGTCTCTGAGTGTCATCCTTGGTGATGAGTCTTGCGTCTCTGAGTGTCTTCCCTGGTGATGAGTCTTGTGTCTCTGAGTGTCTTCCCTGGTGATGAGTCTTGTGTCTCTGAGTGTCTTCCCTGATGATGAGTCTTGCGTCTCTGAGTGCCTTCCTTGGTGATGAGTCTTGCGTCTCTGAGTGTCTTCCTTGGCGATGAGTCTTGTGTCTCTGAGTGCCTTCCTTGGTGATGAGTCATTTGTCTCTGAGTGTCTTCCCTGGTGATGAGTCTTGTGTCTCTGACTGTCTTCCCTGATGATGATCCTGGTGTCTCTGACTGTCTTCCCTGATGATGATCCTGGTGTCTCTGAGTGTCTTCCCTGGCGATGATCCTGGTGTCTCTGAGTGTCTTCCCTGGTGATGATCCTGGTGTCTCTGAGTGTCTTCCCTGGTGATGATCCTGGTGTCTCTGAGTGTCTTCCCTGGTGATGATCCTGGTGTCTCTGAGTGTCTTCCCTGGTGATGATCCTGGTGTCTCTGAGTGTCTTCCCTGGTGATGATCCTGGTGTCTCTGAGTGTCTTCCCTGGTGATGATCCTGGTGTCTCTGAGTGTCTTCCCTGGTGATGATCCTGGTGTCTCTGAGTGTCTTCCCTGGTGATGAGTCTTGTGTCTGTGAGTGTCTTCCCTGGTGATGATCCTGGTGTCTCTGAGTGTCTTCCCTGGTGATGATCCTGGTGTCTCTGAGTGTCTTCCCTGGTGATGAGTCTTGTGTCTCTGAGTGTCTTCCCTGGTGATGAGTCCTGTGTCTCTGAGTGTCTTCCTTAGTGATGAGTCTTGCGTCTCTGAGTGTCTTCCTTGGTGATGAGTCTTGTGTCTCTGAGTGTCTTCCCTGGTGATGAATCTTGTGTCTCTGAGTGTCTTCCTTATTGATGATCCTGGTGTCTCTGAGTGTCTTCCCTGGTGATGAGTCTTGTGTCTCTGAGTGTCTTCCCTGGTGATGAGTCTTGTGTCTCTGAGTGTCTTCCCTGGTGATGAGTCTTGTGTCTCTGAGTGTCTTCCCTGGTGATGAGTCTTGTGTCTCTGAGTGTCTTCCCTGGTGATGAGTATTGTGTCTCTGAGTGTCTTCCCTGGTGATGAGTCTTGCGTCTCTGAGAGTCTTCCTTGGTGATGAGTCTTGCGTCTCTGAGTGTCTTCCCTGGTGATGAGTCTTGTGTATCTGAGTGTCTTCCCTGGTGATGAGTCCTGTGTCTCTGAGTGTCTTCCTTAGTGATGAGTCTTGCGTCTCTGAGTGTCTTCCCTGCTGATGAGTCTTGTGTCTCTGAGTGTCTTCCCTGGCGATGAGTCCTGTGTCTCTGAGTGTCTTCCCTGGTGATGAGTCTTGCGTCTCTGAGTGTCTTCCCTGGTGATGAGTCCTGTGTCTCTGAGTGCCTTCCTTGGTGATGAGTCTTGCGTCTCTGAGTGTCTTCCTTGGCGATGAGTCTTGAGTCTGTAAGTGTCTTCCCTGGTGATGAGTCTTGCGTCTCTGAGTGCCTTCCTTGGCGATGAGTCTTGCGTCTCTGAGTGCCTTCCTTGGTGACGAGTCTTGTTTCTCTGAGTGTCTTCCCTGTTGACGAGTCTTGCGTCTCTGAGTGTCGTCCTTGGTGATGAGTCTTGCGTCTCTGAGTGTCTTCCCTGGTGATGAGTCTTGTGTCTCTGAGTGTCTTCCCTGGTGATGAGTCTTGCGTCTGTGTGTCTTCCCTGGTGATGAGTCTTGCGTCTCTGAGTGTCTTCCTTGGTGATGAGTCTTGCGTCTGTGTGTCTTCCCTGGTGATGAGTCTTGCGTCTCTGAGTGTCTTCCTTGGTGATGAGTCTTGCGTCTGTGTGTCTTCCCTGATGATGATCCTGATGTATCTGAGTGTCTTCCCTGGTGATGATCCTGGTGTCTCTGAGTGTCTTCCCTGGCGATGATCCTGGTGTCTCTGAGTGTCTTCCCTGGTGATGATCCTGGTGTCTCTGAGTGTCTTCCCTGGTGATGATCCTGGTGTCTCTGAGTGTCTTCCCTGGTGATGATCCTGGTGTCTCTGAGTGTCGTGTCTTCCCTGTTGATGATCCTGGTGTCTCTGAGTGTCTTCCCTGGTGATGATCCTGGTGTCTCTGAGTGTCTTCCCTGGTGATGATCCTGGTGTCTCTGAGTGTCTTCCCTGGTGATGATCCTGGTGTCTCTGAGTGTCTTCCCTGGTGATGATCCTGGTGCCTCTGAGTGTCTTCCCTGGTGATGAGTCTTGTGTCTCTGAGTGTCTTCCCTGGTGATGATCCTGGTGTCTCTGAGTGTCTTCCCTGGTGATGATCCTGGTGTCTTCCCTGGTGATGATCCTGGTGTCTCTGAGTGTCTTCCCTGGTGATGATCCTGGTGTCTCTGAGTGTCTTCCCTGGTGATGATCCTGGTGTCTCTGAGTGTCTTCCCTGGTGATGATCCTGGTGTCTCTGAGTGTCTTCCCTGGTGATGATCCTGGTGTCTCTGAGTGTCTTCCCTGGTGATGATCCTGGTGTCTTCCCTGGTGATGATCCTGGTGTCTCTGAGTGTCTTCCCTGATGATCCTGGTGTCTCTGAGTGTCTTCCCTGGTGATCCTGGTGTCGTCCCTGGTGATGATCCTGGTGTCTCTGAGTGTCTTCCCTGGTGATGATCCTGGTGTCTCTGAGTGTCTTCCCTGGTGATGATCCTGGTGTCTTCCCTGGTGATGATCCTGGTGTCTCTGAGTGTCTTCCCTGGTGATCCTGGTGTCGTCCCTGGTGATGATCCTGGTGTCTTCCCTGGTGTTGATCCTGGTGTCGTCCCTGGTGATGATCCTGGTGTCTTCCCTGGTGATGATCCTGGTGTCTTCCCTGGTGATGATCCTGGTGTCGTCCCTGGTGATGATCCTGGTGTCTTCCCTGGTGATGATCCTGGTGTCTTCCCTGGTGATGATCCTGGTGTCTTCCCTGGTGATGATCCTGGTGTCTTCCCTGGTGATGATCCTGGTGTCTTCCCTGGTGATGATCCTGGTGTCGTCCCTGGTGATGATCCTGGTGTCTTCCCTGGTGATGATCCTGGTGTCTTCCCTGGTGATGATCCTGGTGTCTTCCCTGGTGATGATCCTGGTGTCTTCCCTGGTGATGATCCTGGTGTCTTCCCTGGTGATGATCCTGGTGTCGTCCCTGGTGATGATCCTGGTGTCTTCCCTGGTGATGATCCTGGTGTCTTCCCTGGTGATGATCCTGGTGTCTTCCCTGGTGATGATCCTGGTGTCTTCCCTGGTGATGATCCTGGTGTCGTCCCTGGTGATGATCCTGGTGTCGTCCCTGGTGATGATCCTGGTGTCGTCCCTGGTGATGATCCTGGTGTCGTCCCTGGTGATGATCCTGGTGTCTTCCCTGGTGATGATCCTGGTGTCTTCCCTGGTGATGATCCTGGTGTCGTCCCTGGTGATGATCCTGGTGTCGTCCCTGGTGATGATCCTGGTGTCTTCCCTGGTGATGATCCTGGTGTCGTCCCTGGTGATGATCCTGGTGTCGTCCCTGGTGATGATCCTGGTGTCTTCCCTGGTGATGATCCTGGTGTCTCTGAGTGTCTTCCCTGGTGATCCTGGTGTCTCTGAGTGTCTTCCCTGGTGATGATCCTGGTGTCTCTGAGTGTCTTCCCTGGTGATCCTGGTGTCTCTGAGTGTCTTCCCTGGTGATGATCCTGGTGTCGTCCCTGGTGATGATCCTGGTGTCGTCCCTGGTGATGATCCTGGTGTCGTCCCTGGTGATGATCCTGGTGTCGTCCCTGGTGATGATCCTGGTGTCTTCCCTGGTGATCCTGGTGTCGTCCCTGGTGATGATCCTGGTGTCTTCCCTGGTGATGATCCTGGTGTCGTCCCTGGTGATGATCCTGGTGTCGTCCCTGGTGATGATCCTGGTGTCGTCCCTGGTGATGATCCTGGTGTCGTCCCTGGTGATGATCCTGGTGTCTTCCCTGGTGATGATCCTGGTGTCGTCCCTGGTGATGATCCTGGTGTCGTCCCTGGTGATGATCCTGGTGTCGTCCCTGGTGATGATCCTGGTGTCGTCCCTGGTGATGATCCTGGTGTCGTCCCTGGTGATGATCCTGGTGTCGTCCCTGGTGATGATCCTGGTGTCGTCCCTGGTGATGATCCTGGTGTCTTCCCTGGTGATGATCCTGGTGTCTTCCCTGGTGATGATCCTGGTGTCGTCCCTGGTGATGATCCTGGTGTCGTCCCTGGTGATGATCCTGGTGTCGTCCCTGGTGATGATCCTGGTGTCTTCCCTGGTGATGATCCTGGTGTCGTCCCTGGTGATGATCCTGGTGTCGTCCCTGGTGATGATCCTGGTGTCGTCCCTGGTGATGATCCTGGTGTCTTCCCTGGTGATGATCCTGGTGTCTTCCCTGGTGATGATCCTGGTGTCTTCCCTGGTGATGATCCTGGTGTCGTCCCTGGTGATGATCCTGGTGTCTTCCCTGGTGATGATCCTGGTGTCTTCCCTGGTGATGATCCTGGTGTCGTCCCTGGTGATAATCCTGGTGTCTTCCCTGGTGATGATCCTGGTGTCTTCCCTGGTGATGATCCTGGTGTCTTCCCTGGTGATGATCCTGGTGTCTTCCCTGGTGATGATCCTGGTGTCGTCCCTGGTGATGATCCTGGTGTCTTCCCTGGTGATGATCCTGGTGTCGTCCCTGGTGATGATCCTGGTGTCTTCCCTGGTGATGATCCTGGTGTCGTCCCTGGTGATGATCCTGGTGTCGTCCCTGGTGATGAGTCTTGCGTCTCTGTAGTTAATTAAACGGTCGTAGAACTGTAACTGTGTTTATTTTTTTTTTCAGTGTGTCGATATTTTATAATATTCATCTCCAATATTTCACAAGCCTGACCTTGCTGTCTCTTACCTTTGTGAGAAAGCTGATGATCCATCTACCTATTTCTGCCTATTTTCTGCACTGATCCATTGCAGTGCCTTTCCTGTTATGAGTGTCTGATTCTCTAGCTTTTGCACTAATCTATTGTGACGTATTGTGTCGAAGGCCTTCTTGCAGTCCAAGAAAATGCAGTCTACCCACCAAGCCAAGCCAATGCCAAGCCAATGATGATCCTTTTCAAATCACTTGTTCTCTCTAGGGTTGAATATTGCTGTACTTTAACATCTCCGTTCAAAGCAGGTGAAATTGCAGATCTTTACTGCTCTGGTGGCCTGGTGGTTAACGCTCTCGCTTCACACGGCGAGGGCCTGGGTTCGATTCCCAGCCAGAGTAGAAACATTGGACGTGTTTCTTTCCACCTGTTGTCTATGTTCCCCATCAGTAAAATGGGTACCTGGGTGTTAGTCGACTGGTGTGGGTCGCATCCTGGGTCACTGACCTAAGGAGGCCTGGTCACAGACCGGGCCGCGGGGGCGTTGACCCCCGGTACTCTCTCCAGATAAACTCCAGATATAAGTTCTGTCAAACATCTCAACTACTAGGAATGCTTAGAAGCACTTGACTTGTACTTGTTGTAATGCAGGCGAGAGAGATGCATCATAATCTACACTTGGAAAATCCTAGAAGGAATGGTCCCTAATCTGCAACCAAAAATCACTCCCTACGAAAGTAAAAGACTGGGCAGGAGGTGCAAAATACCCCCAATGAAAAGTAGGGGCCCCATTGGCACACTAAGAGAAAGCACCGTAAATGTCCGGGGCCGAAGACTGTTCAACAGCCTCCCCCCAAGGATAAGGGGAATTACCAATAGGCCCCTGGCTGCCTTCCAGAGGGAGCTGGGCAGATACTTAAAGTCGGTGCGGATCAGCCAGGCTGTGGTTCGTATGTTGGACTACCTGTGGCCAGCAGTAACAGCTTGGTTGATCCACCGGGAGGCCTGGTCGTGGACCAGGCCATGGAGACGTTGATCCCTGAAATACCCTCCAGGTAGACACCCCTCTCTCTCGTGTCATACTTCCGTTACCTTGTCATAAAACTCAAGTTGGTTTGTGACACAGGATTTCCCTTCCCTGACAACATGCTGGTCGTCGTTTATAAGCTTGTTCCTTTCTAGGTGCTCACCACTGTCCTCCTGATAATCTCCAAGACTTTACATAGTATACACGTCAGTGGCACTGGTCTGTAGTTTAATGCCTCGTGTCCGTCTCCTTTCTTAAAAAGTGGGACTACATTTGCCATCTTCCATACCTCAGGCAGTTGCCCACTTTCAATGGGTGTGATGAAGATTGTTAGTGGCACACACAGTAAGTATTTTTTGGAACTAGTGTAAAGTTGCTCAAGAGGAAACTAGATCACTACCTCCGCGGTGTACTAGATTATGATGCATATATATGTTTGCCGGCGGGCCGCCAACATCAATAGTACAGTTGATCAGGCAGCAACAGGGCAGCCTGGCCTAGTGTCTCTGCTTCCTCTCTAAGGACCCACAGAGAGATGTCCAGTCCCACCGCATTTTAGGTATCAAGTTTACTTAGCAGCTTCATCACCTCCTCGGTTGTGTGTATTTCATACAGCACTTGCTGGTATATCCCATGTTGGTATACCTCCTTATTCTGACTCTCCGGAGTCCTTTCTGTCTCCACCGTAAATACTTCTTTAAATCTCACGTTGAGCTCCTCACATACTTCTTGGATGCTTTTTGTGAGCTCTCCACCTTCCTTCCTTCCTCAACCTGATTACCTGGTCCTTAACTGTTATTTTCCTCCTGATGTGGCTATACAACAGCTTCGAGTCAGACTTGACTTTCGATGCTATATCGTTTTCGTACTGTCCCCTGGCCTCCCTCCTTATCTGTGCACACTCGTTTCTAGCTCTTTGACTAATCCCTTTATTTTCCTGGGTCTTTTGTCTTCTGTACCTTTTCCATTTTCTAGTGCACTTAGTTTTTGCCTCCCTACACCTTTGGGGAAACCAAGGGCTCATTCTGGTCTTCCATTATTTCTGTTGCTCTTGGGAACAAACCTCTCCTCTGCCTTCCTGCATTTTGTTATCATGTAGTCCATCATTTCGTTTACTGATTTTCCTACCAGTTCTCTTTCTCACTGAACCTCTTGCAGGAAGTTCGTCATGCCTGTGTAGTCCCCCATTTTGTAGTTTGGCTTTTCCCATTGTACTCCTGTTACCCTCTCCACTTGTAACTCTATGTATTCAAAGCTCAGAACCAAGTGATCATTAAATCCAAGGAACCTTTCATATGTGATGTCCTCGATGTCTGAGCTACTCAAGGTGAATACAAGGTCCAGTCTTGCTGGTTCATCCCCACCTCTCCTTTTAGTAGTGTCCCTAATATGTTGAAGCTTGAGGTTTTCCAGTACCACATCCATCATCTTGGCTCTCCATGTTTTGGGACCCCCATGTGGCTCCAGGTTTTCCTAATTAATCTCCTTGTGATTGAAATCACCCATGATTAGTAACTTTGCTCTACCTGTGTGAGCTCTTCTGGCTACCTCAGCTAGTGTGTCTACCATTGCTCTGTTGCTCTCTTCATATTCTTCTCTTGGCCTCCTGCAGTTCTGTGGCAGGTTGTACATCACTGCAATTACAACCTTAGGTCCCCCAGACTGAATTGTTCCTACTATGTAGTCCCTTTCACCCATTCTGTCCATTCCTTCCATTTCCTCAAATCCCCATCGTTTTTTAATGAGCAGTGCAACTCCTCCTCCCGTCTGCTCCCTCTATCTTTCCTCAGAATCTGATATCTGGGTGGGAAGATTGCGTCTGTTATCCCGATGAGTTTCGTTTCTGTGAGTGCTATGATGTCTGTGGACATCTTGATTCTTTCATGCCACTCCTCACAATTGTTATTCGTTCCACATTCATATACCAATCCTTTAACTTTTCTAAAACTGTGGTCTGGTCAGTGCACTGGGGTTGAGGGAGACCTAGCAGGGAACTATGGGGGGTTGCTGTGAGGGTGAAGTTTGTGATGAAGGAGAGTGGGGGCAGTGAGTTTTGGGTTAGATTGTTTGGTTGCATTGGGGTTAAAATGGTTGAGGGCTTTCTGTAGGTGGTTCTGAGAGAGGTTGTATTTGCTCTTCCTCCTGACTCTGGGTTCTGCTGCCCATCTCCGTTTTTGCCTCTCTTTCCTCCTTGTGTCTTTGTACCCTCTCTTTCAGTTTCTGCCTTTCTTCTTGTGTTCTGTCCCGGCCAAGGTACACCCTCTGGTATGCCGATGTGTCCCTTGGTTGTGCTTTCTCCTGCAGGATTCTGTTTCGAGCCGATTCTGCCTTCAAAATCACTTTGACTGGTCATTTTTTCCTCTTGTAAACCCCCCTATTCCCAGAAAATTTGTCAGCTGGGTCATGTCATCCTCTCCTATTGCTTTTATGATGCTTTCAGTCTTGTGTGTGTGTGTGTGTGTGTGTGTGTGTGTGTGTGTGTGTGTACGTATTATTCACTGTGTTTATGTTAGAGTGAGGGTAAGACTGTGGGTGATGCTGAAGCAGTTGTGACATGACGACATGATGACACACTCAACTATCTGAACTGTGACACATCTTTGTCTTACACTCACACCCTCGCTACCACCACCACCACCACTACTACAACTACTACTATGCTCACCACTGCCACGACTACTAGCCTCACCACCACTATTGCTACTACCACCCTTGCTATCACCAGCACTACTATTGCCCTCGCTAACACCACTACTACTACTACTACCCTCGCTACCACTACTACTACTACCCTCACCTCTACCGCTACTACTACCCTCACCTCTACCACTACTTTTACTACTGCTGCCCTCGCTACCACTACTCCTATCCTCACTGCCACTACTACTGCTACTACCACCTCCACTACCACTAGTACTCTCATCACCACTACCACACTAACGATGACTACCACCACTGATACCAACCTTACTACATCCACCACATCTATCCCAACCATCAATACTACCCACTACCATTACCCTAACAACCACCATCACTACTCACAACAACCCCACTATCACCAGTACCACTACTACCACCACCTCCACCACCATCCCCCCACCACAAGCAGGACCTTCATTACTACCTCCTCACACTACCTGCTACTGCTCTCCCACCAATAATGTTCTTCCCCTCTTTTATATATCAACCATCATTCAACAGCTACACACTGTATAAAGTCTTCCTCACCCCTCACCATCCTCACAACACACTGTTGTTTCCCCTCACTACGGACCTCCCCTCTGCAATCCCCCCTCCCACCTCCCCTCACCTCTATGGCAAAGGAGAAGATGCAAACCAGAGAGAGAGAGAGAGAGAGAGAGAGAGAGAGAGAGAGAGAGAGAGAGAGAGAGAGAGAGAGAGAGAGGGGAGGCCTTTCTGTTATGGCGAAGACTACTGATAACAAAACTTCTCAAAGGCCGCAGACTCTCTGAAGTGCGAAAAAAAATGACTGGAGAAATGGAGAAAATGAAGAAGATATAGATGCCTACATCAGAGTCCAGGAGAGAAAAACGGAGAAAAAGAGCCATAAATGAAGTTAGAGGAAATTCCAGCATAGGGCCTTTAATTAAAAATGATAGAACACACTGATGTCAACAAGAAAATGAACGCCATATTATTAAAGTAAAAAAATGTGAATCTGTGTTGAGTGAACACTCATCAGTCTACGAACTGAGGATGCTAATGAGATGTTCATAAATGAGACTCAGACACCGCCAGCGTCTCCATTATTTTTGACGAAACCTTTACACAACTGACAGAATGCCCGAACATTCTGTTCCAAGCCCAAATTTATCGAACACCAAACTCATAAAAAATTGCAAGAAACCACTGTCTCGGTCCTACAGAGAAGCAGCCTGCACACAGGTATGTATCATCCCACAGTCATTAAAAAAACATTAATACTGCCACACTTTACAAAGGTGGCATTAAAACAGATTGAAATCTTTGAATGGATCCCTAGAGGAAGACTGTCAGTTGCATGGAATTGTTTTGTGCCCATGTATTGTTTGTAACGATTGACAAAGCTCCTGGAGAGTGAAACGTTGCCACAATAAAATGTCACGTTAATTACACTTGTGTCCTTTTATCTAATATATTGTCGGTAATTCTACCAAGGATATTGCAGTTACACAATCCAGGGCAGCATGAGTTTAGAGCAGAGCGCTCCTCCTGCCTTTCACAGTTGCTAGACCATCATTATACAGTCTTGGACGCACTGGGAGACAAGATAAATGCTGATGTTGTGTATACCGATTTCGCAAAAGCTTCACCAAGTGCTGCCACATCGTGATACCTGCCAGGAGAGTGTTAGCATATGAAGTACATGCAAGAGGAACAACTGGTAAAGTGGACAGATAGATATTTAACTTCTTACCAAACAGAACCCAGACAGGAGTAAACAGTAAAGGCAGAGGCTGCACAGTGAAAGGCTCAGTTCCTCAAGGCACAGTACTGGCCTCGCTTCTGTTTCTCATTATTATAACCAACACAGACAACAACATAAATCACAACACTGTAACGGTCCTTGCTGATGACACCAGACTCTCAATGAGAGTGACGACCGTCGAAGATACACTGAATCTTCAAGTCTTCCAGTGAACCTCAGACAACAATATAATGTTTAATGAGGAAAAATTCCAACTGTTTTCTCAGGGAAGAATGGAGGAAATAGAGAATATAACGGAGTACAGGACTAACTCATATCATTCAATAAAGCGAAAGTTCCATGTGCGAGACTTAGTAGTAATGATGTCAGAATATCTCAGATTCAAGGAACACAACAATGTCGCCATTGCTACCGCAATGAAAATAATGGGATGGATAACTAGAACTTTCAAAATATGAGATGCTGAGTCAGTGATGATACTCTTCAAGTCACTTGTTCTCTCCAGACTGGAATACTGAGAGGCGAGGTTGTTGAGTTAGAAAATGTACAGAAAACTTTCATTACCCGTATACACTCAAACATCTAAACTATTGAGAATGCTTGAGGCCCCTTTAACTATATTCCTTTGAACATAGGCAAGAAAGGTACATCATAATTTACACCTGGACATCCTGGATGGGTTGGTTCCAAACCTGCACAATGGAATCACTCCATGTTAAAGAGATTTGACAGACGGTGCAAAGTACTGCACCTTCAATAAAAAGCATGGGCGTGACGAGCACAATAAGAGAGAAATAGTTGAGTGTCAGAGGACTCCGGCTCTTCAGCGCCTTCCCTCCGTGTATAAGGGGAATTACCAACAAACCTCTGGCTGTCTTCAAGTTCCTCATATCAGTTCCTGACATGAAGGACTGTGATTCGTACGTTGGACTGCGTGCGGCTAAGAGTAACAGCCTGCTTGATCGCGACTTGATACCAAGTCGCGGGGGCGCTGACCCCCCCGAAGCATTCAGGTATCCCCTCCCCCTCACCCCCACCACGACCTCCCCTCACCCCACTACGACCTTCCCTCACCCCACTACGACCTTCCCTCACCCCACTACGACCTTCCCTCACCCCACTACGACCTTCCCTCACCCCACTACGACCTTCCCTCACCCCACTACGACCTTCCCTCACCCCACTACGACCTTCCCTCACCCCACTACGACCTTCCCTCACCCCACTACGACCTTCCCTCACCCCACTACGACCTTCCCTCACCCCACTACGACCTTCCCTCACCACACTACGACCTCCCCTCCACCAACATTTCCCCTCACCCCATCAACACCTCCCCTCACAACTGCTGACACTAAACCGTGACCTCAAGTCATTACACAATGAGGTCACACAAACAACGTGACATATAATGACTCTACCACAGCCTGAGTATCCCTGGAGTGCACGAAAAGTAACATACAGCGTCCCTGGTGTGCACAACAATGTTCAAGCAACACGCAGCGTCCCTGGCGTGCACAACAATGTTCAAGCAACACACAGCGTCCCTGGCGTGCACAACAATGTTCAAGCAACACAGCGTCCCTGGCGTGCACAACAATGTTCAAGCAACACAGCGTCCCTGGCGTGCACAACAATGTTCAAGCAACACACAGCGTCCCTGGCGTGCACAACAATGTTCAAGCAACACACAGCGTCCCTGGCGTGAACAACAATATTCAAGCAACACAGCGTCCCTGGCGTGCACAACAATGTTCAAGCAACACACAGCGTCCCTGGCGTGAACAACAATATTCAAGCAACACACAGCGTCCCTGGCGTGCACAACAATGTTCAAGCAGCACACAGCGTCCCTGGTGTGCACAACAATGTTCAAGCAGCACACAGCGTCCCTGGCGTGCACAACAATGTTCAAGCAACACACAGCGTCCCTGGCGTGCACAACAATGTTCAAGCAACACAGCGTCCCTGGCGTGCACAACAATGTTCAAGCAACACAGCGTCCCTGGCGTGCACAACAATGTTCAAGCAACACAGCGTCCCTGGCGTGCACAACAATGTTCAAGCAACACACAGCGTCCCTGGCGAGCACAACAATGTTCAAGCAACACACAGCGTCCCTGGCGTGCACAACAATGTTCAAGCAACACACAGCGTCCCTGGCGTGCACAACAATGTTCAAGCAACACACAGCGTCCCTGGCGTGCATGGCAATGTTCAAACAACACACAGCGTCCCTGGCGTGCACAACAATGTTCAAGCAACACACAGCGTCCCTGGCGTGCACAACAATGTTCAAGCAACACACAGCGTCCCTGGCGTGCATGACAATGTTCAAGCAACACACAGCGTCCCTGGCGTGCATGACAATGTTCAAGCAACACACAGCGTCCCTGGCGTGCACAACAATGTTCAAGCAACACACAGCGTCCCTGGCGTGCATGACAATGTTCAAGCAACACACAGCGTCCCTGGCGTGCATGACAATGTTCAAGCAACACACAGCGTCCCTGGCGTGCATGACAATGTTCAAGCAACACACAGCGTCCCTGGCGTGCATGACAATGTTCAAGCAACACACAGCGTCCCTGGCGTGCACAACAATGTTCAAGCAACACACAGCGTCCCTGGCGTGCATGACAATGTTCAAGCAACACAGCATCCCTGGCGTGCACAACAATGTTCAAGCAACACACAGCGTCCCTGGCGTGCATGACAATATTCAAGCAACACACAGCGTCCCTGGCGTGCATGACAATGTTCAAGCAACACAGCATCCCTGGCGTGCACAACAATGTTCAAGCAACACACAGCGTCCCTGGCGTGCATGACAATATTCAAGCAACACACTGAGAGTCCTGGAGTGTACGACAATGTTCATGCAACACAGTTAATATCCTGGAGTGCACAACTATGTTTAATCAACCTTCGTCTTCAGCAGCACTCTTGCTGCACCTAGGTCAGGGTACCTAAGAGCAGGACAGACTACACCTAGGTTAGGGTAAGAGCAGGACAGACTACACCTAGGTCAGGGTAAGTGAAAGCAAGACAGACTGCACCTAGCTCAGGGTACCTAAGAGCAAAACAGACTACACCTAGGTCAGGGTAAGTGAAAGCAAGACAGACTGCACCTAGCTCAGGGTACCTAAGAGCAAAACAGACTACACCTAGGCCAGGGTACCTGAGAGCAGGACAGACTACACCTAGGTGAGGGTAAGTGATACCGATGGGTGACTTACGTCTTCCTAGACAAAAAGGAAGGTTTACACTCTGTTCCACGAGATAGATAGATAGATAGACAGATAGATAGATAGATAGATAGACAGAGACAGAGGGAGGGAGGGAGGGAGGGAGTGTTTCACAGCTAGGTCAATTCCAGCATATAAACTCCCACATGACAAGGGGAGTCAGCATGGTTGTACAGGAAAGTGCTCTAGTGGATCATGGAACACCTGATGGATACTGAGAGTATGGGAAGAAGTGTTCGACGTTGTCGAGGGTAGCATGTGGGGTTCTCCAAGAACAGCAGTGGGGTCAACGCTCCTTCATATATGTAAATGATGTGCTGAGACGAAGAGTAGCCAATGTGTGTTTACGATCAGTCCTTTAAGGTCGGGGGATGATGGAAAGAGAGTGCCAAGATGCTAATGAATGACATTCATATCTCTGATGAATTTCGAGAGTTTTACTACTCCCGGAGCCAAGTCCTGGGCCATGCTTGTCTGGTACTTGCCTGGTCAACCAGGCTGTTGCTAATGGAAGCTCGCTGACCCACATATCCATCACAGCCTGGTTGATCTGGAACTTGGAGATATTTGTCTAGTTTCCTCTTCAAGATTTTTACACTTGTCTGAGCAGTGTTTCTGATATCTTCTAGTAAGATGTTGAACACTATGAGACCACGGATATTGATACTATGTTATTTTATTGTGCCCACTGCGGCCCTGCTTTTCATTGGATTTATTTTACACTTCCTCACATATCTCACACTCGACTATGTTGTTATATTAGTGGCAGATTTGAGACAAGGCCCTAAAGTACTTTCCAGATATATATTATCAAGTATCTCTCTCTCCTCTCCAGCGAGTACATACTTAGGTCTATAAGACGTCCCTGTAAGTTTACTTTAATCTCTGTATCTGCTCCATCTCTGAACATAGCGAAGGCGCTATATAACCCCTACTGGTTTAGTTTTCCCAATGAATACAGTAATAATTATGGTTAGAATGTGATAGACTGGTTACGGGGTATTGCGACCCCTGAATGGGGCATAATGTATATTCGATGTATATAATCTACCTGGAGGTTATTCCGGGGATCAACGCCCCCGCGGCCCGGTCTACGACCAGGCCTCCCGGTGGATCAGGGCCTGATCAACCAGGCTGTTACTGCTAGCCGCACGCAGTCCAACGTACGAACCACAGCCCGGCTCATCCGGCACTGACTTTAGGTATCTGTCCAGCTCTCTCTTGAAGGCAGCCAGGGGCCTATTGGTAATTCTTCTTATGGCTGGTGGGAGGCTGTTGAACAGTCTTGGGTCCCGGACACCTATGGTGTTTTCTTTTAGTGTACCAATGGCGCCCCTACTTTTAATTAGGGGTATTTTGCATCGCCTGCCCAGTCTTTTACTTTCGTAGGGAGTGATTTGTGTGTGCAGATTCGGGACCATTCCTTTCAGGATTTTCCAAGTGTAGATTATGATATATTTCTATCTCCTACGTTCCAACAATTACAAGTCAAATGCTTCCAAGCGTTCCCAGTAGGTTAAGGTGCTTGACAGAACTTATACGTGCAGTAAAAGTTCTCTGTACAGTCTCTAGATCTGCAATTTCACCTACTTTGAACGGAGATGTTAATGTACAGCAGTATTCCAGCCTAGAGAGAACAAGTGATTTGAAAAAGATCATCACTGGCTTGGCATCTCTCGTTCTGAACGTTTTCATTATCCATCCTATCATTTTCTTTGCACGTGTGATCGTGGCACTGTTGTGATCCTTGAAAGTGAGATCCTCAGACATTACTACTCCCAGGTCCCTTACATTATTTTTCTGCTCTATTGTATGGCCAGAGTTTGTAGTATACTCTGTTCTAGTTATTATCCCCTCCAGTTTTCCATAACGGAGTAGTTGGAATTTGCCCTCATTGAACATCATATTGTTTTCCGTTGTCCACTGGAAAACTTTGTTTATATCTTCTTGGAGGTTAACCGTGTCCTCAGTAGATGACAGCCTCATGCAGATCCTAGTATCTGCAAAGGATGATACGGTGCTGTGGGTTACATCTCTGTCTATGTCTGATATGAGGATAAGGAATAAGATGGGGGCGAGTACTGTGCCTTGTGGAACAGAGCTCTTCACTATGGCAGCCTCCGACTTAACTCTGTTGACCACTGCTCTTTGTGTTCGATTGGTTAGGAAGTTGAAGATCCATCTCCCCACTTTGCCAGTTATTCCTTTAGCACGCATTTTGTGCGTTATTACGCCATGATTGCACTTGTCTAACGCTTTTGCAAAGTCTGTGTATATTACATCTGCATTCTGATGTTCTTCCAGTGCATCCAAGGCCATATTATAGTGATCCAGTAACTGTGAGAGGCAGGAGCGACCTGCCCTGAACCCATGTTGCCCTGGATTGTGCAGTTTTTGGGAATCCAGGTAGTTTGCAATCCTGCTTCTTAGCACTCTTTCAAAGGTTTTTATGATGTGGGACCTTAGAGCTATTGGTCTATAGTTCTTAGGTAATGCTTTGCTGCCACCTTTATGGAGTGGGGCTATATCCGTTGTTTTAAGTGATATTTTCAATATTAGCTAAATTGAAAGTATCATACTTTATATAATTATTTGCCTTAACTTATGTTGTTAGGTAAGATGTAACATTTGCACTTTATTTTGCGCTCCCTTGTTCGAGAGTGTTGAGTAGCTGCCCGTGAGTTGGCAAACTACCTTAACTGCCACCTCGCTTGTTTAACTGCCGGCTCCTTGCGATTCACGTGAGCAGTCACGTGATCGCACCTGAGTGGGGGGCCGCTTTGCCTTCCTCTCGCTCTTCTCTTCTAGTGCTGGTCTGACTAACACTTCCCTCTCTTGTCTCTGGTTGTGTTCGTTGTTTAGACTGTTTTGGTAGAGTATGTTTTCGGTGCTGAAACGAAACATACTTCTATTAACTCTGTAATTCTGTTCACAGATCATATCCTAGATTTAGTGATTTTCGACGTTTTACTGAGGTTGTGTGTCGTACTGACACCCAGGTCCTGAGCTGTAGCTTCTCACCTTTGTTCTGGTATCTGCTCACTGTCGTAGTCTGGGATTTGGGTATCCTGAACTTAGATTCAGTATTAAGGGAGTTTTATGCCTATTGTGGAGGATCTGTAGAAGGTCCCCAGTTAATGTCGTTTTGTCTCCTTGTTCTTGACTCCGTGCTGCTGCTACTTGTGACTTCATTGCTGTTGGCGAAGGGTCGCCGTACTGTTCAAGCAAGCTGTTCTGATTGTCAGTTTGGTCAGGAAGATAGATTATTTGAGGAAGTTTAGTCAGTCACTAGTTAAGTCGAGTCGAGCCTAGAGACATACCGGACATACCAGGATTTCACCTAGATCTAAGATCTTTCACCTGGTGAAGATATTTGTCCAGTTTACTCTTGAGAGATCTGCCATTTATTGTACAGGAGAATGTGGACAGAGAGAGCAGTCCGGTACGTCCTACGCGAAATATAGCAACAGGCTGCAAGGTATACACAGGACGTTGATAAGTGATGGACAGTGATCTACTGATTGCTGTGTCCACCCAGCAAGGTGGTGCTGTTGTGTCCACCCAGCAAGGTGGTGCTGCTGTGTCCACCCAGCAAGGTGGTGCTGTTGTGTCCACCCAGCAAGGTGGTGGTGTTGTGTCCACCCAGCAAGGTGGTGCTGTTGTGTCCACCCAGCAAGGTGGTGCTGCTGTGTCCACCCAGCAAGGTGGTGCTGCTGTGTCCACCCAGCAAGGTGGTGCTGCTGTGTCCACCCAGCAAGGTGGTGCTGCTGTGTCCACCCAGCAAGGTGGTGCTGCTATGTCCACCCAGCAAGGTGGTGCTGCTGTGTCCACCCAGCAAGGTGGTGCTGCTATGTCCACCCAGCAAGGTGGTGCTGCTGTGTCCACCCAGCAAGGTGGTGCTGCTGTGTCCACCCAGGAAGGTGGTGCTGCTGTGTCCACCCAGCAAGGTGGTGCTGCTGTGTCCACCCAGCAAGATGGTGCTGCTGTGTCCACCCAGCAAGGTGGTGCTGCTATGTCCACCCAGCAAGGTGGTGCTGTTGTGTCCACCCAGCAAGGTGGTGCTGCTGTGTCCACCCAGCAAGGTGGTGCTGCTGTGTCCACCAAGCAAGGTGGTGCTGCTGTGTCCACCAAGCAAGGTGGTGCTGCTGTGTCCATCCAGCAAGGTGATGCTGCTGTGTCCACCCAGCAAGGTGGTGCTGCGATGTCCACCCTGCAAGGTGGTGCTGCTGTGTCCACCCAGCAAGGTGGTGCTGCTGTGTCCACCCAGCAAGGTGGTGCTGCTGTGTCCACCCAGCAAGGTGGTGCTGCTGTGTCCACCCAGCAAGACGGTGCTGCTGTGTCCACCCAGCAAGACGGTGCTGCTATGTCCACCCAGCAAGGTGATGCTGCTATGTTCACCCAGCAAGGTGGTGCTGTTGTGTCCACCCAGCAAGGTGGTGCTGTTGTGTCCACCCAGCAAGGTGGTGCTGTTGTGTCCACCCAGCAAGGTGGTGCTGCTGTGTCCACCCAGCAAGGTGGTGCTGCTGTGTCCACCAAGCAAGGTGGTGCTGCTCTGTCCACCAAGCAAGGTGGTGCTGCTGTGCCCACCCAGCAAGGTGGTGCTGCTGTGTCCACCCAGCAAGGTGGTGCTGCTGTGTCCACCCAGCAAGGTGGTGCTGCTGTGTCCACCCAGCAAGGTGGTGCTGCTATGTCCACCCAGCAAGGTGGTGCTGCTGTGTCCACCCAGCAAGGTGGTGCTGCTGTGTCCACCCAGCAAGGTGGTGCTGCTATGTCCACCCAGCAAGGTGGTGCTGCTGTGTCCACCCAGCAAGGTGGTGCTGCTGTGTCCACCCAGCAAGGTGGTGCTGCTGTGTCCACCCAGCAAGGTGGTGCTGCTGTGTCCACCCAGCAAGGTGGTGCTGCTGTGTCCACCAAGCAAGGTGGTGCTGCTGTGTCCACCCAGCAAGGTGGTGCTGTTATGTCCACCCAGCAAGGTGGTGCTATGTCCACCCAGCAAGGTGGTGCTGCTGTGTCCACCCAGCAAGGTGGTGCTGCTGTGTCCACCCAGCAAGGTGGTGCTGCTGTGTCCACCAAGCAAGGTGGTGCTGCTGTGTCCACCCAACAAGGTGGTGCTGCTGTGTCCACCCAACAAGGTGGTGCTGCTGTGTCCACCCAGCAAGATGGCGCTGCTGTGTCCACCCAGCAAGATGGCGCTGCTGTGTCCACCCAGCAAGATGGCGCTGCTGTGTCCACCCAGCAAGGTGGTGCTGCTATGTCCACCCAGCAAGGTGGTGCTGTTGTGTCCACCCAGCAAGGTGGTGCTGCTGTGTCCACCCAGCAAGATGGTGCTGCTATGTCCACCCAGCAAGGTGATGCTGCTATGTCCACCCAGCAAGGTGGTGCTGTTGTGTCCACCCAGCAAGGTGGTGCTGTTGTGTCCACCCAGCAATGTGGTGCTGCTGTGTCCACCCAGCAAGGTGGTGCTGCTGTGTCCACCCAGCAAGGTGGTGCTGCTGTGTCCACCCAGCAAGATGGTGCTGCTGTGTCCACCCAGCAAGGTGGTGCTGCTATGTCCACCCAGCAAGGTGGTGCTGTTGTGTCCACCCAGCAAGGTGGTGCTGCTGTGTCCACCCAGCAAGGTGGTGCTGCTGTGTCCACCAAGCAAGGTGGTGCTGCTGTGTCCACCAAGCAAGGTGGTGCTGCTGTGTCCATCCAGCAAGGTGGTGCTGCTGTGTCCACCCAGCAAGGTGGTGCTGCGATGTCCACCCTGCAAGGTGGTGCTGCTGTGTCCACCCAGCAAGGTGGTGCTGCTGTGTCCACCCAGCAAGGTGGTGCTGCTGTGTCCACCCAGCAAGGTGGTGCTGCTGTGTCCATCCAGCAAGGTGGTGCTGCTGTGTCCACCCAGCAAGGTGGTGCTGCGATGTCCACCCTGCAAGGTGGTGCTGCTGTGTCCACCCAGCAAGGTGGTGCTGCTGTGTCCACCCAGCAAGGTGGTGCTGCTGTGTCCACCCAGCAAGGTGGTGCTGCTGTGTCCATCCAGCAAGGTGGTGCTGCTGTGTCCATCCAGCAAGGTGGTGCTGCTGTGTCCATCCAGCAAGGTGGTGCTGCGATGTCCACCCAGCAAGGTGGTGCTGCGATGTCCACCCTGCAAGGTGGTGCTGCTGTGTCCACCCAGCAAGGTGGTGCTGCTGTGTCCACCCAGCAAGATGGTGCTGCTGTGTCCACCCAGCAAGATGGTGCTGCTATGTCCACCCAGCAAGGTGGTGCTGTTGTGTCCACCCAGCAAGGTGGTGCTGCTGTGTCCACCCAGCAAGGTGGTGCTGCTGTGTCCACCAAGCAAGGTGGTGCTGCTGTGTCCACCAAGCAAGGTGGTGCTGCTGTGCCCACCCAGCAAGGTGGTGCTGCTGTGTCCACCCAGCAAGGTGGTGCTGCTGTGTCCACCCAGCAAGGTGGTGCTGCTGTGTCCACCCAGCAAGGTGGTGCTGCTGTGTCCACCCAGCAAGGTGGTGCTGCTGTGTCCACCAAGCAAGGTGGTGCTGCTGTGTCCACCCAGCAAGGTGGTGCTGCTGTGTCCACCCAGCAAGGTGGTGCTGCTGTGTCCACCCAGCAAGGTGGTGCTGCTGTGTCCACCCAGCAAGGTGGTGCTGCTGTGTCCACCCAGCAAGGTGGTGCTGCTGTGTCCACCCAGCAAGGTGGTGCGGCTGTATCAACGTGAGTTAAGCAACACATGCAGCCCACTCACTGACTCTCACAATGTGATGTAATTCACATTTTGGGACGGAGCTGCTTAGTCTTCTAGTGGGATGCCGATAGTAACAGTCTGGTTGATCTGGTAGGGCAGCCCTGGTACTAATCACTGAGAGAAACACCATGGTAGGGCAGCCCTGGTACTAATCATTGAGAGGAACACCATGGTAGGGCAGCCCTGGTACTGATCACTGAGAGGAACACCATGGTAGGGCAGCCCTGGTACTGATCACTGAGAGGAACACCATGGTAGGGCAGCCCTGATACTGATCACTGAGAGGAACACCATGATAGGGCAGCCCTGGTACTGATCACTGAGAGGAACACCATGGTAGGGCAGCCCTGGTACTGATCACTGAGAGTAACACCATTGTAGGGCAGCCTTGGTATTGATCACCGAGAGGAACACCATGGTAGGGCAGCCCTGGTGCTGATCACCAAAAGGAACACCATACATACCCTTCAGGTCTATTACAAGAAAGGCGAAGAGCAGCCTCAAGGTGACCAGTCACTCCGTTATGGAAAACTTGAGGAATTAAAAGCTAGAATGGAGTATCAAACGAATTTTAAACATATAATATAACGAAAAACTGACGTGAAGGAGTTAGGAGTGATGTCAGAAAATGATAGGATGGATAATGAGAACCTTCAAAACAAGAGATTCCAAGCCAATGATGATCCTCTTTAAGTCACTTGTTCTCTCTAGGCTGAGATACTGCTGAGATACCTGCTACTAAGGAACTGATCATCTGTTATCAAGGCTGAGGGACTAATCACCTTAGAATTATCTCTCCACTCCTTCCACTGTCTTTTATATAATAATCGCCTCTGTATTAGACTGAAATAAGTCAGCTGTAAGGGCGAAACATCTCGGCAGTAAAGACAACCAGGTGTTGCCCGCATGTCTTAGTCTATCGTAATACTTCATATCTTCTGGCTGACACTACTGAAGTTTCCCACCTCAGGCTGACACTACTGAAGTTTCCCACCTCAGGCTGACACTACTGAAGTTTCCCAGCTCAGACTGACACTACTGAAGTTTCCCAGCTCAGACTGACACTACTGAAGTTTCCCAGCTCAGGCTGACACTACTGAAGTTTCCCAGCTCAGGCTGACACTACTGAAGTTTCCCACCTCAGGCTGACACTACTGAAGTTTCCCACCTCAGGCTGACACTACTGAAGTTTCCCAGCTCAGGCTGACACTACTGAAGTTTCCCACCTCAGGCTGACACTACTGAAGTTTCCCACCTCAGGCTGACACTACTGAAGTTTCCCAGCTCAGACTGACACTACTGAAGTTTCCCAGCTCAGACTGACACTACTGAAGTTTCCCAGCCCAGGTTAACACTACTGAAGTTTCCCAGCTCAGACTGACACTACTGAAGTTTCCCAGCCCAGGTTAACACTACTGAAGTTTCCCAGCTCAGACTGACACTACTGAAGTTTCCCAGCTCAGGTTAACACTACTGAAGTTTCCCAGCTCAGACTGACACTACTGAAGTTTCCCAGCTCAGGCTGACACTACTGAAGTTTCCCAGCCCAGGTTAACACTACTGAAGTTTCCCAGCTCAGACTGACACTACTGAAGTTTCCCAGCTCAGACTGACACTACTGAAGTTTCCCAGCCCAGGTTAACACTACTGAAGTTTCCCAGCTCAGACTGACACTACTGAAGTTTCCCAGCCCAGGTTAACACTACTGAAGTTTCCCAGCTCAGACTGACACTACTGAAGTTTCCCAGCTCAGACTGACACTACTGAAGTTTCCCAGCTCAGGTTAACACTACTGAAGTTTCCCAGCTCAGACTGACACTACTGAAGTTTCCCAGCTCAGGTTAACACTACTGAAGTTTCCCAGCTCAGACTGACACTACTGAAGTTTCCCAGCTCAGGTTAACACTACTGAAGTTTCCCAGCTCAGACTGACACTACTGAAGTTTCCCAGCTCAGGTTAACACTACTGAAGTTTCCCAGCTCAGACTGACACTACTGAAGTTTCCCAGCTCAGGCTGACACTACTGAAGTTTCCCAGCTCAGACTGACACTACTGAAGTTTCCCAGCTCAGGCTGACACTACTGAAGTCTCCCACCTCAGGCTGACACTACTGAAGTCTCCCACCTCAGGCTGACACTACTGAAGTCTGCCAACTCAGGCTGACACTACTGAAGTCTCCCACCTCAGGCTGACACTACTGAAGTCTGTCAACTCAGGCTGACACTACTGAAGTCTCCCAGCTCAGGCTGACACTACTGAAGTCTCCCACCTCAGGCTGACACTACTGAAGTCTGCCAACTCAGGCTGACACTACTGAAGTCTCCCAGCTCAGGCTGACACTACTGAAGTCTCCCAGCTCAGGCTGACACTACTGAAGTCTCCCAGCTCAGGCTGACACTACTGAAGTCTCCCACCTCAGGCTGACACTACTGAAGTCTCCCACCTCAGGCTGACACTACTGAAGTCTCCCACCTCAGGCTGACACTACTGAAGTCTCCCACCTCAGGCTGACACTACTGAAGTCTGCCAACTCAGGTTGACACTATTGAAGTCTGCCAACTCAGGCTGACACTACTGAAGTCTCCCAGCTCAGGCTGACACTACTGAAGTCTCCCAGCTCAGGCTGACACTACTGAAGTCTCCCAGCTCAGGCTGACACTACTGAAGTCTCCCACCTCAGGCTGACACTACTGAAGTCTCCCACCTCAGGCTGACACTACTGAAGTCTCCCACCTCAGGCTGACACTACTGAAGTCTCCCACCTCAGGCTGACACTACTGAAGTCTCCCACCTCAGGCTGACACTACTGAAGTCTCCCACCTCAGGCTGATACTACTGAAGTCTCCCACCTCAGGCTGACACTACTGAAGTCTCCCAGCTCAGGCTGACACTACTGAAGTCTCCCACCTCAGGCTGACACTACTGAAGTCTCCCACCTCAGGCTGACACTACCGAAGTCTCCCACCTCAGGCTGACACTACCGAAGTCTCCCACCTCAGGCTGACACTACTGAAGTCTGCCAGCTCAGGCTGACACATTTCAACATTGTACTGCATATAACCATGCTGTTAGTGTGATGGAACGTGAGAGGGTAACATAACTAAGTATCGTCCAGCTGTGTAACTCTCATGGAGGACAGACTAGCAGCACACTGCTCGTGTATCGAATTTTGCTAAAAAAAACACACACACACACAAAACATCAGCACCACCCAAACACCGCCCATTGCTGCCACCCTCCACCCCACCCATCACCCACACCAGCACCACCCAAACACCCACCCACCTACCACCATCTCTGTCGTCCATCCACTTACCTCCACTACCCTTACTCTCTCTTACCTCCACAAGTATACCCACCCCACCTGTGATTTACCTGTGATCTGTTTCCAGAGGACTTCTTCACTCTTCCAGTCCGACCTCTGTTCTTAGCCTGGTCAATCAGGCTGTTGTTGCTGGTGCCCTCCCCCCCGGGCCCATATACACATCAGAGCCTGGTTGATCTGACGGATATTGACACAGGGTTCTGTTATTGTGCGCACGACGCCTCTACTTTTTCACTGGCCTGCCTGCACCCATGATATACCTCCACCTATGACCATTAATTACTTACCTCCAACCACGGCCACCCATGATTCACCTCCACCCATGACCTACCCTCAGCCAGGGGTCAAAATATACGAACCAAGTTCATTATACTTTTATCAAACATATTAACATCCTGTTTGTACTACCACAATCTCACAACTGACAGCCACTACCACAATCTCACAACTGACAGCCACTACCACAATCTCACAACTGACAGCCACTACCACAATCTCACAACTGACAGCCACTACCACAATCTCACAACTGACAGCTACTACCACAATCTCACAACTGACAGCCACTGCCACAATCTCACAACTGACAGCCACTACCACAATCTCACAACTGACAGCCACTACCACAATCTCACAACTGACAGCCACTACCACAATCTCACAACTGACAGTCACTACTACAATCTCACAACTGACAGCCACTACCACAATCTCACAACTGACAGCCACTACCACAATCTCACAACTGACAGCCACTACCACAATCTCACAACTGACAGTCACTACCACAATCTCAACTGATAGCCACTACCACAATCTCACAACTGACAGCCACTACCACAATCTCACAACTGACAGCCACTACCACAATCTCACAACTGACAGCCACTACCACAATCTCACAACTGACAGCCACTACCACAATCTCACAACTGACAGCCACTACCACAATCTCACAACTGACAGCCACTACCACAATCTCACAACTGACAACCACTACCACAATCTCACAACTGACAGTCACTACCACAATCTCACAACTGACAGCCACTACCACAATCTCACAACTGACAGCCACTACCACAATCTCACAACTGATAGCCACTACCACAATCTCGCAACTGACAGCCACTACCACAATCTCACAACTGACAGCCACTACCACAATCTCACAACTGATAGCCACTACAACAATTTCACAAATGACAACCACTACCACAATCTCACAACTGACAGCCACTACCACAGTCTCACAACTGACAGCCACTACAACAATCTCACAACTGACAGCCATTACCACAATCTCATAACTGACAGCCACTACCACAATCTCACAACTGACAGCCACTACCACAATCTCACAACTAACAACCACTACCACAATCTCACAACTAACAACCACTAACACAATCTCACAACTAACAACCACTACCACAATCTCACAACAACCACTACCACAATCTCACAACTAACAACCACTACCAAAATCTTACAACAACCACTACCACAATCTCACAACTAACAACCACTACCACAATCTCACAACAACTACTACCACAATCTCACAACTAACAACCACTACCAAAATCTTACAACTAACAACCACTACCACAATCTCACAACTAACAACCACTACCACAATCTCTCAACTGACAACCACTACCACAATCACAACTAACAACCACTACCACAATCTCACAACTAACAACCACTACCACAATCTCACAACAACCACTACCACAATCTCACAACTAACAACCGCTACCACAATCTCACAACTGACAACCACTAGCACAATCTCACAACTGACAACCACTAGCACAATCTCACAACTGACAACCACTACCACAATCTCACAACTGACAGCCACTAGCACAATCTCACAACTAACAACCACTACCACAATCTCACAACTGACAACCACTACCACAATCTCACAACTGACAGCCACTACCACAATCTCACAACTAACAACCACAATCTCACAACTGACAACCACTACCACAATCTCACAACTGACAACCGCTACCACAATCTCACAACTAACAACCACTACCACAATCTCACAACTAACAACCACTATCACAATCTCACAACTGACAACCACTACCACAATCTCACAACTGACAACCACTACCACAATCTCACAACTAACAACCACTACCACAATCTCACAATTCTGACAACCACTACCACAATCTCACAACTAACAACCACTACCAAAATCTCACTACTAACAACCACTACCACCATCTCACAACTGACAACCACTACCACAATCCACTACTAACAACCACTACCACAATCTCACAACAACCACTACCACAATCTCACTACTAACAACCACTACCACAATCTCACAACTGACAACCACTACCACAATCTCACTACTAACAACCACTGCCACAATCTCACAACTAACAACCACTACCACAATCTCACAACTAACAACCACTACCACAATCTCACTACTAACGACCACTACCATAATCTCACAACTGACAACCACTACCACAATCTCACTACTAATAACCACTACCACAATCTCACAACTAACAACCACTACCACAATCTCACAACTGACAACCACTACCACAATCTCACAACTAACAACCACTACCACAATCTCACAATTTTGACAACCACTACCACAATCTCACAACTGACAACCACTACCACAGTCTCACAACTGACAACCACTACCACAATCTCACAACTAACAACCACTACCACACTCTTACTACTAACAACCACTACCACAATCTTACAACTGACAACCACTACCATAATCTTACAAATAACAACCACTACCACAATCTCACAACTGACAACCACTACCACAATCTCAAAACTGACAACCACTACCACAATCTCACAACTAACAACCACTACCACAATCTCACAAAAACCACTACCACAATCTCACTACTAACAACCACTACCACAATCTCAACTGACAACCACTACCATAATCTTACAAATAACAACCACTACCACAATCTCACAACTGGCAACCACTACCCTAATCTCACAACTGACAACCACTACCATAATCTTAAAAAATAACAACCACTACCACAATCTCACAACTGACAACCACTACCATAATCTTACAAATAACAACCACTACCACAATCTTACAAATAACAACCACTACCACAAACTCACACCTAAAACCACTACCACAATCTCACAACTAACAACCACTACCACAATCTCACAACAACAACCACTACCACAATCTCACAACTAACAACCTCTACCACAATCTCACAACAATCACTACCACAACCTCACACCTAACAACCTCTACCACAACCTCACAACTAACAACTACTACCACAGTCTGACAACTAACAACCACTACCACAATCTCACAACTAACAACCACTACCACAATCTCACAACTAAACCAATAGCACGATCTCAAAACTAACAACTACCACTGTCTCACAACAACCACTACCACAGTCTCACAACTAACAACCACTACTACAGTCTCAGAACTAAGAACCACTACCATTAACAATGACTACCACAGTCTTACAACTAACAACCACTACCACAGTCTCACAACTAACAACCACTACTACTGTCTCAGAACTAACAACCACTACCATTAACAATGACTACCACAGTCTTACAACTAACAACCACTACCACAGTCTCACAACAACCACTACTACAGTCTCAGAACTAACAACCACTACCACTAACAATCACTACCACAGTCTCACAACAACCACTACCACAGTCTCACAACTAACAACCACTACTACAGTCTCAGAACTAAGAACCACTACCACTAACAATCACTACCACAGTCTCACAACAATCACTACCACAGTCTCACAACTGATAACCACTACCACAGTCTCACAACTAATAACCACTACTACAGTTTCAAAACTAACAACCACTACCACAATCTCACAACAACCACTACCACAATCTCACAACTAACAACCACTACCACAGTCTCACAACTAACAACCACTACTACAGTCTCAGAACTAACAACCACTACCATTAACAATCACTACCACAGTCTCACAACAACAACCACTACCACGATCTCACAACTAACAACCACTACCACAATCTCACAACTAACAACCACTACCACAATCTCACAACAACCACTACCACAATCTCACAACTAACAACCACTACCACAGTCTCACAACTAACAACCACTACTACAGTCTCAGAACTAACAACCACTGTCACTAACACCCACTACCACAGTCTCACAACTAACACCCACTACCACATTCTCACAACTAACAACCACTACCACTAACACCCACTACCACAGTCTCACAACTAACAACCACTACTACAGTCTCAGAACTAACAACCACTACCACTAACAATCACTACCACAGTCTCACAACTAACGACCACTACTACAGTCTCAGAACTAACAACCACTACCATTAACAATCACTACCACAGTCTCACAACTAACAACCACTGTCACTAACACCCACTACCACAGTCTCACAACTAACAACCACTACCACTAACACCCACTACCACAGTCTCACAACTAACAACCACTACCACTAACACCCACTACCACAGTCTCACAACTAACAACCACTACTACAGTCTCAGAACTAACAATCACTACCACTAACAATCACTACCACAGTCTCACAACTAACGACCACTACTACAGTCTCAGAACTAACAACCACTACCATTAACAATCACTACCACAGTCTCACAACTAACAACCACTGTCACTAACACCCACTACCACAGTCTCACAACTAACAACCACTGTCACTAACACCCACTACCACAGTCTCACAACTAACAACCACTGTCACTAACACCCACTACCACAATCTCACAACTAACAACCACTGTCACTAACACCCACTACCACAGTCTCACAACTAACAACCACTGTCACTAACACCCACTACCACAGTCTCACAACTAACAACCACTGTCACTAACACCCACTACCACAGTCTCACAACTAACAACCACTGTCACTAACACCCACTACCACAGTCTCACAACTAACAACCACTGTCACTAACACCCACTACCACAGTCTCACAACTAACAACCACTGTCACTAACACCCACTACCACAACTAATCACCAACAGACTATTGAAAGTAAGAGGTGATTACTAAGAGAAAATTATGCAAACCACAAATTAGTTTGGCTGCTTCCTAAATAATATACCAACTAACTAACCACGGACGCTGCCGCAGCTCCTGAACCCAGAGTACAATACTGAATAATATCCACATCGACCAACACGGGTCTAGTCGCGGGCGTCAGCAAACTACGGCGGCCCGCGGACCGGATATGGTCCACCGCTTATTATTATGCGACCCGCAAGCCGGGAATAGTTTTTTTTTTTTTAATAAATTTTGTAAAATTAATTTTAAAATGAAAAATAGTGTTAAAGTAACGCAGTCATATTTATTCCATAGAACATGTTGTGTTCGTGGTTAATTATGTATTGTGTGTGCCAGCACAGTGCACACATATATAGTGCCGTAATAATAATAATAATAATAATAATAATAATAATAATATCTTTAACTCTACAAGTACATGTACAAGGTATACAGTCCTAGCTGACATCAGTGACATACTACTATATAGAAAGCCCCTTGTTACACAGAGCATTTCGGGCAAATTAGGTCAGTTTTGTCCCAGGATGCGACCCACACCAGTCGACTAACTCCCAGATATCCATTTTACTGATCGGGAACATAGACAACCAATGTAAGGGAACACGCCCAATGTTTCTACCCTCGCTGGGAATCGAACCCAGACATTCGCCATGTGAAGCGAGATCTTTACCACCAGGCCACATACCGCACGCACTACCCTTTCATTAGGTTTATCTGTGTTACATACAGTGATGGATCTAAGCAGGAGTCTACTGGCAGGGTTGCATCTGCTCTTGTTGTCACCTCCCTAGATAACAACTATAGCAGCTATGTTAAGTTAGACATAAGAATTAACAACTGAGCGTCTATACTGCAAACTGAATTGTTTACCATCCTAATGACACTAAAGCTAACTTATGACACTGACCTTGACTCTATCATCATTACTGATTCTGTCATCACTGAAGCCTCTTGACTTACTTAATGTCTCTAACAACATGCTCATTAGAGAAGCCAGGCACAGATACTCAAAAATCCGGAAAAAAAATAATGTATAATTGTTATGGATTCCATTACATAACGAATTACTACTTCATGATCAAGTTGATATATTAGGTAAATGTAGAATATAACTTTGGTGTATCTATGTTTAGCATCAGGAATAATATCTGAAAACAAAATAAATAATTAAACTAAATGTTATAGGAATACAGTTAGAAGCCTGAGTAGATTATCACTTCATTATGATAATATGAAGGTAGATAAATATGTTTATGGAACAACTTACAATGTAATCAGTCTGAATTTGTGAGAAACACAGATGATCAGACTAAATACAAAGTGTGTGGTCAGCCCTATGGTCACTATGTGCTTAATTGTCCACTTATTGATGAATAAAGACGTAGTATGTGATATGTCAATCTATCTTATAAATGAAAATAAGATACTAGACATATTAAACAAATTTCCTAAATTTGCTTGTAACAGATAAGTGAACTATAAATATAAATCCAGATGTACTCCCGTTTCTATATGTTCTTGCGCTACCGTCAACAAGATGGACACGGGGTGCACAATTTACTAGCCACTACCGTTCACAGGATGGACACGGGGTGCACAATTTACTAGCCACTACCGTTCACAGGATGGACACGGGGTGCACAATTTACTAGCCACTACCGTTCACAGGATGGACACGGGGTGCACAATTTACTAGCCACTACCGTCCACAGGATCAACATGGGGTACACAATTAACTAGCCACTACCGTCCACAAGATTGACACGGGGTGCACAATTTACTAGTCACTACCGTTCACAGGATGAACACGGGGTGCACAATTTACTAGCCACTACCGTCCACAGGATCAACATGGGGTACACAATTAACTAGCCACTACCGTCCACAAGATTGACACGGGGTGCACAATTTACTAGTCACTACCGTTCACAGGATGGACACGGGGTGCACAACTTACTAGCCACTACCGTCCACAAGATGGACATGGGGTGCACAATTTACTAGCCACTACCGTTCACAGGATCGACACGGGGTGCACAATTTACTAGCAGCTCTGGTGGCAAAAATCTAATCGTGTGTGCGTGACGCGTCTCGCTCTTCAGTTGTATGTTGAAAGTCCATCCAAGTTGTGAATTCCGATATTTGCTTATATTCAAAATAATTTTGATTAAGATTCTATGCACGAACGATATTATTGAATAAAAACAACTGTCTTGCATAACTTTATTCGCTGGTTTCAGAAACGACTTTGGTTTCTTGGGAGAATTTGGTTGATTATGGCGGCCACAATCTTTGGTTTACACGACGCTCGACGGACAACCCATAAAAACTCAATGTAAACAGGAGTAAATTCAATGGCTAATTTCTTGAAAACTACTAATTTTCCGAGGAAAACAATCTCATTTCTGAAGTCACCGCATTAAAATACACACAAAAAATTATTTTTTTGTTAAAAAATAACTAATCTTTACCATAATCTTCAGGACTCATAATTTCACCACAACGAAATAAAAGAAAAACTGACCCCAATTAAACAATTTTGTGGTAAAAAAAAAATTACGATTCCATGATTCTCACCAATTTGGAGGAAAATCTGATGATACATAATCACATTTTACAATATTTACTTTGGTTTTACGATAATAAATACATTTGACAATGTTGATATGTTACCTTTTACACATGTTTAATTTTACCACATTGTCTTGACTCCCGAAGCTTAAAATATTGTACATTCTGGCCAGACTACACAAACTTTGCCGACCCCTGAGACTTTAGTGGACCACTTGAGAACATCCTCATGGACCTACAAAGGTCTAGTGGAATACTTGAGAACATACTCCTGGACCTACAAAGGTCTAGTGGAATACTTGAGAACATACTCCTGGACCTACAAAGGTCTAGTGGAATACTTGAGAACATACTCCTGGACCTACAAAGGTCTAGTGGAATACTTGAGAACATACTCCTGGACCTACAAAGGTCTAGTGGAATACTTGAGAACATACTCCTGGACCTACAAAGGTCTAGTGGAATACTTGAGAACATACTCCTGGACCTACAAAGGTCTAGTGGAATACTTCACATACAGAGGTCGTCGACCGCAGAAGTCTCTTAGTTCATGATAACACATTTCACTACCTCACTTAAGTGTATTATCCAGTGTAATAGAATATGTTCACACTATGTAACTATCATACATAAATAGTGCAGCAGCAGCAGCAGCAGCACACTACGGGTATATCAATATGTTAATAATAAACAATTACTATGACGACACTTCCCACACACGGTGTACCCCAAGGTGCGACTTACAAGAGTGAGGCCCGGAGGGTTAGTGTGGCCCCGGGAGTGGCGAGGGGCTGGGGACTGGTGGTGTGGGGACTGAGGGGTGGCACGGGGGGGGGGCTGCTGCCAGGGGGGTGACCCCTCACTTCTACCCGGTAGTAATTATAGCACAGTAAGTCCTACACCACCCTCTGTCTGCTTGATTCTTCTCTTCTTTGTTCTCCTACTTGTTTCTCCTAGGTAAGCCTAACCTAACCTGTTCAGCCATGCTGTGGTGCCTAAGTGGGACTGCATAAGGCTAGTAGCAGCAGTCTAGTTGATCAGAATATCCACCAGGAGGCTTGGTCTGCCAGCGGGCCATAGGGGGATGGGCTGACCCCTGCAACCGTCTTCCTACCTGGAGGGTGCACTGAGGGGTCAGCGCCCCCGCTGCTCGATCCCTGATTAGTCGTCCAGGTGGATGACCTAGTCACAGGCAGTCCAACGTATGCACCACAGCCTGGCTGATCAGGAACTGACTTGAGGAACTTATCAAGTTCTCTCTTGAAGACATCCAGGGATCTGTTGGTAATCTCGGCTTATGTATGAAAGGAGGCCATTGAAAAATCTTGGTACTTTCAAAATTACTGAGCTTTTCCTTAGTGTATTAACTGCATTCTTGCTTTCGTTAAGGGAACTTTGCACTGTCTGCAAAGCCTCTTACTTTCATGGGAATGATTTGTGTTTGCAGATTTGGGACCAAAACTTCCATAATTTTCAAGGTGTATATGATAATGTCTCTTTCTCGCCTACGTTTCAAGGAGTACAGGTCAAAGGACTTCAAATTTTCCCAATAATTTAGGTTCTTGACTGAATTTATGACAGCAGTTCTAAGACCAACTACTGAGAATCGAGTACTGTCAAACTCAGCCCCAAATATACTATTACTTCTTGACTTCACTTTAGGATACTTAAAAATAAAAGAGTGTAGCAGAGACTGTAATAGTAGAAACAATCCCAGGAATTACTACTGATGAACAGTCTTACCTTATAACTGAACCTGGGTTATCAAAGCTTATGACAAGGTTATCAAAGCTTATTGTTTGGGTAGAATTGAAAATGAGTTGGGCAAATATTTTTGTTAGTGGTTTTGGGTTTGAGAGGAACTTGCCTGGTATGGGCCAGTAAGCCTACTGCAGTGTTCCTCCTTTCTTATGTTTTTAAGTCTCCTTGTGACAGCAAATAACAGAACCAACCAGAGTAGAAAATACCTTAGACCATATATTCACTAATAATTAAGACCTGGTTCAGAACATTATAGTGTGGAAGAGAGTAAACTCAGACCACAACTTAACAGAAGTTCAGACATGTATACGCACGGGTCATAGTCAGCAAAACATACTCAACCATGAGGATACGTTCAGCAAACTTAACTAACAATAAGAACATAACTGGGAGCTAATATGCCAGGAAGACAATAAAGGATGACTTAAACTAGTATACCTTTGATGTATCCTTTGAAGACTTCAAAAGTTTTCTTACTCTCGTAACCCAGGAAATTTCCAAAATTTGTTTGCAACAAAATACGTCAACTGTATTAATAAATCCAGATGTATTCCTTTTTCTAATATCTTGAGGTAGAGTGTAAACACTCTGGGCTCACAGATGGTGATATATTGTTCTCTCATAGTGCGCATGGTGCCCCTGTTCTTCACTGGGTTTATGGTTGTCTATGCTAACCCGCTTTGACAGAATTACAGAGGCTTTGGAAAAAATCAAAACGGATGTGGTGCACACGAATTTTGAGAAGTCTTTAACAAATGCGATCAAGGAGCGACTGCACACAAAATGAGGTCCATAGACACAAAAGGAAGGTAGGTGAATGGATAGAAGGTAGGCAGATAGACAGAACACAAAGAGTATAAGTAAACAGAGCAAAATCCAGCATATGCGAGACAAAAAAAAATAGTATCCCAAGGCACTGTCCTGGCGCCTCACCTGTTCCTTATATCCTTAACAGACAGATAAAAACACTCATTTGCTGACACCAAAATAAGCATAAATGTCACCTCGGTAGAAGACAACGAATAATCACAGAAAAATATAAGCAGTGTTCTCTAGTGGGCGGTGGAGAATATGACGTTCAGTGGTGATAAATTCCAGCTGCTTGGATACGAAAATGATGAAGGACTCAAAAGGGACACTGTATGCAAAACCCGAAAGGATCATCAAATAGAACGAAAGGAACACGTGGAAGACCTGGGAGTAACTATGGCAGCTGACCTTTCTTTCAAAGTAGTCAATAAGGCAAATGCCACGATAGCCAGGAGGATGACGGGGTCGATAATAAGAATTTTCAAAACAAGGGAAATAGTGCCAATGGTGACACTATTAAAATTGTTTGTGCTCTCTCGTTGTGAGTACTGTTCAGTGCTGACGGCCACATTCAGGGCACGGGAAATATAAGAGTGGGAACAGATACAGAGATTATCTACAGCTCGCATAGAATCAATAAAGCATTTAAATTACTGGGAATGCCTCAGAGTCCTAAATGTATGATAATATATACGTGGAAAGTACTCGAAGACCTTGTCTCAAATATTCACACTGCCATAACAACATACTGGAGTGAGAGCTAAGTGTAGAAGTCTTCATGAGGAAACTGGACAAGTATCGCCACCAAGTGCCACATCAACCAGGCTATGATGTGGGCCAGCGGGCCGCCAGCAGCAGTAGCCTGGTTGACCTGGTTACCTGGAGGTTACCTGGAGGTTATTCCGGGGATCAACGCCCCCGCGGCCCGGTCCATGACCAGGCCTCCCGATGGATCAGGGCCTGATCAACTAGGCTGTTACTGCTGGCCGCACGCAGTCCGACGTACGAGCCACAGCCCGGCTGATCCGGCACCGACTTTAGGTATCTGACCAGCTCTCTCTTGAAGGCAGCCAGGGGTTTATTGGCAATTCCCCTAATGCTTGATGGGAGGCTGTTGAACAGTTTTGGGCCCCGGACACTTATGGTGCTTTCTCTTAGTGTACCAATGGCGCCCCTACTTTTTATTGGCGGCATTTTGCATCGCCTGCCCAGTCTTTTACTTTCGTAGGGAGTGATTTCTGTGTGCAGATTTGGGACCATTCCTTCCAAGATTTTCCAAGTGTAGATTATGATATATCTCTCCCTCCTGCATTCCAACGAGTACAAGTCAAGTGCTTCCAAGCGTTCCCAGTAGTTAAGGTGCTTGACAGAACTTATACGTGCAGTAAAGGATCTCTGTACACTCTCTAGATCTGCGATTTCACCTGCTTTGTATGGAGATGTTAATGTACAGCAGTATTCCAGCCTAGAGAGAACAAGTGATTTGAAAAGGATCATCATGGGCTTGGCATCTCTCGTTTTGAAAGTTCTCATTATCCACCCTATCATTTTCTTTGCACGTGCGATCGTGGCACTGTTGTGATCCTTGAAAGTGAGATCCTCAGATATTACTACTCCCAGGGCTGTATAGCCCTTGTGGCTTAGCGCTTCTTTTTGATTATAATAATAATACTACTCCCAGGTCCCTTACATTATTTTTCCGCTCTATTGTATGGCCGGAGTCAGTAGTATACTCTGTTCTAGTTATTATCTCCTCCAGTTTTCCATAACGGAGTAGTTGGAATTTGTCCTCATTGAACATCATATTGTTTACCGTTGCCCACTGGAAAACTTTGTTTATATCTTCTTGGAGGTTAACCGCGTCCTCAGCAGATGACAGCCTCATGCAGATCCTAGTATCATCCGCAAAGGATGATACGGTGCTGTGGTGTATATCTCTGTTTATGTCTGATATGAGGATAAGGAATAAGATGGGGGCGAGTACTGTGCCTTGTGGAACAGAGCTCTTCACTATGGCAGCCTCCGATTTAACTCTGTTGACCACTACTCTTTGTGTTCGATTTGTTAGGAAGTTGAAGATCCATCTCCCCACTTTCCCAGTTATTCCTTTAGCACGTATTTTATGGGCTATTACGCCATGATCGCATTTGTCAAATGCTTTTGCAAAGTCTGTGTATATTACATCTGCATTCTGATTTTCTTCCAGTGCATCCAAGGCCATGTCATAGTGATCCAGTAGTTGTGAGAGGCAGGAGCGACCTGCCCTGAACCCATGTTGCCCTGGATTGTGCAGATTTTGGGAATCCAGGTGATTTGCAATCCTGCTTCTTAGCACTCTTTCAAAGATTTTTATGATGTGGGATGTCAGAGCTATTGGTCTATAGTTCTTAGCTAATGCTTTGCTGCCACCTTTATGGAGTGGGGCTATATCCGTTGTTTTAAGTGACTGTGGAATTTCACCCATGTCCAAGCTCCTCCTCCATAGTGTACTTAGGGCACGCGAGAGGGGTTTCTTGCAGTTCTTAATGAAAACAGAGTTCCACGAGTCTGGGCCCGGGGCTGAGTGCATAGGCATGTTGTCAATGGCTTTATCGAAATCTATCGGAGTTAGGGTAATGTCGGAAATCTGGCATACATTTATGGAGTTTTGAGGCTCATTCATGAAGAAATCATTTGGGTCGTCGATCCTCAGACCGATTAGTGGTTCACTAAACACAGAGTCGTACTGGGATTTCAATATTTCACTCATTTCCTTGTTGTCGTCTGTGTAAGTCCCATCCTGTCTGAGTAAGGGCCCGATACTAGATGTGGTATTTGCCTTGTTTTTGGCATATGAAAAGAAATATTTTGAATTTCTTTCAATTTCACTAATAGCTTTAAGCTCCTCCTGCCTCTCCTGGTTCCTGTAAGAGTCATTTAGCTTAAGTTCGATAGTTTCCACTTCCCTGGTCAGCGCCTCCCTTCGTGTATCAGATATTCTAGCACTCCTGAGGAGCTCAGTGACTCTTCGTCGTCTTCTGTAGAGGGAGCGTCTTTTTCTCTCCAGTTTACTCCTGCTCTTCTTCTTTCTTAGGGGAATATGCCTAGAACATGCTTCGGCTACCAGGCAGTTGATCCTTTCAAGGCACTGGTTTGGGTCCATGTCATTTTAAGACATCTTCCCAACATGTTTCGTTTAGGACATGGTTTACCTGGTCCCAGTTGATGTTCTTGTTGTTGAAATTGTATTTTGTGAAGACACCTTCACAGGTACATGCATTCTGTTGTTCAGGACCCCTATGCATGTACGTCTGGACTTCGATTAGATTGTGATCGGAATTAGTTGTTTTTTATATTCTTATGTCTCTTATCAGGTCATCATTATTTGTGAAGATAAGGTCAAGTGTGTTTTCTAGTCTTGTTGGCTCCACTATCTGCTGGCTTAAGGTGTGTTTTTCGCAGAGACTTAGTAGCTCATGTGTGTGTGACCTTTCATCTGCGCTACCTCCGGGGATTGTTTCAGCTACATAAGATTTCGTTCGGATTTTTAACCCCGGAGGGTTAGCCACCCAGGATAACCCAAGAAAGTCAGTTCGTCATCGAGGACTGTCTAACTTATTTCCATTGGGGTCCTTAATCTTGTCCCCCAGGATGCGACCCACACCAGTCGACTAACACCCAGGTACCTATTTGCTGCTAGGTGAACAGGACAATAGGTGTAAGGAAACGTGTCGGAATTTCCACCCACCGGGAATCGAACCCGGGCCCTCCGTGTGTGAAGCAGGAGCTTTAGCCACCAGACCACATTCTTCCATTTTGTATGCCTTAGGTTGAAATCACCAAGCAGTAAGATGTTTGGGGATGGAGCTGGAAGGTTTTCCAAACAGTAATCGATTTTCAGTAGCTGTTCCTTGAACTGTTGGGAGGTTGCATCTGGTGGCTTGTATACAACCACAATGACTAGGTTTTGGTTCTCGATCTTTATTGATAGAACTTCAACTACCTCATTTGTGGTGTTCAGCAACTCCGTGCAGATAAGGGACTCTTTGACATACAGGCCAACCCCCCCTTGTTGCCTGTTTTTTCTGTCGCATCTAAAAAGGTTGTAACCACTTATCCATATTTCACTGTCAAAGTGATCTTTTGTGTGAGTCTCTGTGAAGGCTGCAAACATTGCATTAGACTCCACTAGAAGTCCACTGATAAAAGGTATTTTGTTGTTGGTGGATGGCTTAAGGCCCTGTATATTAGCAAATATGAACGAGGTTGTATTCTGTGTTTGTTGGGGGGATTTTGTTATTGGCATCAGACAAGCACCAGACAAGCCTCTCTCATGGCCAGGTTTCGGGGATAGAAGAACTCTCAAAACTCATCATAGGTAAATGTAATGCACATCTACATCTTTCACCCCATTTTGTTTTGTGGCAGTGTGCAGGAAGTATGCCTACCCATCTGTGTCACATACCTCCCGATAGGGGGAATTGCTGGTCTATGGCCTAGTTTAGGCAGTGCCCGGCAGAGGGCACGTACCTAAGTCTATCCTGATATCCAGCTCTCGGTCTCACTGATTGCCGAGAGACCAACCGGACAAGGGTGCAGATTTGTGTCCAGATCCTCAAGCACCTTCCACACATATATATTATTTTCTTTCTCATCTCCACTCCAATGAGCGGAGGAGAGATGTTCCCAGTAATTTAAATGCTTTATTGGCTCTATGCGGGTCGTAAATGATCTCCGAACTGAGGATGAGTTTAAAGGCATTAGAAATGCCCTTAGGCTCATATTATTACGAAGAAAAGGGAGAAGTTGCAGGTTGGAAAGGAAGAGGCGTGCCCTTTATAGGTAAAGACGACGAATAACAGAACCCCCAAAAGGCAGCAGACTCTGAAAAACGAAAAGTAGCACGGGCTAGAAAGTTAGGAAATGGTAAACTGAGACTGAATGCATCATACAGAGTCCAGGAGAGAGAGGGGGAGCTTAAAACCATAAGTGAAACTGAAAGAAATCGAAAATACTCATATGTAAAAACCAGGTCAAAACAACATCTAGTATCGTGCCTTTGACTGAGTGAAGTACTTAAGTGCCAGTATGACTCAGTGTTCAGTGAGCAACTAATCAGCTTTATGTTCAGTGAGGACAAATTTCAGTTACTACGTCACGGAAGAATGGAGGAAATAAAAACAAGATCAGAGCACAAGACAAACTCAAACCACTCAGTGAAACGTAAGTCAAATGTGAGAGACCTGGGAGTGATAATGTCAGAAGATATCATGTTCAAGAAGCACAACCATGTTACCGCAGTTGCAAGAAATATGATAGGCTGGATAACTTGAACCTGCAAAACAAAAGATGAGAAACCAAGGATAATAATCTTCAGGTCATTCGTTCTCTCTAGGCTTGGATAATAATTTAATTTCTTTTTACTAACGGCTCCCTTCTAGGCAGGCGAAATTACTGATTTGACAGACGGTGCAGAATACCTCCAATGAAATGCAGGAGAGCGACGAGTACACCAAGAGAGCACTCAAAAAGCCTAAAGTGACCACGACTCTTCAACATCCTCCTTTTATTTATAATGGAAGGATTACCAACAAAACCCTAGCTGTCTTCAAGAGGACTGCAGGCGATGGGCACTAACAGCTTGATTGATCAGGCCAGCAACCAGAAAGGGGCGATGACCTCCGGAAGTGACGCTAGGTAATTCTCCAGGTCTGCAATTTTGGCTGCCGTTCAAGGCGGCGAAACTGCAGTACAGCAGAACTCCAGCCTAAAAATAATAATTGACTTGGAGTGTATCATTACTGGTTTGGCATCGCTTGTGTTGATGGTTCTAATGTTCTGTTTAGCGTACTGATGCACGCCTTCAACAGGCGTCTTGGCTACACTGGCAATAACATGAGAAAACTGAATGACTGCAGTAAGCCTCCTCACCCTACTTGGCAGGTAGTACTCACACCGACTTATTCCCACTCACAAATACTAACACTGCCATTCACACTAACTTCACACTAAACACTTGCCTCACCACTCTTCCATTCATTACCCTCGGTAACTCTTCGATGGAACATCTACGTTCAAGCAGTTTATGCACAAGTTACCAGCGGGCAAGACTCTAACCAAACACAAAATGGTCAACAACCATAGAAGTGCTTCTGAAGGAGTGCCAGTGAAGATACATGGCAGTACCGCTGATGATGCCAGGATGCCAAGGTGAGTAGGGGTGCCGCATCAGAGGCTCACTACACAAAAGCCAGTGACGAGGTGCCACAATAGTACACAGGTATCCCACAAATCAGTGTATAGCAACGTTTTAACTTCCGCTTCCTGTTTGTGGAGATCTGTAAAATTACTGCCAGGGTCCAATACCAGCCACCCAGCCAGCCACTCGGACAGCCACACAGCCAGCCACTCAGACAGCCACCCAGCCAGCCACTCAGACAGCCACCCAGACAACAACACAAGCCTCGAAAGCAATACCACAAGAGACAACCACAGAACCAATGACAGACACAGCCAAACACACAACCAGCGACAACCACGCAACCAACGACAGCCAGTCAGCCAGCCAGCCAGCCAACCAGCCAGCCAGCCAGCCAGCCAGCCAGCAAGCCAGCCAGCCAGCCAGCAAGCCAGCCAGCCAGCCAGCCAGCCAGCCAGCCAGCCAGCCAGCCACAGTGGAAGTATACAAAAAGACAGAAACAAAAAAGGTGAATATTTTCCCGTGAACTCATGCAGGAGTTGCATGGTCAGCATAATGACGGTGAGTCCCCCAGGCTTCCGTTATGTTAGCCACACCACACTGTTACACTCACACCACACTGTTACACTCACACCACACTGTTACACTCACACCACACTGTTACTCACACCACACTGTTACACTCACACCACACTGTTACACTCACACCACACTGTTACACTCACACCACACTGTTACACTCACACCACACTGTTACACTCACGCCACACTGCTACACTCACACCACACTGTTACACTCACGCCACACTGTTACACTCACGCCACACTGTTACACTCACACCACACTGTTACACTCACGCCACACTGTTACACTCACACCACACTGTTACACTCACACCACACTGTTATACTCACACCACACTGCTACACTCACACCACACTACTACACTCACACCACACTGTTACACTCACACCACACTGCTACACTCACACCACACTGTTACACTCACACCACACTGTTACACTCACACCACACTGCTACACTCACACCACACTGTTACACTCACACCACACTGTTACACTCACACCACACTGTTACACTCACACCACACTGTTACACTCACACCACACTGCTACACTCACACCACACTGCTACACTCACACCACACTGCTACACTCACACCACACTGTTACACTCACACCACACTGTTACACTCACCTCACACACTACACTAACACTGTTACACTCATCTCACACACTACACTAACACTGTTACACTCACCTCACACACTACACTAACACTGTTACACTCACCTCACACACTACACTAACACTGTTACACTCACCTCACACACTACACTAACACTGTTACACTCACCTCACACACTACACTAACACTGTTACAGGTGTACTCATCAATATATCCATGTTTCTCATCCTCATAACACAGACAAAAACTTTCGCCACAGCTTCGTATCATCATTTGCAAATAAAACAAAAAGAAAAAACATGAAAATTACCTCCGTAGAAGATACGGAAAATCTGCGTTGAGATATAAGCCAAGACTTAGAGTGGGCAGTGGGAAATAGCAAGACTTTTAGTGGTGACAAGTTCTAACTGCTTAGATATGGAAAGAATGAACAACTAAGAAGAACACTGTGTACAAAACGCAAGAGTATTACCAAAGGAAATGTCACGACAGCCAGGTTGATGAGGGGGAAATAATGAAGACTCTCAGCACGAGGAAAATAGTGCCAATGGTGACCATTCAAATGACTTGTGCTCGCTTGATTAAGAATATTTTTCAGTGTTGACAGTCCCGTCCAGGGCTGCAGTGATACCAGAACAATGTAGATTGTTGCACATTTCTAAGTTAGGTTGTCCTGTATCCATAAAAATTATAAAATATAACATACCACATTGAAAAAGCTATATGTGATAAGAGGTGATAAAAAAAAGTCGGGTGAGCGCGGATTGAGCCCATTAGTCATATTTAAACTGTTCAAGGCTTCTCCAACAGTCACCTCTTTGACTGTTTTTACAACAGTGAAATGATGACTGTTGTTAAGGGGGTTGGCTGGGAATAGAGCTCAATTACAGCCTGAATACCTGGAGTCTACCTGGAGGGTGTTCCGGGGGACAACGCCGTAGCGGCCCGGTCTTTGACCAGGCCTCCAGGTGGATCAGGGCCTGATCAACCAGGCTGCTACTGCTGGCAGCACGTAATCCAACTTACGAAGCATAGCCCGGCTGATCGGGCAGTGACTTTATCTATCCAGTTCCCTCTTGAAGAGTCAGGAATCTATTGGTAACTTCCCTTCAAAAATAATCATCACAAAATTTCCTTATGTATGATAGGACGCTGTTGAACAGTTTTGGGCTCCTGACAGTGTACTCATGGTCCTCCTGCTTTTCATTTCATAGACGCTAAGAACATAAGAACATAAGAAAGGAGGAACACTGCAGCAGGCCTGTTGGCCCATACTAGGCAGGTCCTTTACAATTCATCCCACTAACAAAACATTTGCCCAACCCAATTTTCAACGCCACCCAAGAAATAAGCTCTGATGTGAAAGTCTCACTCAAATCCAACCCCTCCCACTCATGTACTTATCCAACCTAAATTTGAAACTACCCAAAGTCCTAGCCTCAATAACCCAACTAGGTAGACTGTTCCACTCATCAACTACCCTATTTCCAAACCAATACTTTCCCATGTCCTTTCTAAATCTAAACTTATCTAATTTAAATCCATTACTGCGGGTTCTCTCTTGGAGAGATATCCTCAAGACCTTATTAATATCCCCTTTATTAATACCTATCTTCCACTTATACACTTCGATCAGGTCTCCCCTCATTCATCGTCTAACAAGTGAATGTAATTTAAGAGTCTTCAATCTTTCTTCATAAGGAAGATTTCTGATGCTATGTATTAATTTAGTCATCCTACGCTGAATGTTTTCTAACGAATTTATGTCCATTCTGTAATACGGAGACCAGAACTGAGCTGCATAATCTAGGTGAGGCCTTACTAATGATGTATAAAGCTGCAGTATGACCTCTGGACTTCTGTTGCTTACACTTCTTGATATAAATCCCAGTAATCTATTTGCCCTATTACGTACGCTTAGGCATTGCTGTCTTGGTTTAAGGTTGCTGCTCACCATAACCCCCAAGTCCTTTTCGCAATCTGTATGGCTAAGTTCTACATTATTTAACTTATAAGTGCTAGGGTTATGGACACTCCCGAGCTTCAGAACCTTGCATTTATCTACATTGAACTGCATCTGCCACTTTTCTGACCAAGAGTAGAGTTTGTCTAAATCCTCCTGAAGTTCCCTAACATCTACATTTGAATCAATTATCCTACCTATCTTCGTGTCATCGGCGAATTTGCTCATATCACTAGTAATTTCTTCATCAAGATCATTGATATATATTATAAACAACAACGCCACTCGTTACTGATCCCCACTCGGATTTAACCCCATTTATGGACACTCTCTGCTTCCTGTCTGTGAGCCATGATTCGATCCACGAGAGCACCCTTCCCCCAATGCCATGAGCTGCTACTTTCTTCAACAGTCTTTGGTGCGGAACTCTATCAAATGCCTTACTAAAATCTAAGTAAATAATATCAAATTCTTTATCGTGGTCAACAGCCTCAAAAGCTTTACTGAAGAAAGTTAATAAATTAGTCAGACAAGACCGGCCTCTTGTGAATCCATGCTGAGTATCATTAATCAAGCTATGCTTATCGAGATGGCTTCTTATAATCTCAGCTATAATTGACTCTAGTAATTTGCCCACAATTGAGGTCAGGCTTATTGGGCGGTAATTTGACGGTAACGACTTGTCCCCTGTTTTAAAAATAGGAATTACATTAGCCATCTTCCACATATCAGACACTACACCTGTTTGAAGAGATAAATTAAAAATATTAGTTAATGGTTCACAGAGTTCCATTTTGCATTCCTTAAGAACCCTTGAAAAAACCTCATCAGAACCCGGTGACTTATTTTGCTTCAGTCGGTCTATCTGCTTCACAACCATTTCACTAGTGACTGTGATGTTACATAATTTATCTACTGGCCCACTATAAAAATTAATTACTGGAATATTATTAGTGTCTTCCTGTGTAAAAACCGAGAGAAAATAATTATTTAAAATCGAGCACATTTCATTCTCTTTGTCAGTAAGATGCCCATAGTTATTTTTAAGGGGACCTGTCTTATCTCTGACTTTTGTTCTATATACCTGGAAAAAACTTTTTGGGTTAGTTTTAGAATCCCTAGCAACTTTAACTTCATAGTCCCTTTTAGCTTTTCTCATCCCCTTTTTAATGTCCCTCTTAATGTCAATATACTGGTTCATAAGATGACCCTCACCTCTTTTGATACGCCTATAAATTCCTTTCTTATGCCCTAGTAGATATTTGAGCCTATTATTCATCCATTTTGGGTCATTTCTATTTGATCTAATTTCTTTATACGGGATAAACGTTCTTTGAGCCTCATGTATAGTGTTCAGAAAACTGTCATATTGATAGCTCTCTTCGTTACCCCAGTCAACAGATGACAAATGTTCTCTAAGCCCATCGTAATCTGCTAAGCGGAAAATCTGGGACTGTTACTGAGTTATCCCTACTATCATACTTCCATTCAATGCTAAATGTAATTGATTTGTGGTCGCTAGCACCCAGTTCCTCTGAAACTTCTAAATTATTAACAAGGGATTCATTGTTTGCCAGAACTAAGTCAAGCAGGTTATTACCCCTTGTAGGTTCTGTCACAAACTGCTTCAAAAAACAATCCTGAACTACTTCTAAGAAGTCATATGATTCTAAATTCCCAGTCAAGAAATTCCAATCAATATGACTAAAGTTAAAGTCTCATAGAATTACTACATTATCGTGCCTTGTGGCCCTAACAATTTCCTCCCTACCTAAGTTTGGGGGATGGTATATCACACCTAAAATTAATTTTTCATGCCCCTCTGAAAATTCTATCCAAACAGACTCTGTATGTGTTACTTCAGACTTAATACCCGTTTTTATGCAGCAGTTCAAGCGATCTCGGACATACAATGCCACCCCACCTCCCTTCCCGACACTTCTATCTACTTGGAACAATTTAAAACCCTGAATGTGACATTCCGCAGGCATGTCCCGACTTTTTTAATTAAACCATGTCTCAGTTAAGGCAAATACATCAATGTTACCCACACTAGCAACTAGTCTCAACTCGTCCATCTTATTCCTAGCACTGCGACTATTTGTGTAATATATATTTAAAGACCCTCTCTCTTTACCCTTCCTGCTCCTTTCTGTTATTCCACTAAACCTATTACTATCCTTGTCAATTAGTGCCACTGGCTTTCCAATATCCACCTCGTTTTTGCCTATTACTAGTTCTCCTACCCTGCGACTTCACTGTTTTCCCGCCAAAACCCATACCACTAACTATTCCTAGTTTAAAGACCTAACAGCTCCCTCCACTGCGTTGGCCAGTGCTCCTACCCCACACCTAGATAAGTGAACCCCATCCCTGGCATACATGTCATTTCTGCCATAGAAGAGGTCCCAGTTGTCAATGAATGTTACCACATTTTCCTTACAGTATTTGTCCAGCCAGCAATTGACACCAATTGCTCTGGACAACCATTCATTTCCAACTCCTCTCCTTGGCAAAATGCCATATATGACAGGTTTCCCACCCTTCCTCCTAATTATCTCTATTGCTGATCTATACCTGCTAATCAGGTCCTCACTCCTACGTCTGCCAACATCGTTGCCTCCAGCACTGAGACAGATAATAGGATTGCTCCCATTACCTCTCATGATGTCATCCAGACGGCTAACAATATCCTTCATCCCAGCCCCAGGAAAACACACTCTCTGCCTCCTACTCCTATCCTTCAAGCAGAATGCCCTATCCATGTACCTAATCTGGCTATCCCCAACAACAACAATGTTTTTACCTTCCTTGGCATCGCCCGTCGTGATGCTCCGAGTAGTCGACTCACATTCGTCAGGTAGCATTACACCACTTGTGGAATTCGTCAAGACGTTCTCGATGGTCTTCGTTGGGGTTTCTAGGGATGTCTCACTCACGTCTGCCAATGCTTCCTTGGTGCTCGTTGTGGCATTCCCAGTAGAACACACACATTCGTCAGTAGCACCGAGAATGAGTTGGAAGTTTCCACGGTAGTCTTCTGGTTTCTCGTTGTTTCTGCCTCTCCAACCGTTTTCTTGATCCTCAGCTTGGTTCCATGTTGCCTGGCCACTGACCAAGCTCCCCTCTTAACCTGAGGACTCACAACAGGAGGATTACTACAAATCCTCTTGTTCTCCTCCGTTAATCGCCGTATCTCCAGCTTAGCAACTCTGAGCTCTTCTCTCAGCTGCTGGTAAAGTTGCTCAAGAGAGAGCATCCTGGTTCAGATTCACAGAGAGCACACAAACAGGTCTTCACAGAGCTAAGTACACGTCACCACTGAGCTAAGTACACGTCACCACTGAGCTAAGTACACGTCACCACTGAGCTAAGTAAAATAGGTTGGTTAAATACATGAGTGGGTGTGGGTGGGTGTGAGTTGGACCTGACTAGCTTGTGCTACTAGGTCGGATGCACTGCTCCTCCCTTAAGTGACGTGTCTGAACTCACTAGGTCAAGGCATTGGCTTAAGCCGGTGGAAGAACTGGGGCTGCCTCGCATAGGCCAGTAGGCCTGTTGCAGTGTTTCTTCTTTCTTATGTTCTTATGCATGTTGCACCATCTGCCGATTCTCTTGCTATCATTGGTAGTGATTTCTGCGTGCAGATTTGGGACCAGTCCTTCTTAGATTTTCCAAGCGTAGATTATGATGAATATTTCTCGCCTGCATTCCAGGGAGTACAGGTCAAGGGATTTCAAATATTCCCAGTAATTAAGATGCTTAACTGAACTAATATGCGCAGCGAAGGTTCTCTGTATATTCTCTATATCTGCAATTTCATCTGCTTTGAATGGGGCTGTTAGTGTGCAGGAGTACTCCAGCCTAGAAAGATCGAGTGACTGAAAGAGGATCATCATTGGCATGGCATTCCTTGTTTTAAAAGTTCTCATTATCCATCCTATCATTTTCCTTGCAGATGTGATTATGACATTTTTATGATCCTTGAAGGTGATATTCTCTTGACATTATCACTCTCAAGTCCTTCAGATTAGTTTCTCGCTCTATTGTTTGGTTAGAATTTGTCGTGTACTCCAATCTAGCTATTATTTCCTCAAGTATTCCATAACATAATAACTGAAAATCGTTCTCATTAAACATCACATGTTTTTTCCAAGGCCCATTAGAAAACTTGGTTTATATCTGCTTGGAGATTTACTGTGTCCGCAATGGACGACACTCTCATGCAGATTTTAGTAACGTCAGCAAAGGATGACACGGTGTTATGGTTTACATCTCCGTCTATCATGACTCACGAAATCGTAAAAACACGATTGAAAACAGGCCATGGAATGGGTGGGATCTAAACCCGTTAGTGAGTTTTAGGACTCACTTGCCATGAGTTCAAACCCCACCCGTTCCGTGGTTAATCTCTATGTCAGATATGAGGATGAGGAATAGGATGGGAGCGAGTACTGTACCTTGTAGAAAGAGTTTTTCACTATGTTTACCATTACTCTTTATGTTCTATTGGTTAGCAAGTTGAAGATCCATCTGCCCACATATTCAGTTATTCCCTTAACGTATATTTTGTGCTCTATTACACCACGACTGCTCTTGTTCAAGGCTTTTGTAAAGTCTATATACAGTACATCTGCATTCTGTTTGTCCTCCAGTGCATCTAAGACCATATCATTCATAGCAGTCCAGTAGTTGCATTTAAATATGTGGGAACGTCTGAAGGTCCTAAATATGAACTCACCAGAGAAGAAATACATGATAATAAATATGTGAAAGGTGCTTTAGGACCTGGTCCTAAATCTACACACTACTATAACAACATACTGCAGTGAGAGATATGGGAGAAAATGTAAAATAAACCCAATAGAGAGTAAGGGGCAGTGGGCACAATAAGGGAACACTATATGAGAGTCCGTGGCCTTAGACTATTCAACATCTTACCAGAAGATATCAGAAAAACTATTGTGACAAGTTTAGAAGTATTCGAGAGGAAACAGTTCAAGCGATCTCGGACATACAATGCCACCCCACCCCCCTTCCCGATACTTCTATCTACTTGGAACAATTCAAAACCCTGAAAATGACATTCCGCAGGCATGTCCCGACTTTTTGAATTAAACCACGTCTCAGTTAAGGCAAATACATCAATGTTACCTGCACTAGCAACTAATCTTAACTCGTCCATCTTATTCCTAGCACTACGGCAATTAGCATAATAAACATAAACCATACCCCCGGCCGGGATTGAACCCGCGGTCATAGAGTCTCAAAACTCCAGCCCGTCGCGTTAGCCACTAGACCAGCTAGCCACAACAAGATTCATCCAACTAGGTATATTTCTACACCATAGGAAAGTTAGCACAGGCACCTCTGTGACCACAAATGCAAGTTTTTACAGACGAATCTCCAGCTAGCGTGGCCGTGACGAACTCTAGCTCAAGTCCCTTCACTGCCGTCAACATGACTTAAGAAATCGTAATGACACGATTGCAAATAAACCATACCCCCGGCCGGGATTGAACCCGCGGTCATAGAGTCTCAAAACTCCAGCCCGTCGCGTTAGCCACTAGACCAGCTAGCCAGTGAAGGGACTTGAGCTAGAGTTCGTCACGGCCACGCTAGCTGGAGATTCGTCTGTAAAAACTTGCATTTGTGGTCACAGAGGTGCCTGTGCTAACTTTCCTATGGTGTAGAAATATACCTAGTTGGATGAATCTTCTTGTGGCTAGCTGGTCTAGTGGCTAACGCGACGGGCTGGAGTTTTGAGACTCTATGACCGCGGGTTCAATCCCGGCCGGGGGTATGGTTTATTTGCAATCGTGTCATTACGATTTCTTAAGTCATAATAAACATTGAAAGACTCTCCTTTCTCTTTACCCTTCCTGCTCATTTCTGTTTTTCTACTAAACCTATTACTGTCCTCATTACCCAAAGTCCCTGGCTTTTCAATATCTACCTCGTTCTGCTTATTACTAGTTTCCCTAGAACTCGTAATATTACTACACTGGGACTTCACTGTTTTCCTGCCAAAACCCATACCACTAACTATTCCTAGTTTAAAGTCCTAACTGCTCCCTCCACTGCAGTTGCCAGTGCTACCACAGTAAGCTAATCTCTTCTATGTGCAGGTTATTTGTGTATCGTTCCAGTCACGGTATTTGTTATTTCTGAGATCTTATGTTGTAAAGTTTGCATGGAGGTGTCTCTGACAGGTTGTATGTTTGTATACTCTAAGATATAATGTTCTAGTGTATGACACTGTCAACACACCAGTGTATGACACTGTCTCTGTCCACACACCAGTGTATGACACTGTCTCTGTCCACACACCAGTGTATGACACTGTCTCTGTCCACACACCAGTGTATGACACTGTCTCTGTCCACACACCAGTGTATGACACTGTCTCTGTCCACACACCAGTGTATGACACTGTCTCTGTCCACACACCAGTTTATGACACTGTCCACACACCAGTGTATGACACTGTCTCTGTCCACACACCAGTTTATGACACTGTCCAAACACCAGTGTATGACACTGTCTCTGTCCACACACCAGTGTATGACACTGTCTCTGTCCACACACCAGTTTATGACACTGTCCACACACCAGTGTATGACACTCTGTCCACACACCAGTTTATGACACTGTCCACACACCAGTGCATGACACTGTCTCTGTCCACATACCAGTGTATGGCACTGTCTCTGTCCACACACCAGTGTATGACTCTGTCAACACACCAGTGTATGACACTGTCTCTGTCCACACACCAGTGCATGACACTGTCTCTGTCCACACACCAGTGTATGACACTGTCTCTGTCCACACACCAGTGTATGACACTGTCTCTGTCCACACACCAGTGTATGGCACTGTCTCTGTCCACACACCAGTGTATGACACTGTCTCTGTCCACACACCAGTGTATGGCACTGTCTCTGTCCACACACCAGTGTATGGCACTGTCTCTGTCCACACACCAGTGTATGACACTGTCTCTGTCCACACACCGGTGTATGGCACTGTCTCTGTCCACACACCAGTGTATGACACTGTCTCTGTCCACACACCAGTGTATGACACTGTCTCTGTCCACACACCAGTGTATGACACTGTCTTTATCCACACCAGTGTATGACACTGCCATAGTGAAGAGCTCTGTTCCACAAGGCACAGTACTCGCCCCCATCTTATTCCTTATCCTCATATCAGACATAGACAGAGATATACACCACAGCACGGTATCATCCTTTGCGGATGATACTAGGATCTGCATGAGGCTGTCATCTGCTGAGGACGCGGTTAACCTCCTAGAAGATATAAACAAAGTTTTCCAATGGGCAACGGTAAACAATATGATGTTCAATGAGGACAAATTCCAACTACTCCGTTATGGAAAACTGGAGGAGATAATAACTAGAACAGAGTATACTACAGACTCTGGCCATACAATAGAGCAGAAAAATAATGTAAGGGACCTGGGAGTAGTAATGTCTGGGGATCTCACTTTCAAGGATCACAACAGTGCCACGATCGCACGTGCAAAGAAAATGATAGGATGGATAATGAGAACGTTCAAAACGAGAGATGCCAAGCCCATGATGATCCTTTTCAAATCACTTGTTCTCTCTAGGCTGGAATACTGCTGTACATTAACATCTCCATTCAAAGCAGGTGAAATCGAAGATCTAGAGAGTGTACAAACATCCTTTACTGCACGTATAAGTTCTGTCAAGCACCTTAACTACTGGGAACGCTTGGAAGCACTTGACTTGTACTCGTTGGAACGCAGGAGGGAGAGATATATCATAATCTACACTTGGAAAATCTTAGAAGGAATGGTCCCAAATCTGCACACAGAAATCACTCCATACGAAAGTAAAAGACTGGGCAGGCGATGCAAAATGCCCCCAATAAAAAGTAGGGGCGTCATTGGTACACTAAGGGAAAACACCATAAGTGTCTGGGGCCCAAGACTGTTCAACAGCCTCCCATCAAGCATTAGGGGAATTGCCAATAAAGCCCTGGCTGCCTTCAAGAGAGAGCTGGACAGATACCTAAAGTCAGTGCCGGATCAGCCGGGCTGTGGCTCGTGCGTTGGACTGCGTGCGGCCAGCAGTAACAGCCTAGTTGATCAGGCCCTGATCCATCGGGAGGCCTGGTCATGGACCGGGCCGCGGGGGCGTTGATCCCCGGAATAACCTCCAGGTAATACCAGTGTATAACACTGTCTCTGTCCACACACCAGTGTATGACACTCTCTGTCCACACACCAGTGTATGACACTGTCTCTGTCCACACACCAGTGTATGACACTCTCTGTCCACACACCAGTGTATGACACTGTCTCTGTCCACACACCAGTGTATGACACTGTCTCTGTCCACACACCAGTGTATGACACTGTCTCTGTCAACACACCAGTGTATGACACTGTCCACACACCAGTGTATGACACTGTCTCTGTCCACACATCTGTGTATGACACTGTCTCCGTCAACACACCAGTGTATGATACTG
>NC_091293.1:56933718-57148718 GCF_038502225.1 Cherax quadricarinatus
TTCAGCTGATGCGGACCATCAGTGATATACTGTACTTCTTGTTATGCTAATCCCTGGTTCCTCTCCTAGTCTGAGGTTTGTAGTCTCGGGTCTCAAGACAAGAGATGCTGAGCCACCGATGACACTCTTCAAGTTACTTAATCTCTCCAGGTTAGAATATTGTTGTATACTGACGACCTTTCATGGCAGAAGTGACTACTAGAACTACTACTACTACTACTACTACTACTACTACTACTACTACTACTACTGCTACTGCTACTACTGCTACTACTGCTGCTGCTACTACTGCTACTACTGCTGCTACTACTACTACTACTACTACTGCTACTGCTACTACTGCTACTACTGCTGCTGCTACTACTGCTACTACTGCTGCTACTACTACTACTACTACTACTGCTACTACTGCTGCTGCTACTGCTACTACTACTGCTGCTGCTGCTTTTGTTGATGCTGTTGTTGTTGCTGCTGTTGTTGTTGTTGCTGATGCTGTTGTTGATGCTGTTGTTGCTGCTGTTGTTGTTGCTGATGTTGTTGATGTTGCTGTTGCTGTTATTGTTGTTGATGCTGTTGTTGCTGCTGTTGTTGTTGCTGCTGCTGTTGTTGTTGTTGCTGCTGTTGTTGCTGCTGCTGTTGTTGTTGGACGCGCTGAGTAACTTGAGCCGTGAAAAAACTGCGTTCCAGGAACTCAGATGAAGTCACAACTGTTCCCCCAATGACGGCTGAGCCTGGTCCTGCACTCCTGGTTACTCTTGAGACTATGACGGCTGAGCCTGGTCCTGCACTCCTGGTTACTCTTGAGACTATGACGGCTGAGCCTGGTCCTGCACTCCTGGTTACTCTTGAGACTATGACGGCTGAGCCTGGTCCTGCACTCCTGGTTACTCTTGAGACTATGACGGCTGAGCCTGGTCCTGCACTCCTGGTTACTCTTGAGACTATGACGGCTGAGCCTGGTCCTGCACTCCTGGTTACTCTTGAGACTATGACGGCTGAGCCTGGTCCTGCACTCCTGGTTACTCTTGAGACTATGACGGCTGAGCCTGGTCCTGCACTCCTGGTTACTCTTGTTGAGACCAGCAACACTCCCGTCACACACAACAACACCCATCACACACAGCAACACTCCCGTCACACACAACAACACCCATCACACACAGCAACACTCCCGTCACACACAACAACACCCATCACACACAGCAACACTCCCGTCACACACAACAACACCCATCACACACAGCAACACTCCCGTCACACACAGCAACACCCATCACACACAGCAACACTCCCGTCACACACAACAACACCCATCACACACAGCAACACTCCCGTCACACACAGCAACACCCCGTCACACAGCAACAATCCCGTCACACACAGAAACACTCCCGTCACACACAGAAACATTCCCGTCACACACAACAACACTCCCGTCACACAGCAACACTCCCGTCACACACAGCAACATTCCCGTCACACACAGAAACACTACCGTCACACACAGCAACACTCCCGTCACACACAGCAACACTCCCGTCACACACAGCAACACTCCCGTCACCCACAGCAACACTCCCGTCACACACAGAAACATTCCCGTCACACAGCAACACTCCCGTCACACACAGCAACACCCTGTCACACACAGCAACACTCCCGTCACACACAGCAACACTCCCGTCACACACAGCACACTCCCGTCACACACAGAAACACTCCCGTCACACACAGCAACACTCCCGTCACACACAGCAACACCCTGTCACACACAGCAACACTCCCGTCACACACAGCAACGCCCCGTCACACGCAGCAACACTCCCGTCACACACAGCAACACCCCGTCACACACACAAACACTCCCGTCACACACAGCAACACTCTCGTCACACACAGCAACACCCCGTCACACACAGCAACACTCCCGTCACACACAGAAACACTCCCGTCACACACAGCAACACTCCCGTCACACACAGCAACACCCCGTCACACACACAAACACTCCCATCACACACAGCAACATTACCGTCACACACAGCAACACCCCGTCACACACAGAAACACTCCCGTCACACACAGCAACACCCCGTCACACACAGAAACACTCCCGTCACACACAGCAACACCCCGTCACACACAGAAACACTCCCGTCACACACAGCAACACCGTCACACACAGCAACACCCCGTCACACACAGCAACACTCCCGTCACATAGTAACTACACAAAGCCCTGCCAGGACACATCATGTGGAAGACCCCGCTAACGTAAGTCATCAAACTGGCTTAACAATTACATAACAACAAGTGGAAAAACGAGTCAGCTGGTGAAGGAACAAGTGAGTGCGTACGTATGTGGGTGCGTGCGTGGGTGCGCGCGTGGGTGCGTGCGTGGGTGCGCGCGTGGGTGCGTGCGTGGGTGCGTAGTCACCTTATCACATCTGCAGTCTGTCCAGGTCTTGCTGGAGCTTATGTCTACTCTCCTGTTTTTATATCTTCAACAGACAAACAGTAGATTCGATCACCATGAGAGGTAAGTTGTTTACATACAGTGTATCAACAACGGTAGCAGTCGTAATAATTATCCTTATGGAACACTGCTCCTTACTCTAGTCTCTTCTGTTGTTTCATTTGTTACTGTTAAAAAACAGAAAGGCAGAATACCTTGACTAGAACAATAAACAACCCGCATATAGGTCCAAGTCGGACCGAAACGTCGTTATAAGCTTGTCTCTCCTATGTGTGGGTTATTTGTGTATTTCTTACTGTTATTCTCTCTTTGGGAACCAAGCCAAATGCTTTCTTGTAGTCCAGAAATATGCAGTCCACCTATGTCTGTCTTTTTCGTTTTATTTCCGCGGCTGTAATATAACTCTAGTAAGACTATAAAGTAAGATTTTTTTCATCTTCAATTCAGTGTTGGTTTTCTTTGTTAAATATTCTCGCTCGCCACATGCTTAAAAATTTACATCTTATAATCTTTTCCGTCTGTGTTAGAAGTGAGAGCGAGTGAAGCTCACTTCTGTACCTTCTCTCTCTCCCCCATCTTTAACTGTAATAGACATCACTGGCATTTTCCCGAGTTTCTGGCATCTGACCTATTTGAACCAACTGGTCTAAGACTTTTATTAGGTCACAGACCTTACATAGGTATTACAAACAACCATAACACTATTCCTTTTTATTTAAAATATTTATAGTCATACTTCTGACACTAAGAATAAATAAGGGTGAATCTGAGTAGGAAAACTCAAATAAATCGTTTTTTTCCTTTACAACTTCAATGGACAATTAATTCTACTTGGTGAACATCAAAATGGTATACAATACCGACAGGTTGTTAGGTAAGACACATACGCAACAGTTAGACAACTTTATTCCGAAACGTTTCGCCTACACAGTAGGCTTCTTCAGTCGAATACAGAAAGTAGGCAGGAACAGTAGAGATGTGAAGACGATGTAATCAGTCCATCACCCTTAAAGTCGTAGAATTTGAGGCCGTCAGTCCCTCGGCCTGGAGAACTGAACTTCTCCAGGCCGAGGGACTGACGGCCTCAAATTCTACGACTGCAAGGGTGATGGACTGATTACATCGTCTTCACATCTCTACTGTTCCTGCCTATTTTCTGTATTCGACTGAAGAAGCCTACTGTGTAGGCGAAACGTTTCGGAATAAAGTTGTCTAACTGTTGCATATGTGTCTTACCTAACAATTCTACTTGGGTTGGTCATACCCAGTTCTCATCTCTTGAAAGTTTTAGAAGTTTTGTACGGACATTAAGTAGAGCTGTGATGCAGCAACACCACCTAGCAACCCATCCTTGAATATCTGGTTAAAACTTCTCTCAAGAAGAACAAGAGAGGAGCGACGATGCCCACGGAGACAAGGACAAACAAATACACTAACGAGGAGACAATGAGGGCAGGTGTTAGGGACACGTGGTGGGTCACCTGGCGAGCGAGCGAGTGATCAAGGTTGACCACATCTTCCATACCTGCCCACCAAACCTTCCTCCACACGTGCCACATGGTCACCGCAGCTGTGCACCACACCTGCCCTCAAGCTACTGCTAAGGATCTCCGACTAAATCAGCGCCGCTCCGCAAAAACTCCAGGTAATTGATAGTACGCTAGGCAGGTGGCGCGTGCTGCTCAGGTGAGGTAAGTTGGTTCTTGTAAAATACACAGACAACCAGGGCGTAGGAGCGAAAAGCTTATGACGACGTTTCGGTCCGATTTGGTCCCATTTACAAGTCACATTAACACACGAAGGTGAGGGAGCCAGTATATAAAAGAAAGGGAGGGGGGGACAAGGACGGGACAAAGAGAGAAATAATAGCAGTAGTGCTTGTAAAATTTGAAGAATGATTTGACCATAATATATATTAAGCTCTCATGGTGACATAACTATACGCAACACACACATGAAAAACACAGATTACTTGTATACATAAAACACACTACACAAATCACCATCATCCAAGCTAAAATAATCCTCGATGGTACAAAAAAAAATTGCATAGGAATCTAATTAATGAAGATGAGATACCTGAGTATCTAAATTTGATTGCAACAGATAACATAGATTGTTGATATAAATCCAGATATAATCTTGTTAACTATTTTGGGGCCTAGTTCCTAAGCCTTTTGTACATCCATGTATCTTATGGTAGAGTCACTGGTGGTACAACACAAAGATCACTGTCCCAGTAATGTTATCTTCATGGTAGAGTCACTGGTGGTACAACACAAAGATCACTAATGGTCCCAGTAATGGTATCTTCATGGTAGAGTCACTGGTGGTACAACACAAAGATCACTAATGGTCCCAGTAATGGTATCTTCATGGTAGAGTCACTGGTGGTACAACACAAAGATCACTGTCCCAGTAATGTTATCTTCATGGTAGAGTCACTGGTGATACAACACAAAGATCACTAATGGTCCCAGTAATGGCATCTTCATGGTAGAGTCACTGGTGGTACAACACAAAGATCACTAATGGTCCCAGTAATGGTATCTTCATGGTAGAGTCACTGGTGGTACAACACAAAGATCACTGTCCCAGTAATGTTATCTTCATGGTACAATCACTTATGGATTCCCAGCAGGAAAATTGTGATAAATTCAACAGTTACATTAAAACATTGAAGACAGAACTTACCAACCTTGATAAGCCATGTACTGAAAATGGGTGAGAGAGTGAATCCTTGTCATAAGAACGTAAGAAAGGAGGAGCACTGCAGCAGATCTACTGGCCTATGCTAGGCAGGTCCACCTCAGTCATGAGGGATAACCCACATGATTAACCCAGAATAATCCAGAGGATTATTAACCCAGCATAACCCAGAGGATTATTAACCAAAGATAAACCAGAGGATTATTAACCAAGGATAACCCAGAGGCTTATTAACCCAGGATAACCCAGAGGATTATTAATCCAAGAAAACCCAGAGGATTATTAACCCAAGATAGCCCATAGGATTATTAACCCAGGATAACCCAAAGGATTATTAAACCAGGATAATCCAGAGTATTATTAACCCAGGATAACCCAGAGGATTATTAACCCAGGATAACCCAGAGGATTGTTAACCCAGGATAACCCACAGGATTATTTAACCCAAGATAAACCAGATGATTATTAACCCAGGAAAACCCAGATGATTATTAACCAGGATAACCCAGAGAATTAACCCAGAATAATTCAGAAAATTATTAACCCAGGATAACTCAGAGGCTTATTAACCCAGGATAATCCAGAGGATTATTAACCCAAGATAAACCAGAGGATTATTAACCCAGGATAACCCAGAGGATTATTAACCCAAGATAACCCAGAGGATTATTAACCCAAGATAAACCAGAGAATTATTAGCCCAGGACAACACATAATTATTAACCTAGGATAACCCAAAGGATTATTAGCCCAAGATAACTCAGAGGATTATTAACCCAGGATAACCCACAGGATTATTTAACCCAAGATAAACCAGAGGATTATTAACCCAGGAAAACCCAGATGATTATTAACCCAGGATAACCCAGAGGCTTATTAACCCAGGATAACCCAGAGGATTATTAACCCAAGATAGCCCATAGGATTATTAACCCAGGATAACCCAAAGGATTATTAAACCAGGATAATCCAGAGTATTATTAACCCAGGATAACCCAGAGGATTATTAACCCAGGATAACCCAGAGGATTGTTAACCCAGGATAACCCACAGGATTATTTAACTCAAGATAAACCAGAGGATTATTAACCCAGGAAAACCCAGATGATTATTAACCAGGAGAACCCAGAGAATTAACCCAGAATAATTCAGAAAATTATTAACCCAGGATAACCCAGAGGCTTATTAACCCAGGATAATCCAGAGGATTATTAACCCAAGATAAACCAGAGGATTATTAACCCAGGATAACCCAGAGGATTATTAACCCAAGATAACCCAGAGGATTATTAACCCAAGATAAACCAGAGGATTATTAGCCAAGGATAACACATAATTATTAACCTAGGATAACCCAGAGGATTATTAGCCCAAGATAACCCAGAGGATTATTAACCCACAGGATTATTTAACCCAAGATAAACCAGAGGATTATTAACCCAGGAAAACCCAGATGATTATTAACCAGGATAACCCAGAGGATTAACCAAGAATAATTCAGAAGATTATTAACCCAGGATAACCCAGAGGCTTATTAACCCATGATAATCCAGAAGATTATTAACCCAGGATAAACCAGAGGATTATTAACCCAGGATAACCCAGAGGATTATTAACCCAAGACAACCCAGAGGATTATTAACCCAAGATAAACCAGAGGATTATTAACCCAGGGTAACCCAGAGGATTATTAACCCAGGATAACCCAGAGTATTATTAACCCAAGATAACCCAGAGGATTATTAACCCAAGATAAACCAGAGGATTATTAACCCAGGATAACCCAGAGGATTATTAACCCAGGATAACCCAGAGGATTATTAACCCAAGATAACCCAGAGGATAATTAACCCAGGATAACACAGATAACTATTAACCCAGGATAACCCAGAGGATTATTAACCCAAGATAAGCCAGAGGATTATTAACCCCAGATAAACCAGAGGATTATTAACCCAGGATAACCCAGAGGATTATTAACCCAGGATAACCCAGAGGATTATTAACCCAAGATAAGCCAGAGGATTATTAACCCGGGATAACACAGATAATTAACCCAGGATAACCTAAAAATGACAAGGTTAATCCTTGCATTCTTATGCTCTGAACTTTTGCAAGCTAGTGAGACTACCTACCTGGAGGCTACCTGGAGGCTACCTGGAGTCTACCTGGAGGGTATTCCGGGGAGCAACGCCCCCGTGGCCCGGTCCACGACCAGGCCTCCCGGTGGATCAGGGTCTCATCAACGAGGCTGTTACTGCTGGCCGCACGCAATCCAACGTACGAACCACAGCTCGGCTGATCCGGCACCGTCTTTAGGTATCTGTCCAGCTCCCTCTTGAAGACAACCAGGGGTCTTCCCGTAATGCCCCTTATTGCTAGTGGGAGGCTGTTGAACAGTCTTGGGCCCCGGACACTTATTGCGCTTTCGCTTAGTGTACCAGTGACGCCCCTACTTTTCACTGGGGGTATGTTGCATCGCCTGCCAAGTCTTTTGCTATCGTATGGAGTGATTGCTGTGTGCATATTAGGGACCAGTCCCTCCAGAATCTTCCATGTGTAGATTATGATATATCTCTCTCTCCTGCGCTCCAGTGAGTACAAGTCAAGTGATTCCAGGCGCTCCCAGTAGTTAAGGTGTTTGATGGAACTCATACGTGCAGTAAAGGTTCTCTGTATATTCTCTAGTTCTGCCATTTCACCTGCCGTGAATGAGGATGTTAATGTACAGCAGTATTCCAGCCTAGAGAGAATAAGGGAGAGATACTAGAAGCTAGTGAGAGATACTAGGAGCTAGTGAGGAAGATACCAAGAGCTAGTGAGAAATACTAGGAGCTAGTGAGAGATACTAGGAGCTAGTGAGGGAGATACTAGGAGCTAGTGAGGGAGATACGAGGAGCTAGTGACGGGCTAGTGAGGGAGATACTAGGAATTAGTGACTGAGAAATACTAGGTGTTAATGACAAAGCTACTAGGACCTAGTTATAGTAGGAGGTAGTGACTGGGAGGCACTAGAAGCTAGTGAGGGAGATACTAAGAGCTAGTGAAAGATACTAGGAGATAGTGAGGGAAGGATACTAGGAGATGAGGGAGAGATACTAGGAGCATATGAGGAACAGCTCCTAGGAGCTAGTGAGAGATACTAGGAATTAATGAGATACTACGAGCTAATGAGGAAGAGATACAAAGAGATAGTGAGAGATACTAGGAGCTAATGAGGGAGAGATACTAAGAGCTAATGACGGAGAGATACTAGGAGCTAGTAAGGGAGAAATACTAGGAAATGAGGGAGAAATACTAGGAGCTAATGAATAAGAGATACTAGGAGCTAGTGAGAGATACTTGGAGCTAATGATAGACAGATACTAGGAACTGGTGAAGGAAAAATACTAGGAGCTAGTGAGGGAATGATACTAGGAGCTAGGAAGGACCACGATGGAAATAAGTCACTTTGAGTTTTCTGGGATGTCCTGGGTAAGCTACACATATGCTGCTGTGTATGATAATTTATGTCACTGTATTTATGTGTACCTGAATAAACTTACTTACTAGGGACTATGAGAAAAAAATCACCACTTTTGGCATCAGTACTGATTCTGTGTCATCAGTACTGATTCTGTGTCATCAGTACTGATTCTGCGTCACCAGTACTGATTCTGCGTCATCAGTGCTGATTCTGTATCATCAGTACTGATTCTGCCTCATCACAGAGAACAATATGATGTTCAATGAAGACAAATTCCAACTACTCCGTTATGGAAAACTGGAGGAGATAATAACTAGAGCGTGGAGCCCCAGACCGACATAATGAGACTAGTCACGAGGGAGCATTCACCAAATTCAACTTCAATAACAAAAACATAAAGTGGGACCAAGTAAACCAAGTCCTAACCGATATAAGCTGGGAAGATATACTAAGCAACACAGACCCCAACTTATGCCTAGAACAGATTAACTCGGTGGCACTCGATGTATGCACAAGGCTTATTCCTCTAAAAAAAAGGAGGAGTAGATGTAAAACAGAAACAGACAGGCGCTCCCTTTACAGGCGACGGAAAAGAGTAACAGAGCGGCTAAAAGAGGTCAATATATCTGAAATGCGTAGGGAGACACTGGTCAGAGAAATAGCAAGCATCGAACTTAAGCTAAAAGAATCCTTTAGGAGTCAGGAATCGCGGGAAGAACTAAAAGCCATAAATGAAATCGAAAGAAACCCAAAGTATTTCTTCTCCTATGCCAAATCAAAATCGAGAACAACGTCCAGTATTGGGCCCCTACTTAAACAAGATGGGTCCTACACAGATGACAGCAAGGAAATGAGTGAGCTACTCAAGTCCCAATATGACTCAGTTTTTAGCAAGCCGCTAACCAGACTGAGAGTCGAAGATCAAAATGAATTTTTTATGAGAGAGCCACAAAATTTGATTAACACAAGCCTATCCGATGTTATCCTGACGCCAAATGACTTCGAACAGGCGATAAATGACATGCCCATGCACTCTGCCCCAGGGCCAGACTCATGGAACTCTGTGTTCATCAAGAACTGCAAGAAGCCCCTATCACGAGCCTTTTCCATCCTATGGAGAGGGAGCATGGACACGGGGGTCGTCCCACAGTTACTAAAAACAACAGACATAGCCCCACTCCACAAAGGGGGCAGTAAAGCAACAGCAAAGAACTACAGACCAATAGCACTAACATCCCATATCATAAAAATCTTTGAAAGGGTCCTAAGAAGCAAGATCACCACCCATCTAGAAACCCATCAGTTACACAACCCAGGGCAACATGGGTTTAGAACAGGTCGCTCCTGTCTGTCTCAACTATTGGATCACTACGACAAGGTCCTAAATGCACTAGAAGACAAAAAGAATGCAGATGTAATATATACAGACTTTGCAAAAGCCTTCGACAAGTGTGACCATGGCGTAATAGCGCACAAAATGCGTGCTAAAGGAATAACAGGAAAAGTCGGTCGATGGATCTATAATTTCCTCACTAACAGAACACAGAGAGTAGTCGTCAACAGAGTAAAGTCCGAGGCAGCTACGGTGAAAAGCTCTGTTCCACAAGGCACAGTACTCGCTCCCATCTTGTTCCTCATCCTCATATCCGACATAGACAAGGATGTCAGCCACAGCACCGTGTCTTCCTTTGCAGATGACACCCGAATCTGCATGACAGTGTCTTCCATTGCAGACACTGCAAGGCTCCAGGCGGACATCAACCAAATCTTTCAGTGGGCTGCAGAAAACAATATGAAGTTCAACGATGAGAAATTTCAATTACTCAGATATGGTAAACATGAGGAAATTAAATCTTCATCAGAGTACAAAACAAATTCTGGCCACAAAATAGAGCGAAACACCAACGTCAAAGACCTGGGAGTGATCATGTCGGAGGATCTCACCTTCAAGGACCATAACATTGTATCAATCGCATCTGCTAGAAAAATGACAGGATGGATAATGAGAACCTTCAAAACTAGGGAGGCCAAGCCCATGATGACACTCTTCAGGTCACTTGTTCTATCAAGGCTGGAATATTGCTGCACACTAACAGCACCTTTCAAGGCAGGTGAAATTGCCGACCTAGAAAATATACAGAGAACTTTCACGGCGCGCATAACGGAGATAAAACACCTCAATTACTGGGAGCGCTTGAGGTTCCTAAACCTGTATTCCCTGGAACGCAGGAGGGAGAGATACATGATTATATACACCTGGAAAATCCTAGAGGGACTAGTACCGAACTTGCACACGAAAATCACTCACTACGAAAGCAAAAGACTTGGCAGACGATGCACCATCCCCCCAATGAAAAGCAGGGGTGTCACTAGCACGTTAAGAGACCATACAATAAGTGTCAGGGGCCCGAGACTGTTCAACTGCCTCCCAGCACACATAAGGGGGATTACCAACAGACCCCTGGCAGTCTTCAAGCTGGCACTGAACAAGCACCTAAAGTCAGTTCCTGATCAGCCGGGCTGTGGCTCGTACGTTGGTTTGCGTGCAGCCAGCAGCAACAGCCTGGTTGATCAGGCTCTGATCCACCAGGAGGCCTGGTCACAGACCGGGCCGCGGGGGCGTTGACCCCCGGAACTCTCTCCAGGTAAACTCTCCAGAACAGAGTATACTACAAACTCTGATCACACAACAGAGCGAGAAAATAATGTAAGGGACCTGGGAGTAGTAATGTCTGAGGATCTCACTTTCAAGGATCACAACAGTGCCACGATCACAACTGCAAAGAAAATGATAGGATGGATAATAAAAACGTTCAAAACGAGAGATGCCAAGCCAATGATGATCCTTTTCAAATCACTTGTTCTCTCTAGGTTGCAGCACAGCTGTACATAAACATCTCCGTTCAAAGCAGGTGAAACTGCAGATCTAGAGAGTGTACAAAGATCCTTTACTGTTCTGTCAAGCACCTTAACTACTGGGAACGCTTAGAAGCACTTGACTTGTACTCGTTGGAACGCAGGAGAGAGAGATATATCATAATCTACACTTGGAAAATCTTAGTAGGAATGGTCTCAAATCTGCACATATAAATCACTCCCTACGACAGTAAAAGACTGGACAGGCGGTGCAAAATAACCCCAATGAAAAGTTGAGGCGCCATTGGTACACTAAAAGAAAACACCATAAGTGTCCGGGGCCCAGGACTGTTCAACAGCCTCCCACCAGGCATATGAAGAATTACCAATAGGCTCCTGACTGCCTTCAAAAAGCAGCTGGACAGATACTTAAAGTCGGTGCCGGATCAGCCGGGCTGTGGTTCGTACGTTAGACTACGTGCGGCCAACAGTAACAGCCTGGTTGATCAGGCCCTGATCCACCGTGAGGCCTGGATGTGGACAGGGCCGCGGGAGCGTTGATCCCCGGAATACCCTCCAGGTAGACTCCAGGTAAAGCTCTTAACTTACATAACGAGACTAACAACATGCTCAATGGAGAAGCCAGGTATAGATACTCAAAAATCCGGGAAAAAGGAATTAATGTACAAATGTTATGGATTCCATCACACATTGGATTACTCCTCCATGATAAAGTTGATATGTTAGCCAAGAAGAGTACCCAGAAGGAGAATGTAGAATATAACTTTGGTATAACTGTGTCTAGCATTAGGAGAGAAGTAAATAATGAAAATAAATGTTATAAGAATACAATTACAAGCCCGAGTAGATCTATAATTCACTATAACATGAACGTAGATAAATACGTTTATGGAGCAATTTGCAATGTGAACAGACTGACTGATGCTGTAGAGGCCAGGTTTAAGCTTGGTTACAAGTACTTCTGGCAGTTTGGCAGACACACACATGATGATCAAACCAAATGCAAAGTATGTGCCAGCCAGCCAGATAGATAGTATAATAACCTGTGACATGTCAAGATATCTTATTAATGACAATAAGATATCAGATATATTACGCAATTTTCCAAAATTTGCTTGTAACTGGTAAGTGAACTGTAGATATGAATCCAGATGTGCTCCTGTTAACCCTTTTGGGGCCTAGTTCCTGGGCATTTTGTGTATCCATATGCTCTTGCGCTGCCCTCCACGGGATGGATTTGAGGTGCACAATAAACTAGCTACTTCGGTGGCAAAATCTAAATCTAAGTCTGTGGGCTGCAGTACACCGAGGCAGGGAGATAGTGGGCTGGACGCTAGTGTCTCTTGACCATTCCTTCCTCCCTTCCTTTCCCTTCCCTCCCTCCTTCCCTCCCTCCCTCCCCTTCCTTCCCTTCCTTCCTTCACCGTATATCCCACTGTGAGCGCCTCAACTCTCCCCACAACATCCACACCACACAATAACCACAGAAAGTCTTAAGAGGAAACTTGACGAGGCCATTATTCTCAGCCCCTCCCACAGTTCCTCTCACAGCCCCTCCCACAGCCCCTCCCACAGCCGCCTTCAAGCTGAAATATACCAAGTTTTCCAGTGGGTCACTGACAATAATATGATTTTCAGTGAGGACAAATTTCAGTTATTACGTCATGAGAGAAAGAAGAAAATCAAAACAAGACAAACTTTAACCACTCAATAGAACGTAAGTCAAATATGAGTGTGCTGGGATGCCTAGATATCTGAAGTCCCTTCCAGAAGTCACCACCCCGGGGCTCTGGTGGCCTGGTGGTTAACGCTCTCGCTTCACACGGTGAGGGCCTGGGTTCGATTCCCAGCCAGAGTAGAAACATTGGACGTGTTTCTTTCCACCTGTTGTCTATGTTCCCCATCAGTAAAATGGGTACCTGGGTGTTAGTCGACTGGTGTGGGTCGCATCCTGGGACACTGACCTAAGGAGGCCTGGTCATAGACCGGGCCGCGGGGGCGTTGACCCCCGGGACTCTCTCCAGGTAAACTCCAGGTAAACCCCTCTGACAACATGCCCATGCACTCAGCCCCAGGCCCTACCTGGAGGTGTTTACCTGGAGGTTATTCCGGGGATCAACGCCCCCGCTGCCCGGTCCACAACCAGGCCTCCCGGTGAATCAGGGCCTCATCAACCAGGCTGTTACTGCTGGCCGCACGCAGTCCAACGTACGAACCACAGCCCTGCTGATCCGGCACTGACTTTAGGTGGAACTCTGTGTTCATTAAGAACTGCAAGAAACCCCTTTAGTATGCTATGGAGAAGCAGCATAGACACAGGTGAGATTCCACAGTCACTAAAAACAACAGATCGCAACCAATCGCACACAAAGAGTAGTGGTAAACAGAGTTAAATCAGATGCTGCCATAGTGAAGAGCTCTGTCCCACAAGGCACAGTACTCGCTCCTATCCTGTTCCTTATTCTCATATCAGACATCTGGAGTTTATCTGGAGAGAGTTCCGGGGGTCAACGCCCCCGCGGCCCGGTCTGTGACCAGGCCTCCTTAGGTCAGTGTCCCAGGATGCGACCCACACCAGTCGACTAACACCCAGGTACCCATTTTACTGATGGGGAACATAGACAACAGGTGGAAAGAAACACGTCCAATGTTTCTACTCTGGCTGGGAATCGAACCCAGGCCCTCACCGTGTGAAGCGAGAGCGTTAACCACCAGGCCACCAGACAGAGATGTAAACCACAGCACTGTATCATCTTTTGCAGACGATACTAGGATCTGCATGAGAGTGTCATCCATTGAGGACACGGCAAAGCTCCAAGAAGATATAAACCAAGTTTTCCAATGGGCAACAGAGAACAATATAATGTTCAATGAAGACAAATTCCAACTACTCCGTTATGGAAAACTGGAGGAAATAATAACTAGAACTGAGTATACTACAAACTCCAATCACACAATAGAGAGGAAAAGTAATGTGAGAGACCTGAGAGTGGTAATGTCAGAGGATCTCACCTTCAAGGATCACAACAATGCCACTATCACATCTGCAAGGAAACTGATAGGTTGGATAATGAGAACATTCAAGACAAGAGATGCTAAGCCAATGATGATCCTTTTTAAATCACTTATTCTTTCTAGGCTGGAATACTGCTGTACATTAACATCCCCATTCAAGGCAGGTGAAATTGCAGAGCTAGAGAGTGTACAGAGAACCTTTACTGCACGTATAAGTTCCATCAAACACCTTAACTACTGGGAGCGCCTGGAAGCACTTGACTTGTACTCACTAGAGCGCAGGCGAGAGAGATATATCATAATCTACACCTGGAAGATTCTGGAGGGAGTGGTCCCTAATATGCACACAGCAATCACTCCATACGAAAGCAAAAGACTTGGGAGGCGATGCAATATACCCCCAGTGAAAAGTAGGGGCCTCACTGGTACACTAAGAGAAAACACAATAAGTGTCCGGGGCCCAAGACTCTTCAAGAGCCTCCCACCAGCAATAAGGGGCATTACGGGGAGACCCCTGGTTGTCTTCAAGAGGGAGCTGGACAGATACCTAAAGACGGTGCCGGATCAGCCGGGCTGTGGTTCGTACGTTGGATTACGTGCGGCCAGCAGTAACAGCCTTGTTGATCAGGCCCTGATCCACCGGGAGGCCTGGTATGTTGGATAATTAGAACTTTAAACACAAGTGACGCCAAACCAATGATGATACTCTTAAAGTCACTCATTCTCTCTAGGTTGGAGTACTGCTGAGTACTAACAGCCACCTTCAAGGCAGACGAAAATGCAGGACTGGAAAATGTACAGAGAAGCTTCAGCTTTAGTATAAACTCAGTCAACTATCTGAATTACTGGGAGCACTTGAAATTTCTTGAATTGTACTTCTACACCTGAAAGATACTAGAGGGAGTGGTCCCAAACCTGCACACAGAAATAACTACATATAAATGCAAACGGTGCAAGATACCTGCAAAGTTCTCTTTTAATGCACACAGAAATCACTCCCTACAAAAACAGAAGACTGGGCAGACGGTACAACATACCCCAAGTGAAAAGTAGGGGAGCCATTAGTACACTAAGAGAAAATACAATAAGTGTCCGGGGTCCAAGACTGTTCAATGCCCTCCTACCAGCCATAAGGGAACTTACCAATAGGCCCCTGGCTGTCTTCAAGAGGGAGCTGGGCAGATACTTAAAGTCAGTACCTGACCAGTCGGGTTGTGGTTCGTACGCTGGACTACGTGCGGCCAACAGTAACAGCCTGGTTGATCAGGCCCTGATCCACCAGGAAGCCTGGTCAAGGACTGGGCTGCGGGGGCGTTGATCGCAGGAGCACCCTCCAGGTAGACTCCAGGTAGACAGGGAAGATTACCAACAAACCTCTGGTTCCCTTCAAAAGTAAACTTATAGATTCCTGAAATCAGTTCTTGATCAGCCAGACTATGGTGCATACGTTGGGATGCGGGTGGCTGACACGAACAGCTTGATCAATCAGGCCAGGAACCAGGAGGCCTGGTCTGGGACCGGGCTGCGGGGTGGTGACCTCCGGAAGAGACTACGGGTAATTTCTTAGCCCCTCACAGCTTCCTCTCAGCATCCTCTCAGCCTCTCACAGCCTCCTCCTCCTCCTCCCAGCCTTCTCATCTCAGTCTCCCTCTCGGTCTACAAAGTTTCTGCCCATCTGTCTTCTCCATCCACTGCATCACCTTGTCTATATCATGAACACTCCTCCATCCGCCCAGCCCTCCACACTAAGCTGTCCCTCCCTCTCTCCACCCCTCCCCTTCCCTCTACCCCCAGCCTATGAAACTCTTCTCCCCTTACGCCAGTACCTCTTCTTTAGGCCTACTTATCCCCTCTTCACCCAGCCATCCCCTTCTCCTCTTACTGGAGTAGTGACATGACACAATTCAAGTTACAGGTAGCACAGTACTCCCGGGGGTGAGCACTTTGCTCTCCCTCATCATGGGGTAAATTCTTCCACTTTACTATCCAAAACTACAAATTAATAGTCATAAGAAAACACGAAATGACGATATGGCGATGTGGCAGAGAGAACATTCTACAAACATTCGTGGTCCCAGACTATTTAACATGTTACCAAAATACATGAGAAACACTGCTGGAACAAGAACAAGTGTAGAAGTCTTCAAGAGGAAACTCGCCAATTACCTTCATCATGTGGAGTACAACATACAACTGACAATGGAGTAATTGACATGTATCAAGTACTTTCTAGAAAGCCCCTTGTTATGCCGAGCATTTTGGCCAGCCTTAAAATCAACTTATAATTTTTAAACAATGAGACAAATACAATAGTTTACTTGAATGGTTTACTTAAAAATTCGAAAACTCGCGAAATTATTTACAAACTTTATTTCTCAGTCTACAGCAGGATTCGAACCTGCAAACTCGGCATCAGAGTACACAGTACTTACAGCCAGAGTCCAGAAGTCTGCTGTGGACTGAGATATAATGTTGTGACTGCTATAGTATGCTGTAATTAACATTCATCACTGAGACAATTTGGTATAAAAATTATGATATTTTGAGATTTTTTGTAACAATTTGGTATAACATTTGTATTGTGGAATACTGAGATAGATATATTTGGTTAATGCACATGTTGACACAGAGTGGTGGTAGTGTTTGTCAATATTTCACCTGTTCTGCGAATTCTAAGCATTGTAAAAATCTCCCGTCGGTCGATGCATGCTGGGGATGAGATGAAATGGCTAACACCACCTGCCTGAATGCTGGCTGCCTTGGATCAAAAATGTCTACCGTTGGCTGGACGCCAAGGTATTGGTCCAGTGTGGTACGGTGAATGGTGAATGGCAGAACTAGAGAATGTACAGAGAACCTTTACTGCACGTATGAGTTCCATCAAACACCTTAACTACTGGGAGCGCCTGGAAGCACTTGACTTGTACTCACTAGAGCGCAGGAGAGAGAGATATATCATAATCTACATCTGGAAGATTCTGGAGGGACTGGTCCCTAATATGCGCACAGCAATCACTCCATACGAAAGCAAAAGACTTGGCAGGTGATGCAACATACCCCCAGTGAAAAGTAGGGGCGTCACTGGTACACTAAGAGAAAACGCAATAAGTGTACGGGGGTCAAGACTGTTCAACAGCCTTCCACTAGCAATAAGGGGCATTACGGGAAGACCCCCTGGTTGTCTTCAAGAGGGAGCTGGACAGATACCTAAAGACGGTGCCGGATCAGCCGGGCTGTGGTTCGTACGTTGGATTGCGTGCGGCCAGCAGTAACAGCCTCGTTGATCAGACCCTGATCCACCGGGAGGCCTGATCATGAACCGGGCCGCGGGGGCGTTGCTCCCCGGAATACCCTCCAGGTAGACTCCAGGTAGCAGGTAGGTTCGTAGGTTCGAGTCTCCTCCGACCAGAGATTAGTACTCCCAACTCCACCACCCTCCCACACTACTCATAACCACCCTCACTCCCATCACCCTTTCACTCCTAGTCATAACCACCCTCACTCCCACCCTACTCATAACCACCCTCACTCCCATCCTACTCATAACCACCCTCACTCCCACCTCCCTCCCACTCCTACAACTCTTAGTCATTCTGGCTCTACCATAATAAAGTTGTCTGCCGGACCAGAGCAAGATACCGGACACCTTCCTTCTGTGGTGCTCCCTTACACACTCACTCCCTTGTTCCCTTACTTTCTGTCCGTCCGTCTCTCTCTCTCTCTCTCTCTCTCTCTCTCTCTCTCTCTCTCTCTCTCTCTCCTATTCCAACACACCAGAACATAGGCACCAGGGCGAGAAGCTCTGTATCCATCACACTATACTTCTCATACACACAGTAACATCATCAGTAGGTGGAGGCTACTTCAGCAGACCTTCGTTTGCCTTCTAATGTGAATACATTCTACATCACCAACAATAAGTATACTCTTCACTGTATATTATAGTTACTTCAGCAATACCTGAATAAAATACTCTTCGATCTGTGATGATTTTATCACCTTTCACGACTGCTTCAAAAATATACAGTAACACAAAATACGACCACCATGAGGTACCATCATATCTATTACGACGGACTCCTTAGCGCAGAATCAAATACACTCGCGCCACATCATTCAGAGTCGACTACAACATACTCCTCAGCATCTTGCAAGACGAAGAAGACATTCTAGAGAGCAAAAGACACTTCAAAAGCACATAATATGTAGCACGAGGCTTCCAGCAGTTGTGCAACACAGTTATCAAAGACAAATTTTGTTTTCTCAAGAGACTCAACGACAAGTATAATAACCCATGTTATATGTCAAGGTACATTAATGAAAATAAACTGCCAGACATATTAAGCAAATTTCCTAAATTTTCTTGCAAAACATAAGTCAACTGTAGATATAAATCCATATGTACTCCTGGAAACTCTTGTGAGGCCTAGTTCCTAGGCCTTTTGTGTATCAATATGTACTTTATTGTACACCTCTTATCCACATGATGGATAAGAGGTGTACAATAAAGTAGACACTTCGGGAGCAAATTCTAAAATCACCCATTGCATGAACTCACCATCCTAAATGATGAGAAAATATATGTAGCCAGTCCCAACCAAAAGTGGCAGCTCCTGATCAGCCGGGCTGTGGCTCGTACGTTGGTTTGCGTGCAGCCAGCAGCAACAGCCTGGTTGATCAGGCGCTGATCCACCAGGAGGCCTGGTCACAGACCGGGCCGCGGGGGCGTTGACCCCCGAAACTCTCTCCAGGTAAACTCCAGGTAAACACTCATCTCTTTTACTAATTACCCATACCCTTTTTTATCGTATTTTCACCCTCACCCACTACCACTCCATCTCTCCCCCCTCCCTTCTCATCATACTCCTATGATAACTAGGTATGATGACCATGTATGATGACCAGGTATGACCAGGTATAATGAGAAAGTATGCCCTATAGAAACATAAACAAAGATGCCATTACATAACTTTCATATATACATATACCAAGAATACTTCAGAGATAGAGGGCGCAGCATCAGTGTGGATGACGCAGCATCACAGAGATAGAGGGCGCAGCATTAGTCACATGGAGGGTACGGCATTAGTGAGATGGAGAGGGCATCAGTGAGATGGAGAGGGCATCAGTGAGGAGAGCGCAGCATCAGTGAGGAGAGCGCAGCATCAGTGAGGAGAGCGCAGTATCAGTGAAATGGAGGGAGCACCAGTGAGACGGAGAGCACAGCATCAGTGAGACGGAGAGCACAGCATCAGTGAGACGGAGAGCACAGCATCAGTGAGACGGAGAGCACAGCATCAGTGAGATGGAGAGCACAGCATCAGTGAGACGGAGAGCACAGCATCAGTGAGACGGAGAGCACAGCATTAGTGAGACGGAGAGCACAGCATCAGTGAGACGGAGAGCACAGCATCAGTGAGACGGAGAGCACAGCACCAGTGAGACGGAGAGCACAGCATCAGTGAGACGGAGAGCACAGCATCAGTGAGACGGAGAGCACAGCATCAGTGAGACGGAGAGCACAGCATCAGTGAGACGGAGAGCACAGCATCAGTGAGACGGAGAGCACAGCATCAGTGAGACGGAGAGCACAGCATCAGTGAGATGGAGAGCACAGCATCAGTGAGATGGAGAGCACAGCATCAGTGAGACGGAGAGCACAGCATCAGTGAGACGGAGAGCACAGCATCAGTGAGACGGAGAGCACAGCATCAGTGAGATGGAGAGCACAGCATCAGTGAGACGGAGAGCACAGCATTAGTGAGATGGAGAGCACAGCATCAGTGAGATGGAGAGCACAGCATCAGTGAGACGGAGAGCACAGCATCAGTGAGACGGAGAGCACAGCATCAGTGAGATGGAGAGCACAGCATCAGTGAGACGGAGAGCACAGCATCAGTGAGATGGAGAGCACAGCATCAGTGAGACGGAGAGCACAGCATCAGTGAGACGGAGAGCACAGCATCAGTGAGATGGAGAGCACAGCATCAGTGAGATGGAGAGCACAGCATCAGTGAGACGGAGAGCACAGCATCAGTGAGATGGAGAGCACAGCATCAGTGAGACGGAGAGCACAGCATCAGTGAGACGGAGAGCACAGCATCAGTGAGACGGAGAGCACAGCATCAGTGAGACGGAGAGCACAGCATCAGTGAGACGGAGAGCACAGCATCAGTGAGATGGAGAGCACAGCATCAGTGAGACGGAGAGCACAGCATCAGTGAGACGGAGAGCACAGCATCAGTGAGATGGAGAGCACAGCATCAGTGAGATGGAGAGCACAGCATCAGTGAGACGGAGAGCACAGCATCAGTGAGATGGAGAGCACAGCATCAGTGAGACGGAGAGCACAGCATCAGTGAGACGGAGAGCACAGCATCAGTGAGACGGAGAGCACAGCATCAGTGAGACGGAGAGCACAGCATCAGTGAGATGGAGAGCACAGCATCAGTGAGATGGAGAGCACAGCATCAGTGAGACGGAGAGCACAGCATCAGTGAGATGGAGAGCACAGCATCAGTGAGATGGAGAGCACAGCATCAGTGAGACGGAGAGCACAGCATCAGTGAGATGGAGAGCACAGCATCAGTGAGACGGAGAGCACAGCATCAGTGAGACGGAGAGCACAGCATCAGTGAGATGGAGAGCACAGCATCAGTGAGATGGAGAGCACAGCATCAGTGAGACGGAGAGCACAGCATCAGTGAGACGGAGAGCACAGCATCAGTGAGACGGAGAGCACAGCATCAGTGAGACGGAGAGCACAGCATCAGTGAGATGGAGATATCTTCTTCAAAATGTCATCTCTCCTCTGAAGCTGTGCTAGAAGATAAACCTTCAATGTAATACTTGAACGATATCCTCGGTCATACCAAAGTCTCCCAGATCAGACTGACATTGCTGAGGTGTCCTAGCTCAGGCTGACAATGCTGAGTTCTAGCTCAGGCTGATGCATTCCAACACCTTGCATCAACACCACCCCGAGTGATGGAGTATGACAAGGTAACATTGCTAGATTTGGTTCCCACTGTGTAGCTGTTATATAGAACAATGTTGCAACACACTGCCGTTGTTCCCACTGTGTAACTATCATATAGAACAGTGTTGCAACACACTGCTGTTACATCTAGTTTTTTTAAACAAACAGGATGAGAAAGGGTAAAGGAAGACGCTGTTTTGACAGGAGAGAGGAAAATGAATGAATGACAGACACCGGCAACCATCTTTAGTGAGACAGAACTTTTAACTATTTGTAAAACATGTTTACGTATACATGAGAGGAAATGGTTGGGTTTAGATGTACTGTGAGAGGTCTAGGAGCAATGTGAAAGGTCTGGGTGCACTAAGAGAGGTCTGGGTGCACTGAGAGAGGTTTGGGTGCACTGAGAGAGGTCTGAGTACACTGAAAGAGGTTTGGGTGCAAAAAGAGAGGTATGGGTACACTGAGAGAGCTCTGGGTACAGTGAGAGAGGTCTGGGGGCCCTTAGTGTGGGAGTACCGAGAGAGGTCTGGGTGCAGTGAGGTCTGGGTGCAGTGACTGAGGTCTGGATGCACTATGAGAGGTCTGGCCTGGCACTCAACACAGCCTCAGGCAACTTAGTGGATGTCTCATGGCATATTTATGTGCTTCATCTGGCTGTCTTATTTGGCACATGCAAGCACTGCCATGATCACATGTACACGCACACCATGTTGCCTGTCTCCGCCTGCATGACATTACCACGCACCCAGCACCAGGCACCCTGCATGCACTTACCCCTACACCCACACCCCTGTACAAGGCATCAGGCACCCTGCATACATTTGATATACCTTTAACCCCTACACTCACACCCCTGTACAAGGCATCAGGCACCCTGCATGCACTCACCCCTACACCCACATACCTGTACAAGGCACCAGGCACCCTGCATGCACTCACCTCTACACCCACATGCCTGTACAAGGTACCAGGCACCCTGCATGCACTCACCCCTACATCCACATACCTGTACAAGGCACCAGGCACCCTGCATTCACTCACCCCTACACCCACACCCCTGTACAAGGCACCAGGCACCCTGCATTCACTCACCCCTACACCCACACCCCTGTACAAGGCACCAGGCACTCAAACACCCACACACCAGGCGCCAGGCACTATTGCAACGTCCCCCTCCCCCACACACATACACGGGGCAACTCTCAACTGCTGTTATGTATGCTGCTTGGTTATTTGGCTAATAGGGTTTAAAGCCTATCGACTACACGAGGGTCATCATGGCTGCACGTAACTTGTCCGTTACCAGTCAAAAATACTTTAACCTGTAAAATATAACTTAATGCAAACTCTCAATATATATACATCGAGAAAGATACAACTCACAGTGCATATATATATATATATATATATATATATATATATATATATATATATATATATATATATATATATATATATATATATATATATATATATATATAAGAGAAAATTTTAGTAAGGACTTAATTTTAAATGAGTTCTTGCTAACTGACCAGTTTTGCCTATTCGGAACGACATATATATATATATATGTCGTGCCGAATAGGCAGAACTTGCGATCTTGGCTTAAAAAGGAACGCTCAGCTTGCCATATAGGACAAGCGAAAATTTGTGTATGCAATAATTTCGCCAAAATCATTCTGAACCTAACTAAAAAAATATATTTCGCTGTGTTTGTTTAGTATTAAATTATTGTAAACAAATCTAAAATGTATTTAGTTGGGTTAGGCTAAAATAAATTGCGCTTGTTATAATAAGGTTAGGTAAGTTTTCTAAGTTCCTTTTGGTGCAAAATCATAAATTTTTACATCATCATTAATGAAAAAAATATATCTTTAAATGTATAAGAGAAAATTTTAGAAATGACTTAATTTTAAATGAGTTCTTGCTAATTGACCAGTTTTACATATTCGGCACGACATATATATATATATATATATATATATATATATATATATATATATATATATATATATATATATATATATATATATATATATATATATATATATCACTCATTTACCAAACTGTGGCAGGCCAGGGTTCGACCCCATGACACACTGCCTCAATAGACCACACATTGAATATGTCACCGTATCCACTCAGCCATCGATCCAACCAATAACATGAACCTAGCGAGCTAGACTTGTTTCATGATGCGAGGACACTCATGGCAGTGGTATGCTCAAACAGGAGGCTGAAATTAATCCTTGAGCATACCACTGCCACGAGTGTCTTCGCAACATGAAACAAGCCTAGTTCGCTAGTCTCATGTTGCTTATAGGATCGATGGTGGAGTGGATAAGGTGACATGTACATTGTGTGGTCTATTGAGGCGAGACAATGTGTCGTGTCGTGGGGTCGAACCCTGGCCTGCCGCAGTTTGGTAAATGTGGTTCGTACGTAGTCCAACGTATGAACCACAGCCTGGCTCATCCAGCACCGACTCTAGACATCTGTCCAGCTCCCTCTTGAAGACAACCAGGGGTCTACTGGTAATGCCCCTTATGGCTGGTGGGAGGCTGATGAACAGTTTTGGGCCCTGGACACTTATTGTGTTTTCTTTTAGTGTACCAGTGGTGTGCCTACTTTTCACTGGGGGTATGTTGCATCGCCTGCCAAGTCTTTTGCTTTCGTAGGAAGTGATTTCTGGGTGCATATTAGGAATCATTCCTTTCAGAGACTTCAAAGCGTAGATTATGATATCTCTCTCTCGCCTGCGCTCCAGTGAGTACAAGTCAAGTGCTTCCAAGCGTTCCCAGTAGTTAAGGTGTTTGACGGAACTCATACGTACAGTAAAGGTTCTCTGTACATTCTCTAGATCTGCAATTTCACCTGCCTTGAATGAGGATGTTAATGTACAGCAGTATTTTCAGCCTAGAGAGAACAAGTGATTTAAAAAGAATCATCACTGGCTTAGCATCTCTTGTCTTGAATGTTCGCATTATCCATTTTGTCAGTTTCCTTGCAGATGTGATTGTGGCATTGTTGTGGTCCTTGAAGGTGAGATCTTCGGATATTTCCACACCCAGGTCCTACACATTACTTTTCTGCTCTGTTGTGTGATTAGAGTTTGTAGTATACTCAGTCCTAGTTATTATTTCCTCCAGTTTTCCATAACGGAGCAGTTGGAATTTGTCTTCAATGAACATATTGTTCTCCGTTGCCTTGTGGAACAGAGCTCTTCACTATAACAGCTTCTGATTTAACTCTGTTTACCATTACTTTGTGTTCGATTGGTTAGAAAGTTGAAGATCCATCTGCCCACTTTGCCAGTTATCCCTTTAGCACGCATTTTGTGTGCTATTACACCATGGTCGCACTTGTCAAAGGCTTTTGCAAAATCAGTGTATACTACATCTGCATTCTGTTTGTTTTCCAGTGCATCTAAGACCATATCATAGTGGTCCAATAGCTGCGAGAGGCAGGAGCGACCTGCTCTGAAACCATGTTGTCCTGGATTGTGCAATTTTTGGGAGTCCAGGTGGTTTGCTATCCTGCTTCTTAAAACTCTTTCAAAGATTTTTATGATGTTGGACGTTAAAGCTATTGGTCTATAGTTCTTAGCTACTGCTTTGCTGCCACCTTCATGGAGTGGGGCTATATCTGTTGTTTTTAGTCAGTGTGGAATCTCACCTGTGTCACAGCATACCTAGGGCCCGTGAGAAGGGTTTCTTGCAGTTCTTAATGAACACAGAGTTCCACGGGTCTGGGCCTGGGGCTGAGTGCATGGGCATGTTGTCAATGGCTTTCTCGAAGTTTAGTGGAGTTAGGGTTATGTCAGAAATTTGGCATACATTGGCAGGGTTTTGAGGCTCATTCATGAAAAAATTGTTTGGATTGTCTATCTTTAGACTGATTAGTGGCTCGCTAAACACGGAGTCATATTGAGATTTCAGATACTGAAATCACTCATTTCTTTGTTGTCGTGTGTGTAGGATCCGTGTTATCTGAGCAGCGGCACTATACAAGAAGTGGTTTTTGCTTTGGTTTTGGCATATGAAAAGAAATATTTCGAATTTGTTTCAATTTCGCTAATCGCTTTTAGCTCTTGTCTCTCCTGGATCCCGTATGAGTCCTTTAACTTTAGCTCAACATTTTCCACTTCCCTGGTTAGTGCTTCCTTCCGTGTATCAGATAATGTAGCATTCTTCAGGTGCTCAGTGATTCTTCACCTTCTGTAGAGGGAGCGTCTCTCTCTCTCCAGTTTACTTCTCTTCTATTTCCTTAGGGGAATATGACTTGAACATACTTCAGCCACCAGGAGGTTGATCTTTTCAAGGCACTGGTTAGGGTCTATGTAATTGAAGAAGTCTGAACCAGGGCCGAGCTCCGGGAGTAGTAAAACTCTCGAAACTCATCAAAGGTATGCCGTAGGTATAAAGGTGCCAGTCACCATATACCGCCCACTTCACCACCAGGTGACGCTTCCTTACCAACAAAATGTGGAATGACGTCTCCCTGCGTACTCAATTTTTCCCCAATTTTCCCCTCCGCTAGTGAACATAAGACCGGGTGAGCGGGGGGGGGGGGGTAGTGGTTTAGTTGGGGGTCCGGGGGGGGTGGCCTGGGGGGGGGGAGAAATAAGCACTATGAAAGATCTTGTGGTGTAGCGTAACCTCTTTTTCTCTATTTATCAACCACCACATGTTCCTCTACCTCAGTACCTGAACTAAGTGAAGCAACACCACGCGTGAGCGAACCACAGAACGAACGAGAGAGAGAGAGACAGAGAGAGAGAGAGAGAGAGAGAGAGGAGGGAGGAACCGGATAAAAATATAATACAACAGTACACAGGGCTAAAAGAAAGGGTGAGAGTAGAACTCCCTGGAATCCCCCTCCCCCTCCCCCCTCCCTCTTCCCCTCCCCCCACCCGCCAGACCCGGGGATACCTAAAACATAACTGAAAGTTGTTGTCGAGGAACAACAGCCCTGGTCATGGACCGGGCCGCAGGGGCGTTGATCCCTGGAATGCCCTCCAGGTAGACTCCGGGTAGGTAGTGGTTCGGTCTCAGACCAAGCCTCCTGGTGGATAAGGCCTGATCAACTAGACTGTTACTGCTGGCCACAAGAAGTCCAATGTGCCAACCACGGCCAAGCTGGTCGGGGACTGATTTGAAGAAGTTTCCTCCTGAACACAGCCAGAAGTTTATTGGGGATCCACTTATAAATGATGAAAAACTTGTGAAAAGTTCTGGGCCTCTTACACTTATTTTGTGTTCTCTCAGTGTACTCATTGGGAGTATTTTGCACAGCCTGTCAAACCTCTTAAGAACATAAGAACATAAGAACGAAGGAACACTGCAGAAGGCCTACTGGCCCATGCGAGGCAGGTCCAAGTCCCTACCGGCTTAAGCCAATGCACCCAACCTAGTCAGGTCAGGTCACATTGACTCAAGGGAGGAACACGGCAACCGACCCGTTAGCACAAGCTATCAGGTCTAACTCACACCCACCCACATCTACTCATGTATTTATCCAACCTATTTTTAAAGCTACACAACGTTCTGGCCTCTATAACGGTACTTGGGAGTTTGTTCCACTCATCCACAACTCTATTACCAAACCAGTACTTTCCTATATCCCTCCTGAATCTGAATTTTTCCAACTTAAAACCATTGCTGCGAGTCCTGTCTAGGCTAGATATTATCAGCACACTATTTACATCCCCTTTATTTATTCCTGTCTTCCACTTATAAACCTCAATCATATCCCCCCTAATTCTACGTCTTTCTAGAGAGTGCAGTTTCAGGGCCCTTAGTCTATCCTCATAGGGAAGGTTTCTGATACATGGGATCATCTTTGTCATCCTCCTTTGTACATTTTCCAGAGAATTTATATCCATTCTGTAATACGGTGACCAAAACTGTGCAGCATAATCTAAATGAGGCCTAACCAAGGATGTATAGAGTTGAAGAACAACCTGAGGACTCCTATTATTTATGCTTCTTGATATGAAGCCAAGGATTCTATTAGCTTTATTGCGAACACTTATGCACTGTTGTCTTGGTTTCAGATTACTGCTAACCAGAACTCCTAAATCTTTTTCGCAATCCGTAATATTAAGATCTACATTATTTAGTTTATATGTGGCATGGTTATTGTCCTGTCCAACATTTAGAACTTTGCATTTGTCTATATTAAACTGCATCTGCCACTTCTCCGACCACTGCATCAGTCTATTCAAATCTTCCTGGAGTGCTCGAATGTCCTCGTCAGAATGAATTCGACGGCCTATTTTGGTGTCATCGGCAAACTTGCCGATGTCGCTCTTTATGCCCTCATCTATGTCGTTTATGTAGATTGTGAACAGCAGGGGGCCCAACACTGACCCCTGTGGAACACCGCTCGTGACGCTTCCCCACTCTGATTTCTCCCCATTTATGCAAACTCTCTGCTGCCTATTTGTCAACCATGCCTCTATCCAGGAAAAAATTTCTCCTCCTATTCCATGTGCTTTAATTTTCCTCAATAGTCTCTGATGTGGGACCCTGTCAAAAGCCTTACTGAAGTCCATATACACAATATCATATTCGTTACCATGATCTACCTCCTCAAATACCTTAGTGAAAAAAGTTAATAAATTCGTAAGGCAGGAACGTCCCTTTGTAAAACCATGCTGAGATTCGTTGATTAATTTATGCTTTTCAAGGTGGCTACGAACTGCCTCGGCAATTATTGATTCCATAAATTTTCCCACTATGGAGGTTAGGCTTATTGGTCTATAGTTCGAAGCTAAGGACCTGTCACCTGTTTTGAAAATAGGTATCACATTTGCCATTTTCCACTTATCTGGCACCATGCCAGTTTGTAGTGATATGTTGAAAAGATTAGCCAAAGGTGTGCTAAGCTCCTCTTTACATTCCTTTAGAACCCTTGCATACAGTTCATCAGGGCCTGGGGATTTGTTAGGTTTTAATTTATCTATTTGCCTAAGGACCATGTCACTTGTGACCCTAATAGTGCACAGTTTATTATCGTCCTGTTCTACATAATTTATCATTACTGGAATATCACTGGTATCCTCCTGTGTAAAAACTGAGAGGAAGTATGTGTTAAAAATTCTACACATTTCCTTATCACTGTCAGTGAGCTGACCCGAGGAACTTTTGAGTGGGCCTATCTTGTCCCTGATCTTACTTCTGTATACCTGAAAGAATCCTTTTGGGTTAGTCTTCGATTCTCTTGCAACTTTAACCTCATAATCTCTTTTTGCTTTTCTAATTCCCTTTTTTATTTCTCTCTTTAACTGAATATATCGATTTCTTAATTGCCCCTCTCCTCTTTTGATTTGCCTATATATGCCTCTCTTTTGACCAATCAGATATTTTAATCTATTGTTCATCCATTTAGGATCATTTTTGTTTGATCTGATTTCCCTATTTGGAACATAATTTGACTGAGCAGCTAGAACTATGCCCTGGAAAGCATCATATCGGCAACCATCACCACCTACCTGACCCCTAGTCAGGTCATTCCAGTTCAGCCCACCTAAGTAATTTTTCAGTCCTATGAAATCAGCCAAGCGAAAGTCAGGGACGGAGACTTGATTGCCATTATTAGGGGAATTCCATGATATGTTAAAACTGAGTGATTTGTGATCACTCTCCCCAAGCTCATCATTAACCTCAAGATTATTAATTAGTGTTTCCCTACTGGCAAGAACCAAGTCAAGGAGGTTATTTCCCCTAGTTGGCTCTGTCACAAACTGTTTTAAAAAACAATCCTGGATCGTATCAAGAAAGTCACCCGACTCTAAATTTCCTGTCAAATTGCTCCAGTCAATCTGTCTATAGTTGAAATCTCCCATTAGCACAACATTTTCGTATGTAGATGCCTTACGAATTTCGTCCCATAGAAGTTTACTGCACTCCCTATCAAGATTTGGGGCCCTGTAAATCACACCCAAAATTAGTTTTTCTCGGCCCTCGAGAAGCTGTAACCAAACAGATTCAGTGGCTGACGCTTCTAATTTAATATCTTGTCTAACACAACAATTTAAATTGTCTCTGACATACATCGCTACTCCACCACCTTTCCTGTTGACCCTGTCAGTGTGGAATAATTTATAGCCTTGTATGTGACATTCAGATGGCATCTCTCTATCTTTCAGATTGAGCCAGGTCTCTGTTATAGCAATAATATCTATGTTTCCTGCACTTGCAATTAATCTTAGCTCATCTATCTTATTTCTAACACTCCTGCTATTAGTATAGTAAACCTTAAGGGAGCTAGTCCCTTGCTGCCCTCTGCTGTCCCCCTTTGTTTTCTGACCTGTTCTATTGTCTTTATTTATAACTTCATGCTGAATGCCTTTTATACATTTACTGTTTCCAACCCTAGTGTTGCAACCTGCTTGTTTCCCACACACACCCATACCTCTATCTTCCATCAGTTTAAAATCATAGGCATTTCACCAATGGCCTTCTCAATCGAGTCTGCAAGTGCTACCACCCCTGCCCCAGAGAGATGAACCCCATCCCTTGCATACATATCATGTTTGCCATAAAAGTTGTTCCAGTTGTCAATGAATGGGATTGCAAGTTCCTTGCAGTATCTGTCTAGCCAGCAATTTACACCAATTGCCCTAGACAACCATTCATTTCCTACTCCCCTTCTAGGCAAGATGCTACATATGATTGGGATCCCTCCCTTAGACTTAATGAAATCTATAGCTGACCTGTACTTATCTAGCAGCTCTTCTCTCCTACCCTTCCCAATATCATTTCCACCAGCACTGAGACAGATAATGGGCTTGTTCCCATTACCTGACATGATATTATCCAGTCTGTTGACAATGTCCCCAACACCAGCTCCAGGGAAGCACACTCTATCTCTCATCTTCTTATTCCTATTACAAAAAGCACGGTCAACATATCTTACCTGAGAGTCACCAACCACAAGAATGCGCTTACCTTCATTAGCAGGGGCAGTAGTACCCTTACCTTCACTGGCCACTGAAGTACATTCATCCTGGAGAACAGAGAAGCGATTTCCTACCTTCAGATCTTCACTCTTAACTTTCCTTACTCTGATGCGCCTCCCATTACTGTGAACAACTCGCCACTTGTAGCAGGTGCTGGGCTGCACCTCACTGCTGGTACCCGTTGCTACCTCCCCACCTACAGCCTCCTCACAGTGAGAGACAGACTGCACCTCACTGCTAGAAGCCTCATTCCCCACATCTCCAACCACCTCACACTCTCTCCCAGGCCCATTGAGGTGGACCTTCAGCCTCCTAATCTCCTCCTGGAGAAGCAAGACCTCCTCCTTCAACTCTCCAAACTCAGTTTTTAAAACACTGCAGAAGCAAGCCATGCTTTGTAACCGTCCACGCTAATCCCCAAAGCAGCTCAGGGTCTGTGACCTCACGTGACGACTGACCACTGAACACTACTTAAAATCTACTTGGAAACTGTTGCGAGGGTCACCGCCCCCGTGCCCGGTTCATGACCAGGCCTCCCGGTAGACCAGGGTCTGATTAACCAAGCTGTTACAATTGGCCACACACAGTTCAACATATGAATGACAGCCCGGCTGGTCAGAAACTGATTTTAGGGACCTATCCAATTTCCTTCCTTGTAAAGGACCTGCCTGGTATGGGCCAACAGGCCTACTGCAGTGTTCCTCCTTTCTTATGTTCTTATGTCTATTGGTAATCCCGCTTCTGTTGGACAGGAAGCTATTGAAGAGTCTTGGGCTCTTTACACTTACTGTGATATATTTCAGTGTACTCGTGGCACCCATGCTTTACACTGGGGGTACATTGCATCGTCTGCAATATACCCCCAATGAAAACCATGGGTGCTTGACAGAACTTGACAGGTTCTTGACAAAACAATATCTGCAATGAAAGTTCTCCATACATTCTCCATGTCTCTAATTTCGCCTGTCTTAAAAGAGACTGGTAATGCACAATATTCCAGACTATCACTGCTTGACATCTCGTCTTAAAGGTTCTCGTTATCTATCATATCATTTTCTCGTGTTTCTGATAATGACACTTTTGTGATTCTTGAAAGAGAGATTCTGTGACTGACTGGTCAGCGTTAGTTTTATGTGAAAAAGATTGATCATCTTACACTAAGAGTGAGGGACTGATTACACCAAACTACCTCTCCACTTCCTCTACTTCGTATTCCACCAACGATGCTGCTGAATGATCTGGGACCATGGATGTTGATACAATGTTCTCTAATTGTGCCCATGACGTCCCTGGTTTTCACTGGATTTATTTTACATTTACTCCCGTATCTCTTACTCCAGCACGACATTATGAGTGTGAAGGTTTGGGACCACACTTTCCGGTATTTTCCACGTATATATTATGTATCTCTCCTTCTCATCAGAGAGTACGCCTTCATTACTTTTAGCGCTAGCAGGGGAGCGATGAGCACACTGAGAGAAAACTCAGTAAATGTTAAGGGACCACGACTTTTCTACATCCTCCCTTCATGGTCAAGGAGGATCGCCAACAGACCCCTGGCTGATCAACCTGGCTGTGGGGCATACGTTGGACTGCGTGAAGCAGTCACCAACAGCCTGATCGATCATGCCAGCAACCTGGAGGCCTAGTATGGGACCGGGCAGCGGTCCCATACCTACTACAGGTCACCTACAGGTTTACCTGGAGTTTACCTGGAGAGAATTCCGGGGGTCAACGCCCCAGCGGCCCGGTCTGTGACCAGGCCTCCTGGTGGATCAGAGCCTGATCAACCAGACTGTTGCTGCTGGCTGCACGCAAACCAACGTACGAGCCACAGCCCGGCTGATCAGGAACTGACTTTAGGTCCTTGTCCAGTGCCAGCTTGAAGACTGCCAGGGGTCTGTTGGTAATCCCCCTTATGTATGCTGGGAGGCAGCTGAACAGTCTTGGGCCCCTGACACTTATTGTATGGTCTCTTAACGTGCTAGTGACACCCCTGCTTTTCATTGGGGGGATGTTGCATCGTCTGCCAAGTCTTTTGCTTTCGTAGTAGTTTAAATACTGCTTTAATGACTCTTCGCTGGCAGTAAACGAAGGCCATCATCTCACAGTAAATAGCAACAGACTAACTCTTCAGACCGTCAATATTCAGAACAACGGAGGTTTTACTCAGCGGAGAAATGCTCTTAACACAACAGGGTCAGAGAACACACACTGTAGGCCACTAACAGGCTTTGTAAACACTCTCCTTACAACACTTTATATTTGTATAGAAGCTGAAGCGGGTCAGGATGGGTGAGAGGGAGAGATGGGTGAGAGGGAAAGGTGGGCGAGAGGGAGAGATGGGTGAGAGGGAAAGGTGGGTGAGAGGGAGAGATGGGTGAGAGGGAAAGGTGGGCGAGAGGGAGAGATGGGTGAGAGGGAAAGGTGGGTGAGAGGGAGAGATGGGTGAGAAGGAAAGGTGGGCGAGAGGGAGAGATGGGTGAGAGGGAAAGGTGGGTGAGAGGGAAAAGGTGGGCGAGAGGGAGAGATGGGTGAGAAGGAAAGGTGGGCGAGAGGGAGAGATGGGTGAGAGGGAAAAGTGGGCGAGAGGGAGAGATGGGTGAGAAGGAAAGGTGGGCGAGAGGGAGAGATGGGTGAGAGGGAAAAGTGGGCGAGAGGGAGAGATGGGTGAGACGGAAAGGTGGGCGAGAGGGAGAGATGGGTGAGAGGGAAAGGTGGGCGAGAGGGAGAGATGGGTGAGAAGGAAAGGTAGGCGAGAGGGAGAGATGGGTGAGAAGGAAAGGTGGGCGAGAGGGAGAGATGGGTGAGAAGGAAAGGTGGGCGAGAGGGAGAGATGGGTGAGAGGGAAAAGTGGGCGAGAGGGAGAGATGGGTGAGAAGGAAAGGTGGGCGAGAGGGAGAGATGGGTGAGAAGGAAAGGTGGGCGAGAGGGAGAGATGGGTGAGAGGGAAAAGTGGGCGAGAGGGAGAGATGGGTGAGAAGGAAAGGTGGGCGAGAGGGAGAGATGGGTGAGAGGGAAAGGTGGGCGAGAGGGAGAGATGGGTGAGAAGGAAAGGTAGGCGAGAGGGAGAGATGGGTGAGAGGGAAAAGTGGGCGAGAGTGAGAGATGGGTGAGAGGGAAAAGTGGGCGAGAGGGAGAGATGGGTGAGAGGGAAAGGTGGGCGAGAGGGAGAGATGGGTGAGAGGGAAAGGTGGGCGAGAGGGAGAGATAGGTGAGAGGGAAAAGTGGGCGAGAGGGAGAGATGGGTGAGAGGGAAAGGTGGGTGAGAGGGAAAAGGTGGGTGAGAGGGAGAGGTGCGATAAGCGAGAATGGGACATGATAGGCGTACACACACATAATACAAAATGCAAAGTGTTAATCGACAAGTTCCTTTTACAACTAGTAACTATTACTGAGAACGCCTGATGTCCCTTGATCTGTATTCCCCGGAATGAAGGCGAGAAATATACATAATTTACACCTGAAAAATCCTTGATGGACTAGTCCAAAATCTGCACACAGAAATCACTCCCTATGAAAGGACAAGACTCAGTAGACGGTGTAACATCCCACCAATGAAAAGCAGGGCCCCTGACACAGTAAGTGTCAGGGGCCCACGACTCTTAACAGCCTCCCAGCATACATAAGGGGAGTTACCAATAGGTTCAAGCCCCAACAGTTCCGTGATTTGTTTACAATTGTGTTATTATGTTTTCGTGGTGATGGTGATGTATGTTGCTTGACGGTGGTGATCTCTGTACTTTGTGGTGAATGACTGCCTGATCAATTAAACTGTTGTTATACCCAGCAAGAAGAAGGCCTAGACTGGGACCGGCAAGCTTGGGCAGTAACCTCCAGTAGTGACTCCAGGTAAACTGCAGGTCCTCACTGCAAGACTACCTACGGTGACTTGAAGGATGTCTTGGAGATCAGTGTCTCACATTCTGGTCCCAGACCAGGCCTGCCGGTGGATCAAACCCTGATCAACCATTTTTTTTTCAATTAGCTTTTTTGTAAGTAAGTTTATTCAGGTACAGGTATACATAAATAGTTATATAAATCAACATATACAGCAGCATATGTGTAGATTACCCAGGATACCCCAGAAAAGTCAGACAAAGTGACTTATTTCCACTGGGGCCCTTGTTAAATATTAATTTATATAACCTAACCTACCCTAACCTACAGTGATCATTCTGTTCAATTCCCTAGATCAAGAGCCCTTCACCGGAATCTGGGTCCCTCCCTTGAAGAGTTGCTGGAGCCATAATTACTACACATACAAAGGGGAGGAGGAGCGGGGGGTTTTAGCGGCCTGTCGAGACTCATTAGGCCTCATGCTGGGGGTGGCTGGTGGGTCCCCCTCCCCATCCCCTCAAACATGGGTCTCCCCCACCCAGACATGAGTCCACCATGTGACAATTCAAGAGACAATTCAACTTGTTTCTCTTAAACCAGTTATCATTAGCATCCGCCCACCTCTCTCTCCTCTCCAGGATATAACAGACCACCACCAGATTCCTCTCACAATAACATACATGTATAAATAAAACACATGGGCGATCACTGGAAATTATTATGATAAATAATAAACGTATTTATACAAAGTACAGTTTACACATGATTTGGATAAACTACCTGACACTGTTAACAAACCTTTCAGAAAGTCTCTGGTTATGCACAACATTTCGGTCAGTGTTTTGTTCAGCAAATAAAAATTTCCCTAACGTTGTCTGTGTGTCTAATCTGTTTACATTGTATGATGTAACGTAAGAACATATTATAAGAGAGGGGCACTACAGTAGGCCTACTGGCCCATGCAAGTCTAGTGAATTATTTGAATTCACTTTACACCACTCATGTTACATTAGTTCTTAAGCACAAAAAAGCCTATAAGAAAATTAGATTAACACAAGGACACCAGTGGAAATAAGCCACTTTGACTTTTTTAGGTTATCCTAGGTAATATACACTATGAATGGTAACTGAACTTCTGGTCACAGACCGGGTGGCGGGGGCGGTGATCCCTGCCACCCTCTCTACGTACACCCCAGGTAGGTGTACCTGTGCCTAAATAAACTTACTGACCACCACAATGTTCTAGAGGTATGAGTGACGAGCTATGAGGATAGACTGAAGGAATTAAAATTCATGTTAATGGAAGAACGAAAGATTATGTAAGACACAACCACAGCTTACAAGGTATTCAGAGCCGCTGATAAAGTTGAGAGAGACAGAGTGATATGAGAGTTACCAGAACACGAAGACACACAGATGACAGCTGATCAACTATGAAGATTTGAATAGACTGATGCAGTGGTCGGAGAAGTTGCAGATGCAGTTTAATATAGACAAATGCAAAGTTCTAAATGTTGGACAGGACAATAACCATGCCACATATAAACTAAATAATGTAGATCTTAATATTACGGATTGCGAAAAAGATTTAGGAGTTCTGGTTAGCAGTAATCTGAAACCAAGACAACAGTGCATAAGTGTTCGCAATAAAGCTAATAGAATCCTTGGCTTCATATCAAGAAGCATAAATAATAGGAGTCCTCAGGTTGTTCTTCAACTCTATACATCCTTGGTTAGGCCTCATTTAGATTATGCTGCACAGTTTTGGTCACCGTATTACAGAATGGATATAAATTCTCTGGAAAATGTACAAAGGAGGATGACAAAGTTGATCCCATGTATCAGAAACCTTCCCTATGAGGATAGACTAAGGGCCCTGAAACTGCACTCTCTAGAAAGACGTAGAATTAGGGGGGATATGATTGAGGTGTATAAGTGGAAGACAGGAATAAATAAAGGGGATGTAAATAGTGTGCTGAAAATATCTAGCCTAGACAGGACTCGCAGCAATGGTTTTAAGTTGGAAAAATTCAGATTCAGGAAGGATATAGGAAAGTACTGGTTTGGTAATAGAGTTGTGGATGAGTGGAACAAACTCCCAAGTACCGTTATAGAGGCCAGAACGTTGTGTAGCTTTAAAAATAGGTTGGATAAATACATGAGTAGATGTGGGTGGGTGTGAGTTAGACCTGATAGCTTGTGCTAACAGGTCGGTTGCCGTGTTCCTCCCTTAAGTCAATGTGACCTGACCTGACTAGGTTGGGTGCATTGGCTTAAGCCGGTAGGAGACTTGGACCTGCCTCGCATGGGCCAGTAGGCCTTCTGCAGTGTTCCTTCGTTCTTATGTTCTTATGTTCTTATGTTCTTATATATAATAGAGGATTTGAGAGTAATGGAATGAGCAGTGAGGAGCTGGTGGAGGTAAACTGCAACTCCACTACTAACTGTAGGAACAAGCTTTGCCCCGGAAGACAGAGCTTATGTACACTCACTGATTACAGTAATACATCCATTTACCTGTGAGTGCTCACACACACACACACACACACAAATGGTTGAAAAGCTAGAGGAGCAGGTAGGAATAGCAGGGAAAGTACTGCAATGGATCGGGGAATACCTGACAGGAAAGAAACGTGTGTTGGTACGAGACGAGGTGTCAGAGTAGGTGCATGTGTCGAGTGGTGTTCCACAGGGGTCAGTCCTAGGTCCGGTGCTGTTTCTTGTATATGTGATTGACATGACGGAAGGGATTGTTTCAGGTGTCATTGTTCGCAGACGATGAGAAGCTAATTAGAAGAATACAAGCGGACGAGAATCAGGTAAGACTACAAGGGGAGCTGGGCAGGTTGCAAGCCTGGTCCAACAAATGGCTCTTGTTGTTTAGCCCCACCAAGTGCAAAGTTATGAAGCTTGTGGAACGACAAAGAAGACCGCAGATGGAGTACAGCCCAAGAGGTCAAAGGCTGCAAAACTCACTCAACGAAAAGGATCTTGGAGGTGAGCATTATAACGAGCATATCTCCTGAGGGGCACATCAAATAACTGCTGCAGCATATGGGTGCCTGGCAAACTTGAGAATAGCGTTTCAACATCTAAGGAGTCATTCACGACACTACACAGTGTACGTCAGGTCTATGTTGTTAGGTAAGACACATATGCAACAGTTAGGTATCTTTATTATGAAACGTTTCGCCTACACAGTAGGCTTCTTCAGTCAAGTACAGAAAAGTTGATAGAAGCAGAAGATACTTGAAGACGATGTAATCAGTCCATCACCCTTAAAGTTTTGAGGTGGTCAGTCCCTCAGTCTGGAGAAGAGCATTGTTCCATAGTATGAAACAATATGGAGAAGAAGTGACAGGATGGAGCTTTTTATAGCGGTGAGACGTAGGCCACTAGGAGAGGTAAGAACTCAGATGTTGAGAAGTCAGGTCCCTCTCAAATCCAGCCCCTCTCACTAGTGGAAATTGTCGAAGTTGATTGCAGGTCTGTACCAAGATACCCTTGTGTTGCAGTGTCTGACAGATTGAACATTAAAATGGTATAAAATACCGACAGGTTGTTAGGTAAGACACATATGCAACAGTTAGGTATCTTTATTATGAAACGTTTCGCCTACACAGTAGGCTTCTTCAGTCAAGTACAGAAAAGTTGATAGAAGCAGAAGATACTTGAAGACGATGTAATCAGTCCATCACCCTTAAAGTTTTGAGGTGGTCAGTCCCTCAGTCTGGAGAAGAGCATTGTTCCATAGTATGAAACAATATGGAGAAGAAGTGACAGGATGGAGCTTTTTATAGCGGTGAGACGTAGGCCACTAGGAGAGGTAAGAACTCAGATGTTGAGAAGTCAGGTCCCTCTCAAATCCAGCCCCTCTCACTAGTGGAAATTGTCGAAGTTGATTGCAGGTCTGTACCAAGATACCCTTGTGTTGCAGTGTCTGACAGATTGAACATTAAAATGGTATAAAATACCGACAGGTTGTTAGGTAAGACACATATGCAACAGTTAGGTATCTTTATTATGAAACGTTTCGCCTACACAGTAGGCTTCTTCAGTCAAGTACAGAAAAGTTGATAGAAGCAGAAGATACTTGAAGACGATGTAATCAGTCCATCACCCTTAAAGTTTTGAGGTGGTCAGTCCCTCAGTCTGGAGAAGAGCATTGTTCCATAGTATGAAACAATATGGAGAAGAAGTGACAGGATGGAGCTTTTTATAGCGGTGAGACGTAGGCCACTAGGAGAGGTAAGAACTCAGATGTTGAGAAGTCAGGTCCCTCTCAAATCCAGCCCCTCTCACTAGTGGAAATTGTCGAAGTTGATTGCAGGTCTGTACCAAGATACCCTTGTGTTGCAGTGTCTGACAGATTGAACATTAAAATGGTATAAAATACCGACAGGTTGTTAGGTAAGACACATATGCAACAGTTAGGTATCTTTATTATGAAACGTTTCGCCTACACAGTAGGCTTCTTCAGTCAAGTACAGAAAAGTTGATAGAAGCAGAAGATACTTGAAGACGATGTAATCAGTCCATCACCCTTAAAGTTTTGAGGTGGTCAGTCCCTCAGTCTGGAGAAGAGCATTGTTCCATAGTATGAAACAATATGGAGAAGTGACAGGATGGAGCTTTTTATAGCGGTGAGACGTAGGCCACTAGGAGAGGTAAGAACTCAGATGAGAGTAAGACACATGTGCAACATCTGGGTATCTTTATTGTAGACGTTTCGCCATCCAGTGGCTTTATCAATACAAATTCTAGGACATAACTTGAAGACAGTAGAACTATGTACAGAAGATGAGGTAATCAGTCCCTCAAACTAGGAGTAGGTGCGAACAGCACCATAGTCGTGGAGATTCTGAAGCAGAAGAAAGAATCCTGGCGCTTATATAGTAACGTCAGGTGTAGCAGACGAGGGCATATTCACTGGTAGGCGGGATTCCCCAGTGGAAGTAGGTCCTTCCCAAAGAGATGGGTTAGTTGTAGAAGTAGTTGTCGTAGTCGTGAAGGTTATGTACGACAACTACTTCTACAACTAACCCATCTCTTTGGGAAGGACCTACTTCCACTGGGGAATCCCGCCTACCAGTGAATATGCCCTCGTCTGCTACACCTGACGTTACTATATAAGCGCCAGGATTCTTTCTTCTGCTTCAGAATCTCCACGACTATGGTGCTGTTCGCACCTACTCCTAGTTTGAGGGACTGATTACCTCATCTTCTGTACATAGTTCTACTGTCTTCAAGTTATGTCCTAGAATTTGTATTGATAAAGCCACTGGATGGCGAAACGTCTACAATAAAGATACCCAGATGTTGCACATGTGTCTTACTCTCATCTTGTCGGTATTATATACCATTTCGTACACAAGAACTCAGATGTTGAGAAGTCAGGTCCCTCTCAAATCCAGCCCCTCTCACTAGTGGAAATTGTCGAAGTTGATTGCAGGTCTGTACCAAGATACCCTTGTGTTGCAGTGTCTGACAGATTGAACATTAAAATGGTATAAAATACCGACAGGTTGTTAGGTAAGACACATATGCAACAGTTAGGTATCTTTATTATGAAACGTTTCGCCTAACAACCTGTCGGTATTTTATACCATTTTAATGTTCAATCTGTCAGACACTGCAACACAAGGGTATCTTGGTACAGACCTGCAATCAACTTCGACAATTTCCACTAGTGAGAGGGGCTGGATTTGAGAGGGACCTGACTTCTCAACATCTGAGTTCTTACCTCTCCTAGTGGCCTACGTCTCACCGCTATAAAAAGCTCCATCCTGTCACTTCTTCTCCATATTGTTTCATACTATGGAACAATGCTCTTCTCCAGACTGAGGGACTGACCACCTCAAAACTTTAAGGGTGATGGACTGATTACATCGTCTTCAAGTATCTTCTGCTTCTATCAACTTTTCTGTACTTGACTGAAGAAGCCTACTGTGTAGGCGAAACGTTTCATAATAAAGATACCTAACTGTTGCATATGTGTCTTACCTAACAACCTGTCGGTATTTTATACCATTTTAATGTTCAATCTGTCAGACACTGCAACACAAGGGTATCTTGGTACAGACCTGCAATCAACTTCGACAATTTCCACTAGTGAGAGGGGCTGGATTTGAGAGGGACCTGACTTCTCAACATCTGAGTTCTTACCTCTCCTAGTGGCCTACGTCTCACCGCTATAAAAAGCTCCATCCTGTCACTTCTTCTCCATATTGTTTCATACTATGGAACAATGCTCTTCTCCAGACTGAGGGACTGACCACCTCAAAACTTTAAGGGTGATGGACTGATTACATCGTCTTCAAGTATCTTCTGCTTCTATCAACTTTTCTGTACTTGGGTGGCTTTGTCAATGGTCCAAGTAGGACCGAAACGTCAGTCGTCACGTGAGGTCACAGACCCTGAGCTGCTTTGGGGATTAGTGTGGACGGTTACAAAGCATGGCTTGCTTCTGCAGTGTTTTAAAAATTGAGGTTGGAGAGTTGAAGGAGGAGGTCTTGCTTCTCCAGGAGGAGATTAGGAGGCTGAAGGTCCACCTCAATGGGTCTGTGAGAGAGTGTGAGGTGGCTGGAGTTGTGGGGAATGAGGCTTCTAGCAGCGAGGTGCAGTCTGTCTCTCGCTGTGAGGAGGCTGTAGTTGGGGAGGCAGCAACGGCTACCAGCAGTGAGGTGCAGCCCAGCACCTGCTACAAGTGGCGAGTGGTTCACAGTAATGGAAGGCGCATCAGAGTAAGGAAAGTTAAGAGTGAAGATCTGAAGGTAGGAAATCGCTTCTCTGTTCTTCAGGATGAATGTACTTCAGTGGCCAGTGAAGGTAAGGGTACTACTGCCCCTGCTAATGGAGGTAAGCGCATTCTTGTGGTTGGTGACTCTCAGGTAAGATACATTGACCGTGCTTTTTGTAATAGGAATAAGAAGATGAGAGATAGAGTGTGCTTCCCTGGAGCTGGTGTTGGGGACATTGTCAACAGGCTGGATAATATCATGTCAGGTAATGGGAGCAAGCCCATTATCTGTCTCAGTGCTGGTGGAAATGATATTGGGAAGGGTAGGAGAGAAGAGCTGCTAGATAAGTACAGGTCAGCTATAGATTTCATTAAGTCTAAGGGAGGGATCCCAATCATATGTAGCATCTTGCCTAGAAGGGGAGTAGGAAATGAATGGTTGTCTAGGGCAATTGGTGTAAATTGCTGGCTAGACAGATACTGCAAGGAACTTGCAATCCCATTCATTGACAACTGGAACAACTTTTATGGCAAACATGATATGTATGCAAGGGATGGGGTACATCTCTCTGGGGCTGGGGTGGTAGCACTTGCAGACTCGATTGAGAAGGCCATTGGTGAAATGCCTATGATTTTAAACTGATGGAAGATAGAGGTATGGGTGTGTGTGGGAAACAAGCAGGTTGCAACACTTGGGTTGGAAACAGTAAATGTATAAAAGGCATTCAGCATGAAGTTATAAATAAAGACAATAGATCAGGTCAGCAAACAAAGGGAGACAGCAGAGGGCAGCAAGGGACTAGCTCCCTTAAGGTTTACTATACTAATAGCAGGAGTGTAAGAAATAAGATAGATGAGCTAAGATTAATTGCAAGTGCAGGAAACATAGATATTATTGCTATAACAGAGACCTGGCTCAATCTGAAAGATAGAGAGATGCCCTCTGAATGTCACATACAAGGCTATAAATTATTCCACACTGACAGGGTCAACAGGAAAGGTGGTGGAGTAGCGATGTATGTCAGAGACAATTTAAATTGTTGTGTTAGACAAGATATTAAATTAGAAGCGTCAGCCACTGAATCTGTTTGGTTACAGCTTCTCGAGGGCCGAGAAAAACTAATTTTGGGTGTGATTTACAGGGCCCCAAATCTTGATAGGGAGTGCAGTAAACTTCTATGGGACGAAATTCGTAAGGCATCTACATACGAAAATGTTGTGCTAATGGGAGATTTCAACTATAGACATATTGACTGGAGCAATTTGACAGGAAATTTAGAGTCAGGTGACTTTCTTGATACGATCCAGGATTGTTTTTTAAAACAGTTTGTGACAGAGCCAACTAGGGGAAATAACCTCCTTGACTTGGTTCTTGCCAGTAGGGAAACACTAATTAATAATCTTGAGGTTAATGATGAGCTTGGGGAAAGTGATCACAAATCACTCAGTTTTAATATATCATGGAATTCCCCTAATAATGGCAATCAAGTCTCCGTCCCTGACTTTCGCTTGGCTGATTTCATAGGACTGAAAAATTACTTAGGTGGGCTGAACTGGAATGACCTGACTAAGGGTCAGGTAGGTGGTGATGGTTGCCGATATGATGCTTTCCAGGGCATAGTTCTAGCTGCTCAGTCAAATTATGTTCCAAATAGGGAAATTAGATCAAACAAAAATGATCCTAAATGGATGAACAATAGATTAAAATATCTGATTGGTCAAAAGAGAGGCATATATAGGCAAATCAAAAGAGGAGAGGGGCAATTGAGAAATCGATATATTCAGTTAAAGAGAGAAATAAAAAAGGGAATTAGAAAAGCAAAAAGAGATTATGAGGTTAAAGTTGCAAGAGAATCGAAGACTAACCCAAAAGGATTCTTTCAGGTATACAGAAGTAAGATCAGGGACAAGATAGGCCCACTCAAAAGTTCCTCGGGTCAGCTCACTGACAGTGATAAGGAAATGTGTAGAATTTTTAACACATACTTCCTCTCAGTTTTTACACAGGAGGATACCAGCGATATTCCAGTAATGATAAATTATGTAGAACAGGACGATAATAAACTGTGCACTATTAGGGTCACAAGTGACATGGTCCTTAGGCAAATAGATAAATTAAAACCTAACAAATCCCCAGGCCCTGATGAACTGTATGCAAGGGTTCTAAAGGAATGTAAAGAGGAGCTTAGCACACCTTTGGCTAATCTTTTCAACATATCACTACAAACTGGCATGGTGCCAGATAAGTGGAAAATGGCAAATGTGATACCTATTTTCAAAACAGGTGACAGGTCCTTAGCTTCGAACTATAGACCAATAAGCCTAACCTCCATAGTGGGAAAATTTATGGAATCAATAATTGCCGAGGCAGTTCGTAGCCACCTTGAAAAGCATAAATTAATCAACGAATCTCAGCATGGTTTTACAAAGGGGCGTTCCTGCCTTACGAATTTATTAACTTTTTTCACTAAGGTATTTGAGGAGGTAGATCATGGTAATGAATATGATATTGTGTATATGGACTTCAGTAAGGCTTTTGACAGGGTCCCACATCAGAGACTATTGAGGAAAATTAAAGCACATGGAATAGGAGGAGAAATTTTTTCCTGGATAGAGGCATGGTTGACAAATAGGCAGCAGAGAGTTTGCATAAATGGGGAGAAATCAGAGTGGGGAAGTGTCACGAGCGGTGTTCCACAGGGGTCAGTGTTGGGCCCCCTGCTGTTCACAATCTACATAAACGACATAGATGAGGGCATAAAGAGCGACATCGGCAAGTTTGCCGATGACACCAAAATAGGCCGTCGAATTCATTCTGACGAGGACATTCGAGCACTCCAGGAAGATTTGAATAGACTGATGCAGTGGTCGGAGAAGTGGCAGATGCAGTTTAATATAGACAAATGCAAAGTTCTAAATGTTGGACAGGACAATAACCATGCCACATATAAACTAAATAATGTAGATCTTAATATTACGGATTGCGAAAAAGATTTAGGAGTTCTGGTTAGCAGTAATCTGAAACCAAGACAACAGTGCATAAGTGTTCGCAATAAAGCTAATAGAATCCTTGGCTTCATATCAAGAAGCATAAATAATAGGAGTCCTCAGGTTGTTCTTCAACTCTATACATCCTTGGTTAGGCCTCATTTAGATTATGCTGCACAGTTTTGGTCACCTTATTACAGAATGGATATAAATTCTCTGGAAAATGTACAAAGGAGGATGACAAAGTTGATCCCATGTATCAGAAACCTTCCCTATGAGGATAGACTAAGGGCCCTGAATCTGCACTCTCTAGAAAGACGTAGAATTAGGGGGGATATGATTGAGGTGTATAAATGGAGGACAGGAATAAATAAAGGGGATGTAAATAGTGTGCTGAAAATATCTAGCCTAGACAGGACTCGCAGCAATGGTTTTAAGTTGGAAAAATTCAGATTCAGGAAGGATATAGGAAAGTACTGGTTTGGTAATAGAGTTGTGGATGAGTGGAACAAACTCCCAAGTACCGTTATAGAGGCCAGAACGTTGTGTAGCTTTAAAAATAGGTTGGATAAATACATGAGTGGATGTGGGTGGGTGTGAGTTAGACCTGATAGCTTGTGCTACCAGGTCGGTTGCCGTGTTCCTCCCTTAAGTCAATGTGACCTGACCTGACTAGGTTGGGTGCATTGGCTTAAGCCGGTAGGAGACTTGGACCTGCCTCGCATGGGCCAGTAGGCCTTCTGCAGTGTTCCTTCGTTCTTATGTTCTTATGTTCTTATGTTCCTATGACTGAAGAAGCCTACTGTGTAGGCGAAACGTTTCATAATAAAGATACCTAACTGTTGCATATGTGTCTTACCTAACAACCTGTCGGTATTTTATACCATTTTAATGTTCAATCTGTCAGACACTGCAACACAAGGGTATCTTGGTACAGACCTGCAATCAACTTCGACAATTTCCACTAGTGAGAGGGGCTGGATTTGAGAGGGACCTGACTTCTCAACATCTGAGTTCTTACCTCTCCTAGTGGCCTACGTCTCACCGCTATAAAAAGCTCCATCCTGTCACTTCTTCTCCATATTGTTTCATACTATGGAACAATGCTCTTCTCCAGACTGAGGGACTGACCACCTCAAAACTTTAAGGGTGATGGACTGATTACATCGTCTTCAAGTATCTTCTGCTTCTATCAACTTTTCTGTACTTGACTGAAGAAGCCTACTGTGTAGGCGAAACGTTTCATAATAAAGATACCTAACTGTTGCATATGTGTCTTACCTAACAACCTGTCGGTATTTTATACCATTTTAATGTTCACGTCAGGTCTATATTGGAGTACGCAGCACCAGTAGGGAACATGTCAAACACGTCCTTAGCTGCTTTGAGGATTAGTGTAGAGGGTTACAAAGCCATGGCTTGCTTCTAAAGTACTTTAAAATCTGAAGTTAGAGTGTTGAAGGAGGAGGTCCCACTTCTCCAGGAGGAAATTAGGAGGCTGAAAGTTCACTTCGATGGGTCTGGGAGTGAGTATAAAGTGACATATATAGCCATATATTCAGGTAAAGAAGTAAAAAAGGGAATAAGAAAAGCAAAGAGAGATTATGAGGTTAAAGTTGCAAGGGAATCGAAGACTAGCCCAAAAGGATTCTTTCTGGCATATAGAAGTAAGACTAGGGACAAGATAGGCCCACTCAAAACTTACACGGGTCGGCTCACGGACAGTGATAAGGAAATGTGTAGAATTTTTAACACTTCCTCTCAGTTTTTACACAGGAAGATACTAGCGATATTTCAAAAATAATAAATTATGTAGAACAGGACGATAATCAACTATGCACGATTAGGGTCACAAGTGGCATGGTCCTTAGATAAATTAAAACCTAACAAATCTCCAGGCCCTGATTAACTGTATGCAAGGGTTCTAAAGGAATGTTAAGAGGAACTTAGCAAATCTTTGGCTAATCTTTTCAACATATCACTACAAACTGGCATAGTGCCAGTTTGTAGTGATATGTAGTGACAGGTCCTTAACTTCGAACTATAGACCAATAAGCCTAACCTCCATAGTGGGAAAATTTATGGAATCAATAACTGCCGAGGCAGTTCGTAGCCATCTTGAAAAGCATAAATTGATTAATGAATTTCAGCACGGTTTTACAAAAGAGCGTTCCTGTCTTACGAATTTATTAACTTTTTTCACTAAGGTATTTGAAGAGGTAGATCATGGACTTCAGTAAGGCTTTTGATAGAGTTCCACATCAGAGACTATTGAGGGGCACATGAAATAGGAGAAATTTTTTCCTGGATAGAGACATGGTTGACAAATAGGTAGCAGAGAGTTTGCATAAATGGGAGAAATCAGAGTGGGGAAGCGTCACGAGCGGTGTTCCACAGGGGTCAGTGTTGGGCCCCTTGTTGTTCACAATCTACATAAACGACACATATGAGGGAATAAATAGCAACATAAGCAGATCTGCCGATGACACCAAAATAAGCCGTCAAATTCATTCTAATGAGGACACTAGAGCACTCCAGGAAGATTTGAATAGACTGATGCAGTGGTCGGAGAAGTGGCAGATGCAGTTTAATATAGACAAATGTAAAGCTCTAAACACTGGACGGGAAAATAACCATGCCATATATAAATTAAATAATGTAGATCTTAATATTACTTATTGTGAAAAGGATTTGGGAGTTCTGGTTAGCAGTAATCTAAACCAAAGACAACAGTGCATTAGTGTTCGCAATAAAACTAATAGAATCCTTGGTTTCATATCAAGAAGCATAAATAATAGAAGTCCTCATTTAGATTGTGCTCCACAGTTCTGGTCACCGTATTACAAAATGGATATAAATGCACTGGAAAACGTACAGAGGAGGATGACGAAGTTGATCCCATGTATCAGAAATTTTTCCTATGAGGATAGACTAAGGGCCCTGAATCTGCACTCTCTAGAAAGGCGTAGAATTAGGGGGGATATGATTGGTGTATATATGGAAAACAGGAATAAATAAAGAGGTTAATAGCGTGCTAAAAATATGTAGCCAAGACAGGACTCGCAGCAATGACTGAGTTGAAAAAAAATTCAGATTCAGGAAGGATATAGGAAAACACTGGTTTGGTAATAGAGTTGTGGATGAGTGGAACAAACTCCCGAGTACCGTCATAGAAGCTAAAACGTTGTGTAGTTTTAAAAATAGGTTAGATAAATACATGAGTGGGTGTGGGTGGGTGTGGGTGGGTGTGAGTCAGACCTGTCTAGCTTGTGCTAATAGATCGAACGAACGAACGAAAGTTCAGGTAAGATCCCAAAAGGGATGAGCGGGGAAGACGGGACAGACGAAGAATGGTGCTGGAGAGGAGTGTTCTTAGTCGTAGAAATAGAGCCAGGGCTTAACCCAGCAGCAAAGGCGATCGTGGGACAGATATTGAAAAGAGAAATTCCGGTTCTTCTGTTGGGACTCCGGTGGGGTGAGCTGGGAGTAAGGGACTTGCGACCTTTAGAGCTAGAGATGAGTGCAGAACTGAGTCATGTCTTAACCCAAAAATGCTAAGGCGAACGTGGGTCAGAGAATGGTACCTGTCTTAGAAGGTACCTGTCAGCGGATCCAAGGTTATTTGTAAGTAGGGTTAGGAGCAGGATCATGCAAGGAGTAGAAAAGGTTGTGTTGGTTTGTGGGTCTGCGAATGTCTTCGTCAAGGAGAGAGGTCCAGTAGTCATGTCGTGTCTCAAGTTTGTCTATCTGTCTGTCACTGAGCCTCTTCCAGTACAGATTCAGCGCAGGGACGTCTAACTGGGCATGGAGAGACTCGCTTGTGGCGAAGTCCTCCCATCTGACATCAAGCACCCAGCGCAGCGCCTTGTTCTGGACACGCTGCAGCTTAAGTAAGTTTGTTTTTGCTGCAAGAGAGAGGGCTAGAGGAGAGTAAGTTATCAGAGGACGTATTAGGGATTTGTAGAGGTGTAGTTTGGTGCGTTGAGAGGCATGTTTCAGCTTGTAGAGGCCCGCAAGGGCCTTACTAGCTATTGCATGCCTTGAGTGAATGTGTCCGTGTAAACGAAGAAGGTAGTCAAGATTAACGCCAAGGACAGTGACAGATTGTGTGATAGGGAAGTAAGTGCGGGTGTCAGCTGTTCTGAGTTCGACAGGTAATGGAGGATCACGTTTCCTGTAGTTAAAATACGTAATGCTGGATTTTGCTGCATTGGTTTTGATCCTCCATTTTTGTTCCCAGATGGCTATCCTGTCAACCTCATTTTGTGTTTTGTGTGTGAGTGTATCTATATTGGCATGAGTGATAAGTTGTGTAATGTCGTCTGCATAGGCTAGTGTGATGGAGTTGTGGTATATAGGTGTTGGAATGTCGTTAGTGTATAAAATGTGGATACCTGTTGTCTGCTATCCTCCTGGATACCTGTTGTCTGCCATCCTCCTGGATACCTGTTGTCTGCTATCCTCCTGAATACCTGTTGTCTGCTATCCTCCTGGATACCTGTTGTCTGCCATCCTCCTGGATACCTGTTGTCTGCTATCCTCCTGGATACCTGTTGTCAGCCATCCTCCTGAATACCTGTTGTCTGCTATCCTCCTGGATACCTGTTGTCTGCTATCCTCCTGGATACCTGTTGTCTGCTATCCTCCTGGATACCTGTTGTCTGCCATCCTCCTGGATACCTGTTGTCTGCTATCCTCCTGGATACCTATTGTCTGCCATCCTCCTGGATACCTGTTGTCTGCTATCCTCCTGGATACCTGTTGTCTGCCATCCTCCTGGATACCTGTTGTCTGTTATCCTCCTGAATACCTGTTGTCTGCTATCCTCCTGGATACCTGTTGTCTGCCATCCTCCTGAATACCTGTTGTCTGCTATCTTCCTGGATACCTGTTGTCTGCTATCCTCCTGGACACCTGTTGCCTGCCAGCCACCCGGATAGTTGCTGTCTGCCATCCTCTTGGATAGCTACTGTCTGCCATCCACCCGGATAGCTGCTGTCTGCCATCCTCCCGGATAGCTGCTGTCTGCCATCCTCCCGGATAGCTGCTGTCTGCCATCCTCTTGGATAGCTACTGCATGCCATCCACCCGGACAGCTGCTGCCTGCCATCCGCCCGGATAGCTGCTGTCTGCCATGCTCCTGGATAGCTGCTGTCTACCATCCTCCTAGATACCTGCTGTCTACCATCCTCCTGGATAGCTGCTGCCTACCATCCTCCTGGATAGCTGTCTACCATCCTCCTGGATAGCTGCTGTCTACTATCCTCCTGGATAACTGTTGTCTGCCATCCTCCTGGATAGCTGCTGTCTACCAACCTCCTGGATAGCTGTTGTCTACCATCCTCCTGGATAGCTGCTGTCTGCCATCCTCCTGGATAGCTGCTGTCTACCATCCTCCTGGATAGCTGCTGTCTACCATCCTCCTGGATAGCTGCTGTCTGCCATCCTCCTGGATAGCTGCTGTCTGCCATCCTCCTGGATAGCTGCTGTCTGCCATCCTCCTGGATAGCTGCTGTCTACCATCCTCCTGGATAGCTGCTGTCTGCTATCCTCCTGGATAGCTGCTGTCTGCGAGCCCACTATCTATGATCTTTAATATCACGAAAGTAATCAGAGTGTAATCAAGTATGAACCAATGGTGTCTCACAGGAGAGATTCCAGCACTACTCTACCTTCCTGGTACATAACAGACACCTTCAGATATCATCCTTCCTCATTACTCCATCCATAAAAAAATAATCAAACACAAGCCTCATTAACGTTGTTATATCCAGTGTTATGGAACATATATATATATATATATATATATATATATATATATATATATATATATATATATATATATATATATATATATATATACAGAAATCACAGTAAAGTTTGTGATTACAATATGAAAATGCCTAAGTGAAAAATATTTTTTTTATTAACACAACGGCCGTTTCCCACCAAGGCAGGGTGGCCCGAAAAATAAAAAACTTTCATCATTCACTCCGTCACTGTTTTTCCAGAGGCATGCTTACACTACAGTTATAAAACTGCGACACTAACACTCCTCCTTCAGAGTGCCGGCACTGTACCTCTCATCTCCAGGACTCAAGTCCAGCCTGCCGGTTTCCCTGAATCCCTTCATAAATGTTACCTTGCTCACACTCCAACAGCACGTCAAGTCCTAAAACCCAAATGTCTCCATTCGCTCTTAACACGCTCAAGTATGCTTGCCTGAAGTCCAAGCCTGTTGCACACAAAATCTCCTTTACCCCCTCCCTCCAACCTTTCCTAGGACGACTCCTACCCCGCCCTCCCTCCAGCACAAATTTATACACTCTCGGTCATTCTACTTCGTTCCATCCTCTGCCTGCTGCAGTGTTCCTTCTTTCTCTTGTTCTTATGTTTTGTTAGTGGGATGAATTGTAAAGGACCTGCCTAGTATGGGCCAACAGGCCTGCTGCAGTGTTCCTCCTTTCTTATGTTCTTATGTACACGTCCAAACCATCCCTGTAACCCCTCCTCAGCCCTCTGGATAATAGTTTTGGTAATCTTGCACCTGCTCCTAATTTCCAAACTACAGGTTCTCTGAATTATATTCACACCACACATTACCCTCAGGCATGACATCTCCACGGTTTCCATAATTATTATGATCACGGGGGAGCGCTAAACCCGTAGGATTATACAGCACATGTGGGGAGGGGGACAGAAGGTATTCAGGTCTAATTCAGGGAACTGGAGCACAGATGCAATTTCATAGATCAAGAGCCTTTCACCAGAGTCAAGGAACCTCCCTTGAGGGGTCCACTGCCTCCAGCCTTCTCCTTGTTGCAACATTCACCACCCATGCTTCACACCCATATAAGAGCATTGGTGTAACTATACTCTCATACATTCCCCTCTTTGCTTCCATGGATAACGTTCCTTGTCTCCACAGACTCCTCAGTGCACCACTCACCTTTTTCCCCTCGTCAATTCTATATTGACATGTCCACTCTCAAATATCTGAATACATTCATCTCCTCCATACTCTCGCCCTCCAATCTGATGTCCCATCTTTCATCACCTATTTTTTTATCCTCATAACCTTACTCTTTCCTATATTCACTTTTAATTTCCTTCTTTTACATACCTTACCAAATTCATCCACCAATCTCTGAAACTTCTCTTCAGAATCTCTAAAAAGCACAGTGTCATCAGCAAAGAGCAAATGTGACAACTTCCACTTTTTGTTAGATTCTTGATCTTTTAACCCCACACCTCTTGCCAACACCCGAGCATTTACTTCTCAGTGAAAAATAACAGGACAGAAATACCTGATCGCTTTCATATACTGACACATCTTCAGAGGAGTTATGTAGGTGTGTAAGCACAGGAAAGCACTAAGGCGTTTCTGTTCTGTTATTTTTTCACTGTGGCAACTGTCCACACACACACACACACACACACACACACACACACACACATAGAAGAGATACGATAAAGCTAATGGAGCAGGAAGAGAGTGGACCTAGTAGCGACCAGCGAAGAGACTGGGCCAGGAGGTGTAACTCGACCCCAGCAACCACAAATAGGTGAGTGCAAACATATGAATGAGTACACACTGACGGTTCTGTCAACTGAAAAGTGTGGGACGAACTGTGAAGCGTTTACAGAAGTTACGTCCACAGTCAGTTTAATTATTTAACTGTATCTCGTATCTCACTCTCTGAGATCACGAGTAACTTGCTTGTTTCTGTAACTACACACACATGTGAGAATGTTGATATTATTCGATTTAACGGTATATAAATATTGTGGATTCTCTCACAGGCCTCCGGAAACATGATGAAGCTAAACTAGCAATGAATAAAAGGGAATTTATAACCACTCGTCAGAGATGAACGACCGTATTAATATAAAGTTCTATAGTCTGGAACGATATCGTCCCAGACTATGGAAACGAACTCTTCTCCAGGTTAAGGGACTGACCACCTCATATACTTTTTCTCCAAGGTTAATAGCCTGATTACATCTTTATTTCACTACTACACCTGCTACCTCTGTATGTGACTGAAGAAGCCTAAAGATACCCAACTGTTGCACATGTGTCTTAGTTATCAACTTGTCGGTACTTTAAGCTATTATCAACATAATTTTAAATATACATCAGCTGAGGCACTGTCAAGCACAATCAAAGGTTTAGGCAAAACATACAAGGGGGAAGTTACACATACTGCAACAGATAAGATGAATACACAAGTTACACAACAACAAACAAGATGGTTTCAGATAGGCTAGACCAGCAGTCTATCATTCATTTGACGTCAATTTCCTAACATGTTGATTGAAGTCAATATCTCAACGTATCCAATTTATTTCAGTTTCTACTTTATTTGAAGCTACATTAAGTTAGGTTAAGGCAGGTTAGGTGGAGCATATATAAGCGAATATTTAACAGCATACAAACAAATTAGGGACGTCGATAACACTGGCCAGCAGAGACAGAACAAACCACCACAACATTCAAACAGTAACCACCATGAGCGAGGGTGCCAGAACCACAACATTCAAACAGCAACCATCATGAGCGATGGTGCCAGAACCACAACATTCAAACAGTAACCATCATGAGCGATGGTGCCAGAACCACAACATTCAAACAGTAACCACCATGAGCGAGGGTGCCAGAACCACAACATTCAAACAGTAACCATCATGAGCGAGGGTGCCAGAACCACAACATTCAAACAGTAACCACCATGAGCGAGGGTGCCAGAACCACAACATTCAAACAGTAACCATCATGAGCGATGGTGCCAGAACCACAACATTCAAACAGTAACCACCATGAGCGAGGGTGCCAGAACCACAACATTCAAACAGCAACCATCATGAGCGAGGGTGCCAGAACCACAACATTCAAACAGTAACCATCATGAGCGAGGGTGCCAGAACCACAACATTCAAACAGTAACCATCATGAGCGAGGGTGCCAGAACCACAACATTCAAACAGTAACCACCATGAGCGAGGGTGCCAGAACCACAACATTCAAACAGTAACCACCATGAGCGAGGGTGCCAGAACCACAACATTCAAACAGTAACCACCATGAGCGAGGGTGCCAGAACCACAACATTCAAACAGTAACCACCATGAGCGAGGGTGCCAGAACCACAACATTCAAACAGTAACCACCATGAGCGAGGGTGCCAGAACCACAACATTCAAACAGTAACCACCATGAGCGAGGGTGCCAGAACCACAACATTCAAACAGTAACCATCATGAGCGAGGGTGCCAGAACCACAACATTCAAACAGTAACCACCATGAGCGAGGGTGCCAGAACCACAACATTCAAACAGTAACCACCATGAGTGAGGGTGCCAGAACCACAACATTCAAACAGTAACCACCATGAGTGAGGGTGCCAGAACCACAACATTCAAACAGTAACCACCATGAGCGAGGGTGCCAGAACCACAACATTCAAACAGTAACCACCATGAGCGAGGGTGCCAGAACCACAACATTCAAACAGTAACCATCATGAGCGAGGGTGCCAGAACCACAACATTCAAACAGTAACCATCATGAGCGAGGGTGCCAGAACCACAACATTCAAACAGTAACCATCATGAGCGAGGGTGCCAGAACCACAACATTCAAACAGTAACCATCATGAGCGAGGGTGCCAGAACCACAACATTCAAACAGTAATCACCATGAGCGAGGGTGCCAGAACCACAACATTCAAACAGTAACCATCATGAGCGAGGGTGCCAGAACCACAACATTCAAACAGTAACCATCATGAGCGAGGGTGCCAGAACCACAACATTCAAACAGTAACCATCATGAGCGATGGTGCCAGAACCACAACATTCAAACAGTAACCATCATGAGCGAGGGTGCCAGAGCCACAACATTCAAACAGTAACCATCATGAGCGAGGGTGCCAGAACCACAACATTCAAACAGTAACCACCATGAGCGAGGGTGCCAGAACCACAACATTCAAACAGTAACCATCATGAGCGAGGGTGCCAGAACCACAACATTCAAACAGTAACCATCATGAGCGAGGGTGCCAGAACCACAACATTCAAACAGTAACCATCATGAGCGAGGGTGCCAGAACCACAACATTCAAACAGTAACCACCATGAGCGAGGGTGCCAGAACCACAACATTCAAACAGTAACCATCATGAGCGAGGGTGCCAGAACCACAACATTCAAACAGTAACCATCATGAGCGAGGGTGCCAGAACCACAACATTCAAACAGTAACCATCATGAGCGAGGGTGCCAGAACCACAACATTCAAACAGTAACCATCATGAGCGAGGGTGCCAGAACCACAACATTCAAACAGTAACCATCATGAGCGAGGGTGCCAGAACCACAACATTCAAACAGTAACCATCATGAGCGAGGGTGCCAGAACCACAACATTCAAACAGTAACCATCATGAGCGAGGGTGCCAGAACCACAACATTCAAACAGTAACCATCATGAGCGAGGGTGCCAGAACCACAACATTCAAACAGTAACCACCATGAGCGAGGGTGCCAGAACCACAACATTCAAACAGTAACCATCATGAGCGAGGGTGCCAGAACCACAACATTCAAACAGTAACCATCATGAGCGAGGGTGCCAGAACCACAACATTCAAACAGTAACCATCATGAGCGAGGGTGCCAGAACCACAACATTCAAACAGTAACCATCATGAGCGAGGGTGCCAGAACCACAACATTCAAACAGTAACCATCATGAGCGAGGGTGCCAGAACCACAACATTCAAACAGTAACCATCATGAGCGAGGGTGCCAGAACCACAACATTCAAACAGTAACCATCATGAGCGAGGGTGCCAGAACCACAACATTCAAACAGTAACCATCATGAGCGAGGGTGCCAGAACCACAACATTCAAACAGTAACCATCATGAGCGAGGGTGCCAGAACCACAACATTCAAACAGTAACCATCATGAGCGAGGGTGCCAGAACCACAACATTCAAACAGTAACCACCATGAGCGAGGGTGCCAGAACCACAACATTCAAACAGTAACCATCATGAGCGAGGGTGCCAGAACCACAACATTCAAACAGTAACCATAATGAGCGAGGGTGCCAGAACCACAACATTCAAACAGTAACCACCATGAGCGAGGGTGCCAGAACCACAACATTCAAACAGTAACCATCATGAGCGAGGGTGCCAGAACCACAACATTCAAACAGTAACCATCATGAGCGAGGGTGCCAGAACCACAACATTCAAACAGTAACCATCATGAGCGAGGGTGCCAGAACCACAACATTCAAACAGTAACCATCATGAGCGAGGGTGCCAGAACCACAACATTCAAACAGTAACCATCATGAGCGAGGGTGCCAGAACCACAACATTCAAACAGTAACCATCATGAGCGAGGGTGCCAGAACCACAACATTCAAACAGTAACCATCATGAGCGAGGGTGCCAGAACCACAACATTCAAACAGTAACCATCATGAGCGAGGGTGCCAGAACCACAACATTCAAACAGTAACCATCATGAGCGAGGGTGCCAGAACCACAACATTCAAACAGTAACCATCATGAGCGAGGGTGCCAGAACCACAACATTCAAACAGTAACCATCATGAGCGAGGGTGCCAGAACCACAACATTCAAACAGTAACCATCATGAGCGAGGGTGCCAGAACCACAACATTCAAACAGTAACCATCATGAGCGAGGGTGCCAGAACCACAACATTCAAACAGTAACCATCATGAGCGAGGGTGCCAGAACCACAACATTCAAACAGTAACCATCATGAGCGAGGGTGCCAGAACCACAACATTCAAACAGTAAACCATCATGAGCGAGGGTGCCAGAACCACAACATTCAAACAGTAACCATCATGAGCGAGGGTGCCAGAACCACAACATTCAAACAGTAACCATCATGAGCGAGGGTGCCAGAACCACAACATTCAAACAGTAACCATCATGAGCGAGGGTGCCAGAACCACAACATTCAAACAGTAACCATCATGAGCGAGGGTGCCAGAACCACAACATTCAAACAGTAACCATCATGAGCGAGGGTGCCAGAACCACAACATTCAAACAGTAACCATCATGAGCGAGGGTGCCAGAACCACAACATTCAAACAGTAACCATCATGAGCGAGGGTGCCAGAACCACAACATTCAAACAGTAACCATCATGAGCGAGGGTGCCAGAACCACAACATTCAAACAGTAACCATCATGAGCGAGGGTGCCAGAACCACAACATTCAAACAGTAACCATCATGAGCGAGGGTGCCAGAACCACAACATTCAAACAGTAACCATCATGAGCGAGGGTGCCAGAACCACAACATTCAAACAGTAACCATCATGAGCGAGGGTGCCAGAACCACAACATTCAAACAGTAACCATCATGAGCGAGGGTGCCAGAACCACAACATTCAAACAGTAACCATCATGAGCGAGGGTGCCAGAACCACAACATTCAAACAGTAACCACCATGAGCGAGGGTGCCAGAACCACAACATTCAAACAGTAACCACCATGAGCGAGGGTGCCAGAACCACAACATTCAAACAGTAACCATCATGAGCGAGGGTGCCAGAACCACAACATTCAAACAGTAACCATCATGAGCGAGGGTGCCAGAACCACAACATTCAAACAGTAACCATCATGAGCGAGGGTGCCAGAACCACAACATTCAAACAGTAACCATCATGAGCGAGGGTGCCAGAACCACAACATTCAAACAGTAACCATCATGAGCGAGGGTGCCAGAACCACAACATTCAAACAGTAACCATCATGAGCGAGGGTGCCAGAACCACAACATTCAAACAGCAACCACCATGAGCGAGGGTGCCAGAACCACAACATTCAAACAGTAACCATCATGAGCGAGGGTGCCAGAACCACAACATTCAAACAGTAACCATCATGAGCGAGGGTGCCAGAACCACAACATTCAAACAGTAACCACCATGAGCGAGGGTGCCAGAACCACAACATTCAAACAGTAACCATCATGAGCGAGGGTGCCAGAGCCACAACATTCAAACAGTAACCATCATGAGCGAGGGTGCCAGAACCACAACATTCAAACAGTAACCATCATGAGCGAGGGTGCCAGAACCACAACATTCAAACAGTAACCATCATGAGCGAGGGTGCCAGAACCACAACATTCAAACAGTAACCATCATGAGCGAGGGTGCCAGAACCACAACATTTAAACAGTAACCATCATGAGCGAGGGTGCCAGAACCACAACATTCAAACAGTAACCATCATGAGCGAGGGTGCCAGAACCACAACATTCAAACAGCAACCACCATGAGCGAGGGTGCCAGAACCACAACATTCAAACAGTAACCATCATGAGCGAGGGTGCCAGAACCACAACATTCAAACAGTAACCATCATGAGCGAGGGTGCCAGAACCACAACATTCAAACAGTAACCATCATGAGCGAGGGTGCCAGAACCACAACATTCAAACAGTAACCATCATGAGCGAGGGTGCCAGAGCCACAACATTCAAACAGTAACCATCATGAGCGAGGGTGCCAGAACCACAACATTCAAACAGAAACCACCATGAGCGACGGTGCCAGAACCACAACATTCAAACAGTAACCATCATGAGCGAGGGTGCCAGAACCACAACATTCAAACAGTAACCATAATGAGCGAGGGTGCCAGAACCACAACATTCAAACAGTAACCACCATGAGCGAGGGTGCCAGAACCACAACATTCAAACAGTAACCATCATGAGCGAGGGTGCCAGAACCACAACATTCAAACAGTAACCATCATGAGCGAGGGTGCCAGAACCACAACATTCAAACAGTAACCACCATGAGCGAGGGTGCCAGAACCACAACATTCAAACAGTAACCATCATGAGCGAGGGTGCCAGAACCACAACATTCAAACAGTAACCACCATGAGCGAGGGTGCCAGAACCATAATATTCAAACAGTAACCACCATGAGCGAGGGTGCCAGAACCACAACATTCAAACAGTAACCATCATGAGCGAGGGTGCCAGAACCACAACATTCAAACAGTAACCATCATGAGCGAGGGTGCCAGAACCACAACATTCAAACAGTAACCATCATGAGCGAGGGTGCCAGAACCACAACATTCAAACAGTAACCATCATGAGCGAGGGTGCCAGAACCACAACATTCAAACAGTAACCATCATGAGCGAGGGTGCCAGAGCCACAACATTCAAACAGTAACCATCATGAGCGAGGGTGCCAGAACCACAACATTCAAACAGAAACCACCATGAGCGAGGGTGCCAGAACCACAACATTCAAACAGTAACCATCATGAGCGAGGGTGCCAGAACCACAACATTCAAACAGTAACCATAATGAGCGAGGGTGCCAGAACCACAACATTCAAACAGTAACCACCATGAGCGAGGGTGCCAGAACCACAACATTCAAACAGTAACCACCATGAGCGAGGGTGCCAGAACCACAACATTCAAACAGTAACCATCATGAGCGAGGGTGCCAGAACCACAACATTCAAACAGTAACCACCATGAGCGAGGGTGCCAGAACCACAACATTCAAACAGTAACCATCATGAGCGAGGGTGCCAGAACCACAACATTCAAACAGTAACCATCATGAGCGAGGGTGCCAGAACCACAACATTCAAACAGCAACCATCATGAGCGAGGGTGCCAGAACCACAACATTCAAACAGTAACCATGATGAGCGAGGGTGCCAGAACCACAACATTCAAACAGTAACCATGATGAGCGAGGGTGCCAGAACCACAACTTTCAAACAGTAACCATCATGAGCGAGGGTGCCAGAACCACAACATTCAAACAGTAACCATCATGAGCGAGGGTGCCAGAACCACAACATTCAAACAGTAACCATCATGAGCGGGGGTGCCAGAGCCACAACATTCAAACAGTAACCATCATGAGCGAGGGTGCCAGAACCACAACATTCAAACAGTAACCACCATGAGCGAGGGTGCCAGAACCACAACATTCAAACAGTAACCATCATGAGCGAGGGTGCCAGAACCACAACATTCAAACAGTAACCACCATGAGCGAGGGTGCCAGAACCATAATATTCAAACAGTAACCACCATGAGCGAGGGTGCCAGAACCACAACATTCAAACAGTAACCATCATGAGCGAGGGTGCCAGAACCACAACATTCAAACAGTAACCATCATGAGCAAGGGTGCCAGAACCACAACATTCAAACAGTAACCATCATGAGCGAGGGTGCCAGAACCACAACATTCAAACAGTAACCACCATGAGCGAGGGTGCCAGAACCACAACATTCAAACAGTAACCACCATGAGCGAGGGTGCCAGAACCACAACATTCAAACAGTAACCATCATGAGCGAGGGTGCCAGAACCACAACATTCAAACAGTAACCACCATGAGCGAGGGTGCCAGAACCACAACATTCAAACAGTAACCATCATGAGCGAGGGTGCCAGAACCACAACATTCAAACAGTAACCATCATGAGCGAGGGTGCCAGAACCACAACATTCAAACAGTAACCATCATGAGCGAGGGTGCCAGAACCACAACATTCAAACAGTAACCATCATGAGCGAGGGTGCCAGAACCACAACATTCAAACAGTAACCATCATGAGCGAGGGTGCCAGAGCCACAACATTCAAACAGTAACCATCATGAACGAGGGTGCCAGAACCACAACATTCAAACAGTAACCACCATGAGCGAGGGTGCCAGAACCACAACATTCAAACAGTAACCATCATGAGCGAGGGTGCCAGAACCACAACATTCAAACAGTAACCATCATGAGCGAGGGTGCCAGAACCACAAAATTCAAACAGTAACCATCATGAGCGAGGGTGCCAGAACCACAACATTCAAACAGTAACCATCATGAGCGAGGGTGCCAGAACCACAACATTCAAACAGTAACCATCATGAGCGAGGGTGCCAGAACCACAACATTCAAACAGTGACCACCATGAGCGAGGGTGCCAGAACCACAACATTCAAACAGTAACCACCATGAGCGAGGGTGCCAGAACCACAACATTCAAACAGTAACCATCATGAGCGAGGGTGCCAGAACCACAACATTCAAACAGTAACCACCATGAGCGAGGGTGCCAGAACCACAACATTCAAACAGTAACCACCATGAGCGAGGGTGCCAGAACCACAACATTCAAACAGTAACCACCATGAGCGAGGGTGCCAGAACCACAACATTCAAACAGTAACCACCATGAGCGAGGGTGCCAGAACCACAACATTCAAACAGTAACCACCATGAGCGAGGGTGCCAGAACCACAACATTCAAACAGTAACCATCATGAGCGAGGGTGCCAGAACCACAACATTCAAACAGTAACCACCATGAGCGAGGGTGCCAGAACCACAACATTCAAACAGTAACCATCATGAGCGAGGGTGCCAGAACCACAACATCCAAACAGTAACCATCATGAGCGAGGGTGCCAGAACCACAACATTCAAACAGTAACCATCATGAGCGAGGGTGCCAGAACCACAACATTCAAACAGTAACCACCATGAGCGAGGGTGCCAGAACCACAACATTCAAACAGTAACCATCATGAGCGAGGGTGCCAGAACCACAACATTCAAACAGTAACCATCATGAGCGAGGGTGCCAGAACCACAACATTCAAACAGTAACCACCATGAGCGAGGGTGCCAGAACCACAACATTCAAACAGTAACCATCATGAGCGAGGGTGCCAGAACCACAACATTCAAACAGTAACCACCATGAGCGAGGGTGCCAGAACCATAATATTCAAACAGTAACCACCATGAGCGAGGGTGCCAGAACCACAACATTCAAACAGTAACCATCATGAGCGAGGGTGCCAGAACCACAACATTCAAACAGTAACCATCATGAGCGAGGGTGCCAGAACCACAACATTCAAACAGTAACCATCATGAGCGAGGGTGCCAGAACCACAACATTCAAACAGTAACCATCATGAGCGAGGGTGCCAGAACCACAACATTCAAACAGTAACCATCATGAGCGAGGGTGCCAGAGCCACAACATTCAAACAGTAACCATCATGAGCGAGGGTGCCAGAACCACAACATTCAAACAGTAACCACCATGAGCGAGGGTGCCAGAACCACAACATTCAAACAGTAACCATCATGAGCGAGGGTGCCAGAACCACAACATTCAAACAGTAACCACCATGAGCGAGGGTGCCAGAACCATAATATTCAAACAGTAACCACCATGAGCGAGGGTGCCAGAACCACAACATTCAAACAGTAACCACCATGAGCGAGGGTGCCAGAACCACAACATTCAAACAGTAACCACCATGAGCGAGGGTGCCAGAACCACAACATTCAAACAGTAACCACCATGAGCGAGGGTGCCAGAACCACAACATTCAAACAGTAACCACCATGAGCGAGGGTGCCAGAACCACAACATTCAAACAGTAACCACCATGAGCGAGGGTGCCAGAACCACAACATTCAAACAGTAACCATCATGAGCGAGGGTGCCAGAACCACAACATTCAAACAGTAACCACCATGAGCGAGGGTGCCAGAACCACAACATTCAAACAGTAACCACCATGAGCGAGGGTGCCAGAACCACAACATTCGAACAGTAACCACCATGAGCGAGGGTGCCAGAACCACAACATTCAAACAGTAACCATCATGAGCGAGGGTGCCAGAACCACAACATTCAAACAGTAACCACCATGAGCGAGGGTGCCAGAACCACAACATTCTATCGTAAGGGTTCTTAAATGGAGATATCGTAGGTTGAAAGTAGACACACTTGTAGGATGGTAAATATATTGTCAGACTGAGATGAGAGATGGAGCCCGGTGCCAAGCCTGTTCACGCCTTGTAGGTCTGCCGCCGAGTGAGGACGGGACAGAGGGATCACTGCCCATGTGTATCCCTATGACGTCACACAAAGCCAAAGGCCTACGAGGGATCTCGTGTCTAAAGCACAGGGATGATACTAATATGCTATGCTATATAATACTGGGAATACAGGGATCAGCAACTATGCTGACAGCTCGGTCATGTTACGTATGTCGTCCCGACATACACTACTATACTATAGGCTGAACAGGCAGGCGGATCTGGGCTGATTCTATACAATAACAAATGCATATATAACTTAGAACTAATGGATGGTACAACATGATTTTGACGTAATGGGTGTTAACGTAATCATTACAAACTATAAGTACAAATCATTATACAATATGGATGGAATTGATCGATCGATCTGTATTCATGCACTCTACGGATTCTGAGGAAGAATAAATATATACAAAGAAGTGTTTAACAGAAAGGCAGATTCGGTGCACTCAAATCTAGACTGTTAATTCTCAGAATACGGAGGGAACGTGAACACGTAAATTTCTGACAAACTGATCAGCTAATAATAAACACACAGTTGACAAATTCATTCATCTCGGACATCTAATTATACAGACTATGTACATTTAAACCCAATTCTGCGAGGGTAAGGTTTACATATGCAGAATGGTTATCATCTCTGGGAGGGTCGAATTCCTCTGTAATGGCTAACACATGCCTTGACTGAGAGAGATCTGAAGGAGTATCTACAAGATACAGGTACAATCACTAGTGACTGTGGAATTACTAACTGGTAAACTCTTCTGCTTGGAGTACCCAACTCGGCTGTTCGATACAGTAATTCTTGGCTCATTACAAAGTCACTAATGGGTACTGGTGGCTTCACAGTAAGAATAAGATCTTCCTGGAGCAGGAATCGAATCACACCAGAACACAAGGGATCGGTTCTTTGGGCATTTTTGACATCCTCGACAGCAAATGGAGGATCTGCAGTAACTACACTAACGTGTCGCGATAAAGCATCTGCGACTACATTTGACTTGCCAGGTAAATTTTCAAAAGTGGGATTGAACTCTTGGAGTCAAGGTCCATCTGGCTAACCTTCCAGTAGGCTGTTTGTTCTGGAATAAAGGTAACAGTTCTTCCTTACTGGAGGAAAGAACAAACTCGGTGGAGTGGATGACTCCCCCCGGTTGAAAAAAATTAACGCTATAACACGCAATATGAGCAAGGGAGAACGAATCTACTATCTCAACTGCAAGCACAGGAGAAAAGAAATGAACACGGTGAACAATGCTGATATTCAATCTGAGTCGCACACAGTGACACGAGGTATCAGCTATAAAGAAACTACACTTACAAACGTTAACATGTGAAAGTTACTCGAGAAATAACTTCTTACAATGCACTGATTACTGTCAACTAGGATGGGATCACCATCTGAAACACAAGGAACAACAACAGACACTCTAGTGAGAACACTTGCTGTAACAGAGACGTCTTTCTGCAGACAGCATGTCACATCAACAAGAGATGGCATTACTAGTTGCAAGTAATCGTTTTCTGACAAGGCATCCCCTGTGGAGAAACTACTACTCGAACTAGCAGTCATTGCAGGGATAGGCTGTGCACTCAAGGCAGTCTGAGTGTCCCCGGACACTTGAGGCAACGGAACACTATCCTGCAAGTCTGAAGGTATAGGTGGAACACAGACGGGAATGACAGAATTACTAGTGCCTGACCGCTCGGCTACGTTAATAAGTAATTCGTGGATCTATAGGAACTTAATCTGAACTTCACATTTAGCAGCACTTTAACAAATCTCAGATACAAGCTGTGAGAACAAACACATTGCTCAAGGGCTAGATATTGTCTTTCAGTCAGTAAGGGAATGTTGGTACTGTGGACTGATTCATATTGACTTTGACTGGAATGATACACTAAGTGAACGTTCAAAAGTGACTGGGACATCTTCTCAGTGAAAATACTGAAGGGCATAAGTCAAGAAAAATGGAGAGAATGACACAATAAGCTTAAATGGAAAAAAATGCTTAACTATTCTGCATAAGTAATTAAAAATTGACAAGTTACACAGTAAGCAAAGAACTCACACAAGAAGAATATGCAACTTAGCAAACACTGAAAATCAAGAGAACTTGTACTTTGCTCAAATCTAATATGCTCAACTTTTACTTTAAATTGAATAAATGGCACAGTGAGTTGTCTTTACTTTCAATGCAACAAGGAAAATACACAATAAAATAATAAAATGGACTCAATAAACTTGTGCAAAAATTAAAACAAACACACAATTCACTGAAATTAAAAAAAATAAAATGACACAGACAGAATAAAATACTATGCACAGAACAGAACATAAGAAACTGCACTGTAATAAACTGTATTGCACAACACTGCATAAAATTTTCTGCAAGAAAAACTTTAATAGCAACACAATATTTGCACAAGAATTATTGCAAAATGAGTCTATGTGCAATAATAAAAATTATAACACACAAGAAAAGAAATATATCAAGGAATGAACACTTTAACTCTTAACTGCACTTAAACAACAAGCAAAAGAACAATTTACTTTAAAAGGAGAACTTAAAAATTGCACTAAGAGTGAATTTGTTCAATAAAACATGAAAAAAAATAATAGGTGCAAAAAAAACACACAACAAAAAGGAATACAACACTTACAGAGATGCAGGACACAACACATCAACATGAACACAGTACTAGAATTTTCTTGCAATGAAACTTGATGTGTGAAAAATTTTGTAAATGTGAGCTCTTGCTGGGACTTAAAAAATGGCACTATTGTCTGTGGAAATAAGACAAATTAAACACTGGCTGAATAAAGGAATATGAACACAAGAATGTTCAACACACAGGGAACAAAAATAATAAAATTACACAAATGCTGGGAAGAAAAAAAATAACAGACAACACTGAGTTGTGATGCAGAATATGAGGTGAAAAATTACTGAATTAATTCACTGGAATTCTGAAGTTTAAACACAAGTTCTATAATGCTCATATGTTGCACACACAACAAAGGAAAAACTAAGTACTTACTTCAAGTGTATAAAAAGATACACAACACAACAGATATAAAATAATGCACGAAAATTAACACTGAATTAAGGAGATTAAAAGAAATGAATGCAATCAGTACATGATAAACACTGAGTCTGATCAAGAGTCACTGAATGTCACTAAGAGAAAAATTCACTGGGAACACAAAAGAAATGTCTCAACACTCGCAAATGTCTCTAAAAAAAAAATATTATAGCTGTAACACTTGAAAAAATGAGATTGATGGATTGTTTATATCGTCTTGCTGCTGTCCTCTGCACAGATGATCGTAGCCACAACATTCAAACAGTAACCATCATGAGCGAGGGTGCCAGAACCACAACATTCAAACAGTAACCATCATGAGCGAGGGTGCCAGAACCACGGGGCAACTTATAGTGTCTGGATAGAGACATTCTGAAGGATACCTGAAGGGTTTTTTCTGGGGGTCAACGCGCCCGTTGCCCGGTCCTAGACCAGGCCTTGTGGTGGATCAAGACTTGTTCAACCAGGCTGTTTCTGTTGGTCACAAGCAGTTCAGCCTACGATCCACTGATCCAAAATTTAGTCATTTACAAACAAGTCCTCCATAAAGTGTAAAAATCTATTTACAGTTAATAAATATTTATATTGTGTTTGTACTGGCTCCTGGAACCTGGTCCCCGCGACGCGGTCTTAGACCAGGTCCACTAAACTGGAAATTTTATATAAATAAAACTTAATTAGAAACGCAGAAAGAGAGGAACTAAGGAGCCATATGAGGGAATAAGAGACAATAGGAACGGTTGAAGTCCCTTGACTTGTATTCCCTGGAATGCAGGCGAGAGAGATACATGATAATATACACTTGGAAAATCCTAGAGGAATTAGTACCAAACTTGTGCAAGAAAATCACTCCCTATGAAAGCAAAAGACTCGGCAGGAGATGCAACATTCCCCCAATGAGGAGCAGGAGTGTCACGAGTACACTGAGAGACAACACAATAAGTGTCAGGGGCCCAAGACTGTTCAACTGCCTCCCAGCATACATACTGAGGGTTACCAACAGACCCCTGGCTGTCTTCAAGAAGGCACTAGACAGGCACCTAAAGTGAGTACCTGACTAGTAGGGCTGTGGTTCGTACATCAGTTTGCATGCGGCCAGCAGTAACAGCCTGGTTGATCACACTGATCCACCACGAGGCCTGGTCTCAGACCGAGCCGCGGGGGCGTTGACCCCGGAAACCCTCTCCATGTATACTCCAGGTAAGGTTCCATCAAAAGAAACAGGTCCAATTCCTTGGATCAAGAGCCCCTCGCCAGCATTATGACATCTATCATTAAGGGAATGAAAATTTAGGAGACTTAAAAGACTTTACTGAAAATATTAACCCAGAATAACCCAGGATAACCAACCGTAGTTTCATTCCGTTAGTTGTCTGAGCCTCTTCCCCAGGATGCCACCCACAATAATCGGCTAACACCCAGGGCACCTATGTACTGCTAGGTGAAACAGAGCGACAGAGATATATGTCAACGTCTCCACCCTCCCCAGGATCGAACCCGGACTCTTTTGAGTTTAAGTTTCAACCACTAAAATATTGAGATTATACCTAGGTATTATCAATCAAATTAATTATTATACACAGTGACTGATGAACTATCATTCACAGTGACTGATGAACTAACATTCACAGTGACTGATGAACTATCATTCACAGTGACTGATGAACTAACATTCACAGAGACTGATGAACTAACATTCACAGTGACTGATGAACTATCATTCACAGTGACTGATGAACTATCATTCACAGTGACTGATGAACAATCATTCACAGTGACTGATGAACTATCATTCACAGTGACTGATGAACTAACATTCACAGTGACTGATGAACTAACATTCACAGTGACTGATGAACTATCATTCACAGTGACTGATGAACTATCATTCACAGTGACTGATGAACTAACATTCACAGTGACTGATGAACTAACATTCACAGTGACTGATGAACTATCATTCACAGTGACTGATGAACTATCATTCACAGTGACTGATGAACAATCATTCACAGTGACTGATGAACTATCATTCACAGTGACTGATGAACTAACATTCACAGTGACTGATGAACTAACATTCACAGTGACTGATGAACTATCATTCACAGTGACTGATGAACTATCATTCACAGTGACTGATGAACTAACATTCACAGTGACTGATGAACTAACATTCACAGTGACTGATGAACTATCATTCACAGTGACTGATGAACTATCATTCACAGTGACTGATGAACTATCATTCACAGTGACTGATGAACTAACATTCACAGTGACTGATGAACTATCATTCACAGTGACTGATGAACAATCATTCACAGTGACTGATGAACTAACATTCACAGTGACTGATGAACTATCATTCACAGTGACTGATGAACTAACATTCACAGTGACTGATGAACTAACATTCACAGTGACTGATGAACTAACATTCACAGTGACTGATGAACTAACATTCACAGTGACTGATGAACTAACATTCACAGTGACTGATGAACTAACATTCACAGTGACTGATGAACTAACATTCACAGTGACTGATGAACTATCATTCACAGTGACTGATGAACAATCATTCACAGTGACTGATGAACTATCATTCACAGTGACTGATGAACTAACATTCACAGTGACTGATGAACTAACATTCACAGTGACTGATGAACTAACATTCACAGTGACTGATGAACTAACATTCACAGTGACTGATGAACTATCATTCACAGTGACTGATGAACAATCATTCACAGTGACTGATGAACTATCATTCACAGTGACTGATGAACAATCATTCACAGTGACTGATGAACTATCATTCACAGTGACTGATGAACTAACATTCACAGTGACTGATGAACTATCATTCACAGTGACTGATGAACTATCATTCACAGTGACTGATGAACTATCATTCACAGTGACTGATGAACTAACATTCACAGTGACTGATGAACTAACATTCACAGTGACTGATGAACTATCATTCACAGTGACTGATGAACTAACATTCACAGTGACTGATGAACTAACATTCACAGTGACTGATGAACTAACATTCACAGTGACTGATGAACTATCATTCACAGTGACTGATGAACTATCATTCACAGTGACTGATGAACAATCATTCACAGTGACTGATGAACTATCATTCACAGTGACTGATGAACTAACATTCACAGTGACTGATGAACTAACATTCACAGTGACTGATGAACTAACATTCACAGTGACTGATGAACTAACATTCACAGTGACTGATGAACTAACATTCACAGTGACTGATGAACTATCATTCACAGTGACTGATGAACTAACATTCACAGTGACTGATGAACAATCATTCACAGTGACTGATGAACTAACATTCACAGTGACTGATGAACTAACATTCACAGTGACTGATGAACTATCATTCACAGTGACTGATGAACTAACATTCACAGTGACTGATGAACTATCATTCACAGTGACTGATGAACTAACATTCACAGTGACTGATGAACTAACATTCACAGTGACTGATGAACTAACATTCACAGTGACTGATGAACTAACATTCACAGTGACTGATGAACTATCATTCACAGTGACTGATGAACTATCATTCACAGTGACTGATGAACTAACATTCACAGTGACTGATGAACTAACATTCACAGTGACTGATGAACTATCATTCACAGTGACTGATGAACTAACATTCACAGTGACTGATGAACTAACATTCACAGTGACTGATGAACTAACATTCACAGTGACTGATGAACTAACATTCACAGTGACTGATGAACTAACATTCACAGTGACTGATGAACTAACATTCACAGTGACTGATGAACTATCATTCACAGTGACTGATGAACTATCATTCACAGTGACTGATGAACTAACATTCACAGTGACTGATGAACTAACATTCACAGTGACTGATGAACTATCATTCACAGAGACTGATGAACTATCATTCACAGTGACTGATGAACTAACATTCACAGTGACTGATGAACTAACATTCACAGTGACTGATGAACTAACATTCACAGTGACTGATGAACTAACATTCACAGTGACTGATGAACTAACATTCACAGTGACTGATGAACTAACATTCACAGTGACTGATGAACTAACATTCACAGTGACTGATGAACTAACATTCACAGTGACTGATGAACTATCATTCACAGTGACTGATGAACTAACATTCACAGTGATGATGTACTATACAGCAAGACTGTGATCTATACAATACGTCAGTAGCATAATATACAAAGTTATGACTTCTGACACACTAGTGTGTAATAAAGAACCTTTGTGACCTCTGTAATCCTTTCCCACTACCCCCTCACACCATCAGCTCCTCCGCACACTAAATGGGTGGGCTACCAGGGTGGGTGGGCTTGCAGGGTGGGCTTGTTGGCTTGCAGGGTGGGCTAGTTGACTTGCAGGGCGGGCTAGTTGGCTTGGAGGATGGGCTAGTTGGCTTGGAGGGTGGGCTAGTTGACTTCCAGTATAGTTGGCTTGGAGAGTGGGCTAGTTGAGTTGGTAGGTTATCAGAACAGTTGCCGTGGTGGGTTGAGTGGGTTGAGGGTATCAATGGCCTTGTGAGTGACTCAGGCACAGAGGTCAGAGGTCAGCCTCACAGTGTGTCTGAGGGGAAGTGGGTGGGTCCTCACCATGTTACCTCCTCCACCAGCACTCATACACTGGGTGGAGTGTCTGAGGGGAAGTGGGTGGGTCCTCACCATGTTACCTCCTCCACCAGCACTCATGCACTGGGTGGAGTGTCTGAGGGGAAGTGGGTGGGTCCTCACCATGTTACCTCCTCCACCAGCACTCATACACTGGGTGGAGTGTCTGAGGGGAAGTGGGTGGGTCCTCACCATGTTACCTCCTCCACCAGCACTCATACACTGGGTGGAGTGTCTGAGGGGGAGTGGGTGGGTCCTCACCATGTTACCTCCTCCACCAGCACTCATACACTGGGTGGAGTGTCTGAGGGGAAGTGGGTGGGTCCTCACCATGTTACCTCCTCCACCAGCACTCATACACTGGGTGGAGTGTCTGAGGGGAAGTGGGTGGGTCCTCACCATGTTACCTCCTCCACCAGCACTCATACACTGGGTGGAGTGTCTGAGGGGGATTGGGTGGGTCCTCACCATGTTACCTCCTCCACCAGCACTCATACACTGGGTGGAGAGTCTGAGGGGAAGTGGGTGGGTCCTCACCATGTTACCTCCTCCACCAGCACTCATACACTGGGTGGAGTGTCTGAGGGTGATTGGGTGGGTCCTCACCATGTTACCTCCTCCACCAGCACTCATACACTGGGTGGAGTGTCTGAGGGGGATTGGGTGGGTCCTCACCATGTTACCTCCTCCACCAGCACTCATACACTGGGTGGAGTGTCTGAGGGGGATTGGGTGGGTCCTCACCATGTTACCTCCTCCACCAGCACTCATACACTGGGTGGAGTGTCTGAGGGGGAGTGGGTGGGTCCTCACCATGTTACCTCCTCCACCAGCACTCATACACTGGGTGGAGTGTCTGAGGGGAAGTGGGTGGGTCCTCACCATGTTACCTCCTCCACCAGCACTCATACACTGGGTGGAGTGTCTGAGGGGGAGTGGGTGGGTCCTCACCATGTTACCTCCTCCACCAGCACTCATACACTGGGTGGAGTGTCTGAGGGGAAGTGGGTGGGTCCTCACCATGTTACCTCCTCCACCAGCACTCATACACTGGGTGGAGTGTCTGAGGGGGAGTGGGTGGGTCCTCACCATGTTACCTCCTCCACCAGCACTCATACACTGGGTGGAGTGTCTGAGGGGGAGTGGGTGGGTCCTCACCATGTTACCTCCTCCACCAGCACTCATACACTGGGTGGAGTGTCTGAGGGAGAGTGGGTGGGTCCTCACCATGTTACCTCCTCCACCAGCACTCATGCACTGGGTGGAGTGTCTGAGGGGAAGTGGGTGGGTCCTCACCATGTTACCTCCTCCACCAGCACTCATACACTGGGTGGAGTGTCTGAGGGAGAGTGGGTGGGTCCTCACCATGTTACCTCCTCCACCAGCACTCATACACTGGGTGGAGTGTCTGAGGGGGAGTGGGTGGGTCCTCACCATGTTACCTCCTCCACCAGCACTCATACACTGGGTGGAGTGTCTGAGGGGGAGTGGGTGGGTCCTCACCATGTTACCTCCTCCACCAGCACTCATACACTGGGTGGAGTGTCTGAGGGAGAGTGGGTGGGTCCTCACCATGTTACCTCCTCCACCAGCACTCATACACTGGGTGGAGTGTCTGAGGGAGAGTGGGTGGGTCCTCACCATGTTACCTCCTCCACCAGCACTCATACACTGGGTGGAGTGTCTGAGGGTGATTGGGTGGGTCCTCACCATGTTACCTCCTCCACCAGCACTCATACACTGGGTGGAGTGTCTGAGGGGGATTGGGTGGGTCCTCACCATGTTACCTCCTCCACCAGCACTCATACACTGGGTGGAGTGTCTGAGGGGAAGTGGGTGGGTCCTCACCATGTTACCTCCTCCACCAGCACTCATACACTGGGTGGAGTGTCTGAGGGGAAGTGGGTGGGTCCTCACCATGTTACCTCCTCCACCAGCACTCATACACTGGGTGGAGTGTCTGAGGGGAAGTGGGTGGGGATAGATCAACAGTGTACTGCTACTTTAGTCTACATGGTAGTTACACAGTGGGAATGTTATGTAGAAATTGAGGCGCCTGGGGCTTTAGGCCTAATCTAGGAGCAAAGGTAAAAGTTAGACAATTATCATGTAAAAATGAGCCAGTAGGTCTACCCTAATCAAAACAGAAAAGTCTAAACCAGCGTTCACTATTTCAATGGTTTAGTTATTAGAGGGTTAAGGCAAAATTCCTCGTTAAGAAAATATACATTTATTACCTCTAACAATATATACAAACACTAGATAAACACACCCACATTTCTCTCAGCATATACACCCAAATAAAGATACATAAGGAGCCGGGAGGCTGCTATATCAAAGCAAAACAAAGCACACACGTATGGGGTTAGTGCCCAGCGGGCGCCATACCCTACCCTACTCTCCTACCCACAACATTTCATCCAATTTCACCAGCCCTCACTCATCCCGCAGACTCCTGACCACATCAGAGCCCAGGTGAGCCTACTGGTAAGCCCCAAAGTAGCCTATGGCATGAGTCGGATAAACAAAACGAGTACAAAACTTAGTTTAAATAAACCGCGTCTCTCCAGCATGTTTGTCACCCATGTCGCTTCCCCACGTGACTCCCCACACCCACGCTGCACACCCACACTTGGAAAATAAATCACGACAGGACTTCCATATATTTTACAGTTTAAGCTAATTTACAGTGACCACAAATGCATAAAATTATTGTTCACAATTATAACATTGTTTATAAAACTATGGCACACTTTTCCACTATATATATTACAATACAATACAGAAACCTTCATAACAAGGAACATGAACAAGTTATGTTTCCTTCTCATATTCCATCACACAGGATCGACACCACGCCTAACCCTTCTAGGGTAGGGTAGGTGCCTGAGCCCGAGCCTTTAGCTCAAAAGACTGTCATTCCCATTTGCCCCCTTGGGGCGGGGATGGCAGACCAGAGAGGCCTAGCTTGTGGCTAGGCCTGGGGACAGTTGGTCCCAAAGATGAGGAGGTACTTGTGCCTCCTCCCATGGGAGACTTAGGTCTCAGACACTCCCTAAAGAGGGAGCCAAGGCCGGGCCACCGCTTGGACAAGGACCGGGCCGGGAGAATACCGGCTAATCTTTAACTAACTCCATCACACAGGATGAGTTACTTACATAGTGTCGATATGTGTCAACCTAAGTTGGGAGACAATGAGGTTATTGTCAAGTGTTCCAGTGAGGGTACATAAACTATGGCAGTTTGAAGGTATTCTTGAGTGGTGGTGAAAAAGTTATGTGCAGCCCTAATGACCTTAGTGTAGTTACCTGCACCTGTAGTCTACCTATTATCTGCAAAAGGATTACACAGCGGCGCTATGAGCTTGCTAGACACTACCATACTTACTAAGCTTGCTAGGCACTACCATACTTACTAAGCTTGCTAGACACTACCATACTTACTAAGCTTGCTAGACACTACCATACTTACTAAGCTTGCTAGACACTACCATACTTACTAAGCTTGCTAGGCACTACCATACTTACTAAGCTTGCTAGGCACTACCATACTTACTAAGCTTGCTAGACACTACCATACTTACTAAGCTTGCTAGACACTACCATACTTACTAAGCTTGCTAGACACTACCATACTTACTAAGCTTGCTAGACACTACCATACTTACTAAGCTTGCTAGACACTACCATACTTACTAAGCTTGCTAGACACTACCATACTTACTAAGCTTGCTAGACACTACCATACTTACTAAGCTTGCTAGACACTACCATACTTACTAAGCTTGCTAGACACTACCATACTTACTAAGCTTGCTAGACACTACCATACTTACTAAGCTTGCTAGACACTACCATACTTACTAAGCTTGCTAGACACTACCATACTTACTAAGCTTGCTAGACACTACCATACTTACTAAGCTTGCTAGACACTACCATAGTTACTAAGCTTGCTAGACACTACCATACTTACTAAGCTTGCTAGACACTACCATACTTACTAAGCTTGCTAGACACTACCATACTTACTAAGCTTGCTAGACACTACCATACTTACTAAGCTTGCTAGGCACTACCATACTTACTAAGCTTGCTAGACACTACCATACTTACTAAGCTTGCTAGGCACTACCATACTTACTAAGCTTGCTAGGCACTACCATACTTACTAAGCTTGCTAGACACTACCATAGTTACTAAGCTTGCTAGACACTACCATACTTACTAAGCTTGCTAGACACTACCATACTTACTAAGCTTGCTAGACACTACCATACTTACTAAGCTTGCTAGACACCATACTTACTAAGCTTGCTAGGCTACCATACTTACTAAGCTTGCTACACTACCATACTTACTAAGCTTGCTAGGCACTACCATACTTACTAAGCTTGCTAGACACTACCATACTTACTAAGCTTGCTAGACACTACCATACTTACTAAGCTTGCTAGGCACTACCATACTTACTAAGCTTGCTAGACACTACCATACTTACTAAGCTTGCTAGACACTACCATACTTACTAAGCTTGCTAGACACTACCATACTTACTAAGCTTGCTAGACACTACCATACTTACCGAGCTTGCTAGACACTACCATACTTACCGAGCTTGCTAGACACTACCATACTTACCGAGCTTGCTAGACACTACCATACTTACCGAGCTTGCTAGACACTACCATACTTACTAAGCTTGCTAGACACTACCATACTTACTAAGCTTGCTAGGCACTGCCATACTTACTAAGCTTGCTAGACACTACCATACTTACTAAGCTTGCTAGACACTACCATACTTACTAAGCTTGCTAGGCACTACCATACTTACTAAGCTTGCTAGACACTACCATACTTACTAAGCTTGCTAGGCACTACCATACTTACTAAGCTTGCTAGGCACTACCATACTTACTAAGCTTGCTAGACACTACCATAGTTACTAAGCTTGCTAGACACTACCATACTTACTAAGCTTGCTAGACACTACCATACTTACTAAGCTTGCTAGACACTACCATACTTACTAAGCTTGCTAGACACTACCATACTTACTAAGCTTGCTAGGCACTACCATACTTACTAAGCTTGCTAGACACTACCATACTTACTAAGCTTGCTAGGCACTACCATACTTACTAAGCTTGCTAGGCACTACCATACTTACTAAGCTTGCTAGACACTACCATACTTACTAAGCTTGCTAGGCACTACCATACTTACTAAGCTTGCTAGACACTACCATACTTACTAAGCTTGCTAGACACTACCATACTTACCGAGCTTGCTAGACACTACCATACTTACCGAGCTTGCTAGACACTACCATACTTACCGAGCTTGCTAGACACTACCATACTTACCGAGCTTGCTAGACACTACCATACTTACTAAGCTTGCTAGACACTACCATACTTACTAAGCTTGCTAGACACTACCATACTTACCGAGCTTGCTAGACACGACCATACTTACCGAGCTTGCTAGACACTACCATACTTACCGAGCTTGCTAGACACTACCATACTTACTGAGCAACAAGCCAAGACGCCAGGGTCCAGTCATTAAACTGCTATATCTCTTTCTGTTAATATATTATATACCTGTTAATGGTTCCGGGGGTCATCGCCCCCCGCGATTCACTCTCACTCCAGGCATTATAAACCGGGGAGAAAATATTAGACTATTACAGGCATTACGTATACTCCTCCAGCTAAACAATAAGATAAACAGAGGAGAGGAAAGCAAAATGTTAACTGAATGTAAATATCAACTGGTAAGATGTTAATGTAAATATCAACTGGTAAGATGTTAATGTAAATATCAACTGGTAAGATGTTAATGTAAATATCAACTGGTAAGATCTAAATGTAAATATCAACTGGTAAGATCTTAATGTAAATATCAACTGGTAAGATCTAAATGTAAATATCAACTGGTAAGATCTAAATGTAAATATCAACTGGTAAGATCTTAATGTAAATATCAACTGGTAAGATCTAAATGTAAATATCAACTGGTAAGATGTTAATGTAAATATCAACTGGTAAGATCTAAATGTAAATATCAACTGGTAAGATCTAAATGTAAATATCAACTGGTAAGATCTTAATGTAAATATCAACTGGTAAGATCTAAATGTAAATATCAACTGGTAAGATGTTAATGTAAATATCAACTGGTAAGATCTAAATGTAAATATCAACTGGTAAGATGTTAATGTAAATATCAACTGGTAAGATCTAAATGTAAATATCAACTGGTAAGATCTAAATGTAAATATCAACTGGTAAGATGTTAATGTAAATATCAACTGGTAAGATCTAAATGTAAATATCAACTGGTAAGATGTTAATGTAAATATCAACTGGTAAGATCTTAATGTAAATATCAACTGGTAAGATGTTAATGTAAATATCAACTGGTAAGATCTAAATGTAAATATCAACTGGTAAGATCTAAATGTAAATATCAACTGGTAAGATCTTAATGTAAATATCAACTGGTAAGATCTAAATGTAAATATCAACTGGTAAGATGTTAATGTAAATATCAACTGGTAAGATCTTAATGTAAATATCAACTGGTAAGATCTAAATGTAAATATCAACTGGTAAGATCTTAATGTAAATATCAACTGGTAAGATCTAAATGTAAATATCAACTGGTAAGATCTTAATGTAAATATCAACTGGTAAGATCTAAATGTAAATATCAACTGGTAAGATCTAAATGTAAATATCAACTGGTAAGGTCTTAATGTAAATATCAACTGGTAAGATCTAAATGTAAATATCAACTGGTAAGATCTAAATGTAAATATCAACTGGTAAGATCTAAATGTAAATATCAACTGGTAAGATCTTAATGTAAATATCAACTGGTAAGATCTTAATGTAAATATCAACTGGTAAGATCTAAATGTAAATATCAACTGGTAAGATCTTAATGTAAATATCAACTGGTAAGATCTAAATGTAAATATCAACTGGTAAGGTCTTAATGTAAATATCAACTGGTAAGATCTAAATGTAAATATCAACTGGTAAGATCTTAATGTAAATATCAACTGGTAAGATCTAAATGTAAATATCAACTGGTAAGATATAAATGTAAATATCAACTGGTAAGATCTTAATGTAAATATCAACTGGTAAGATCTTAATGTAAATATCAACTGGTAAGATCTAAATTTAAATATCAACTGGTAAGATCTAAATGTAAATATCAACTGGTAAGGTCTTAATGTAAATATCAACTGGTAAGATCTAAATGTAAATATCAACTGGTAAGATCTTAATGTAAATATCAACTGGTAAGATCTAAATGTAAATATCAACTGGTAAGATCTAAATGTAAATATCAACTGGTAAGATCTTAATGTAAATATCAACTGGTAGGGATCTTAATGTAAATATCAACTGGTAAGATCTAAATTTAAATATCAACTGGTAAGATCTAAATGTAAATATCAACTGGTAAGGTCTTAATGTAAATATCAACTGGTAAGATCTAAATGTAAATATCAACTGGTAAGATCTTAATGTAAATATCAACTGGTAAGATCTAAATGTAAATATCAACTGGTAAGATCTAAATGTAAATATCAACTGGTAAGATCTTAATGTAAATATCAACTGGTAAGATCTAAATGTAAATATCAACTGGTAAGATCTAAATGTAAATATCAACTGGTAAGATCTTAATGTAAATATCAACTGGTAAGATCTAAATGTAAATATCAACTGGTAAGATCTAAATGTAAATATCAACTGGTAAGATGTTAATGTAAATATCAACTGGTAAGATCTAAATGTAAATATCAACTGGTAAGATGTTAATGTAAATATCAACTGGTAAGATCTTAATGTAAATATCAACTGGTAAGATCTAAATGTAAATATCAACTGGTAAGATCTAAATTTAAATATCAACTGGTAAGATCTAAATTTAAATATCAACTGGTAAGATCTAAATGTAAATATCAACTGGTAAGATCTTAATGTAAATATAAACTGGTAAGATCTTAATGTAAATATGAACTGGTAAGATCTTAATGTAAATATCAACTAGTAAGATCTAAATTTAAATATCAACTGGTAAGATCTAAATGTAAATATCAACTGGTAAGATCTTAATGTAAATATGAACTGGTAAGATCTTAATGTAAATATCAACTGGTAAGATCTTAATGTAAATATGAACTGGTAAGATCTTAATGTAAATATCAACTGGTAAGATCTTAATGTAAATATCAACTGGTAAGATCTTAATGTAAATATCAACTGGTAAGATCTAAATGTAAATATCAACTGGTAAGATCTTAATGTAAATATCAACTGGTAAGATCTAAATGTAAATATCAACTGGTAAGATCTAAATGTAAATATCAACTGGTAAGATCTTAATGTAAATATCAACTGGTAAGATCTAAATGTAAATATCAACTGGTAAGATCTAAATGTAAATATCAACTGGTAAGATGTTAATGTAAATATCAACTGGTAAGATCTAAATGTAAATATCAACTGGTAAGATCTTAATGTAAATATCAACTGGTAAGATCTTAATGTAAATATCAACTGGTAAGATCTAAATGTAAATATCAACTGGTAAGATCTAAATTTAAATATCAACTGGTAAGATCTAAATTTAAATATCAACTGGTAAGATCTAAATGTAAATATCAACTGGTAAGATCTTAATGTAAATATAAACTGGTAAGATCTTAATGTAAATATGAACTGGTAAGATCTTAATGTAAATATCAACTAGTAAGATCTAAATTTAAATATCAACTGGTAAGATCTAAATGTAAATATCAACTGGTAAGATCTTAATGTAAATATGAACTGGTAAGATCTTAATGTAAATATGAACTGGTAAGATCTTAATGTAAATATGAACTGGTAAGATCTTAATGTAAATATCAACTGGTAAGATCTTAATGTAAATATCAACTGGTAAGATCTTAATGTAAATATCAACTGGTAAGATCTAAATGTAAATATTAACTGGTAAGATCTAAATGTAAATATCAACTGGTAAGATCTAAATTTAAATATCAACTGGTAAGATCTTAATGTAAATATCAACTGGTAAGATCTTAATGTAAATATCAACTGGTAAGATCTAAATTTAAATATCAACTGGTAAGATCTTAATGTAAATATCAACTGGTAAGATCTAAATGTAAATATCAACTGGTAAGATCTAAATTTAAATATCAACTGGTAAGATGTTAATGTAAATAGAGATGTAAATAAATTCTAAAAGTGGCACAGTCTTCCATTCAGCGAAGTTAATTGTACACTCATACGTAGCTTGTTGTATAATTAATGTAGTGTTGTGGCTGTGTGGTGATGTAGTGTTGTTGTTGTGAGATGTAGTATCGTGGTTGTGGTGATGTGTTGTGGTTGTGGTGATGTAGTGTTGTTGTTGTGATGTAGTGTCGTGGTTGTATGATGTAGTGTTGTTGTTGTGAGATGTAGCATCGTGGTTGTGGTGTAGTGTTGTGGTTGTGGTGATGTAGTGTTGTTGTGGTGATGTAGTGTCGTGGTTGTATGATGTAGTGTTGTTGTTGTGAGATGTAGCATCGTGGTTGTGGTGATGTAGTGTCGTGGTTGTATGATGTAGTGCTGTTGTTGTGAGATGTAGCATCGTGGTTGTGGTGATGTAGTGTCGTGGTTGTGATGCAGTGTTGTGGTTGTGGTGCAGTGTTGTGATTGTGATGCAGTGTAGTGGTTGTGATGCAGTGTTGTGGTTGTGATGCAGTGTTGTGGTTGTGATGCAGTGTTGTGGTTGTGATGCAGTGTTGTGGTTGTGATGCAGTGTTGTGGTTGTGATGTAGTGTTGTGGTTGTGATGCAGTGTTGTGGTTGTGATGCAGTGTTGTGGTTGTGATGCAGTGTTGTGGTTGTGATGCAGTGTTGTGGTTGTGATGCAGTGTTGTGGTTGTGATGCAGTGTTGTGGTTGTGATGCAGTGTTGTGGTTGTGATGTAGTGTTGTGGTTGTGATGCAGTGTTGTGGTTGTGATGCAGTGTTGTGGTTGTGATGCAGTGTTGTGGTTGTGATGCAGTGTTGTGGTTGTGATGTAGTGTTGTGGTTGTGATGCAGTGTTGTGGTTGTGATCCAGCTCCTCCCAGCATCACACAAGAGACGCAGATGAAGAGCCTTTGTTAATGTGCCCCTTCTCTTATACTCCCTCCTAGTGGGTGGTAGTTATTCTCCCTAGTGGGTGGTAGTTATTCTCCCTGGTGGGTGGCAGTTATTCTCCCTGGTGAGTGGTAGTTATTCTCCCTGGTGAGTGGTAGTTATTCTCCCTGGTGGGTGGTAGTTATTCTCCCTAGTGGGTGGTAGTTATTCTCCCTGGTGGGTGGCAGTTATTCTCCCTGGTGAGTGGTAGTTATTCTCCCTGGTGGGTGGTGGTTGTTCTCCCTAGTGGGTGGTAGCTATTCTCCCTAGTGGGTGGTAGTTATTCTCCCTGGTGGGTGGTAGTTATTCTCCCTGGTGAGTGGTAGTTATTCTCCCTGGTGGGTGGTAGTTATTCTCCCTGGTGGGTGGTAGTTATTCTCCCTGGTGGGTGGTAGTTATTCTCCCTGGTGGGTGGTAGTTATTCTCCCTGGTGGGTGGTGGTTGTTCTCCCTAGTGGGTGGTAGTTATTCTCCCTAGTGGGTGGTAGTTATTCTCCCTGGTGGGTGGTAGTTATTCTCCCTGGTGAGTGATAATTATTCTCCCTGGTGGGTGGTGGTTCTTCTCCCTAGTGGGTGGTAGTTATTCTCCCTAGTGGGTGGTAGTTATTCTCCCTGGTGGGTGGTAGTTATTCTCCCTGGTGAGTGGTAGTTATTCTCCCTTGTGGGTGGTAGTTATTCTCCCTGGAGGGTGGTAGTTATTCTCCCTGGTGGGTGGTAGTTATTCTCCCTGGTGAGTGGTAGTTATTCTCCCTGGTGGGTGGTAGTTATTCTCCCTGGCGAGTGGTAGTTATTCTCCCTGGTGGGTGGTAGTTATTTTCCCTGGTGAGTGGTGGCTATTCTCCCTGATGGGTGGTAGTTATTCTCCCTAGTGGGTGGTAATTATTCTCCCTGGTGTGTGGTGGTTATTCTCCCTGGTGGGTAGTGGTTATTTTCCCTGGTGGGTGGTAGTTATTCTCCCTGGTGGGTGGTAGTTATTCTCCCTGGTGGGTGGTAGTTATTCTCCCTGCTGGGTGGTAGTTATTCTCCCTTGTGGGTGGTGGTTGTTCTCCCTGGTGGGTGCTAGTTATTCTCCCTAGTAAGTGGTAGTTATTCTCCCTGGTGGGTGGCAGTTATTTTCCCTGGTGGGTGGTAGTTATTCTCCCTGGTGGGTGGTGGTTATTCTCCCTGGTGAGTGGTAGTTATTCTCCCTGGTGGGTGGTAGTTATTCTCCCTGGTGGGTGGTAGTTATTCTCCCTGGTGGGTGGTAGCTATTCTCCCTGATGGGTAGTGGTTATTTTCCCTGGTGGGGTGGTAGTTTTTCTCCCTGGTGTGTGGTAGTTATTCTCCCTGATGGGTAGTGCTTATTTTCCCTGGTGGGGTGGTAGTTATTCTCCCTGGTGGGTGGTAGTTATTCTCCCTGGTGGGTGGTAGTTATTCTCCCTGGTGGGTGGTAGTTTTTCTCCCTGGTAGGTGGTAGTTATTCTCCGTGATGGGTAGTGGTTATTCTCCCTGGTGGGTGGTATTTATTCTTCCTTGTGGGTGGTAGTTATTCTCCCTGGTGGGTGGTAGTTATTCTCCCTGGTGGGCGGTGGTTATTCTCCTGGTGAGTGGTGGTTATTTTCCCTGATTGGTGGTAGTTATTCTCCCTGGTGGGTGGTAGCTATTCTCCTTGGTGGGTGACAGTTATTCTCCCTGGTGGGTGCTAATTGCTCTCCCTGGTGGGTAGTGGTTATTCTCCCTGGTGGTTGATGGTTATTCTCCCTGGTGGGTGGTGGTCATTCTCCCTGGTGGGTGGTAGTTATTTTCCCTGGTGGGTGGTTATTCACCCTGATGGGAAGTAGTTTTTCTCCCTGGTAGGTGGTAGTTATTCTCCGTGATGGGTAGTGGTTATTCTCCCTGGTGGGTGGTAGTTATTCTTCCTTGTGGGTGGTAGTTATTCTCCCTGGTGGGTGGTAGTTATTCTCCCTGGTGGGTGGTAGTTTTTCTCCCTGGTAGGTGGTAGTTATTCTCCGTGATGGGTAGTGGTTATTCTCCCTGGTGGGTGGTAGTTATTCTCCCTGGTGAGTGGTGGTTATTTTCCCTGATTGGTGGTAGTTATTCTCCCTGGTGGGTGGTGGTTATTCTCCCTGATGGGTGGTAGTTATTCTCCCTGGTGAGTGGTGGTTATTCTCCCTGATGGGTGGTAGTTATTCTCCCTGGTGGGTGGTAGTTATTCTCCCTGGTGTGTGGTGGTTATTCTCTCTGGTGAGTGGTGGTTATTCTCCCTGGTGGGTAGTGGGTATTTTCCCTGGTGGGTGGTGCTTATTCTCTCTGGTGGGTGGTAGTTAGTCTCCCTGGTGGGTGGTTGTTATTCTCCCCTGTGGGTGGCAGTTATTCTTCGTAGTGGGTGGTAGTTATTCTCCCTGGTGGGTGGTTACCTGGAGGTTACCTGGAGGTTATTCCGGGGATCAACGCCCCCGCGGGCCGGTCCATGACCAGGCCTCCCGATGGATCAGGGCCTGATCAACTAAGCTGTTACTGCTGGCCGCACGCAGTCCAACGTACGAGCCACAGCCCGGCTGATCCGGCACTGACTTTAGGTATCTGTCCAGCACTCTCTTGAAGGCAGCCAGGGGCTTATTGGTAATTTCCCTAATGCTTGATGGGAGGCTGTTGAACAGTTTTGGGCCCCGGACTCTTATCGTGTTTTCCCTTAGTGTACCAATGGCGCCCCTACTTTTTATTGGGGGTATTTTGCATCGCCTGCCCAGTCTTTTACTTTCGTAGGGAGTGATTTCTGTGTGCAGATTTGGGACCATTCCTTCCAAGATTTTCCAAGTGTAGATTATGATATATCTCTCCCTCCTGCGTTCCAACGAGTACAAGTCAAGTGCTTCCAAGCGTTCCCAGTAGTTAAGGTGCTTGACAGAACTTATACGTGCAGTAAAGGATCTCTGTACACTCTCTAGATCTGCGATTTCACCTGCTTTGTATGGAGATGTTAATGTACAGCAGTATTCCAGCCTAGAGAGAACAAGTGATTTGAAAAGGATCATCAATGGCTTGGCATCTCTCGTTTTGAAAGTTCTCATTATCCATCCTATCATTTTCTTTGCACGTGCGATCGTGGCACTGTTGTGATCCTTGAAAGTGAGATCCTCAGACATTACTACTCCCAGGTCCCTTACATTATTTTTCCGCTCTATTGTATGGCCGGAGTCAGTAGTATACTCTGTTCTAGTTATTATCTCCTCCAGTTTTCCATAACGGAGTAGTTGGAATTTGTCCTCATTGAACATCATATTGTTTACCGTTGCCCACTGGAAAACTTTGTTTATATCTTCTTGGAGGTTAACCGCGTCCTCAGCAGATGACAGCCTCATGCAGATCCTAATATCATCCGCAAAGGATGATACGGTGCTGTGGTGTATATCTCTGTCTATACACAAATAACCCGCACATAAAAGAGAGAAGCTTACGACGACGTTTCGGTCCGACTTGGACCATTAACAAAGTCACACTAACCAGAAGTGGAGCAGGACTGTCTATGTCTGATATGAGGATAAGGAATAAGATGGGGGCGAGTACTGTGCCTTGAGGAACAGAGCTTTTCACTATGGCAGCCTCCGATTTAACTCTGTTGACAACTACTCTTTGTGTTCGATTTGTTAGGAAGTTGAAGATCCATCTCCCCACTTTCCCAGTTATTCCTTTAGCACGTATTTTATGGGCTATTACGCCATGATCGCATTTGTCAAATGCTTTTGCAAAGTCTGTGTATATTACATCCGCATTCTGATTTTCTTCCAGTGCATCCAAGGCCATGTCATAGTGATCCAGTAGTGGTGGTTATTTCCCTGGTGGGTGGTAGTTATTCTTCCTGGTGGGTGGTAGTTATTCTTCCTGGTGGGTGGTAGTTATTCTCCCTGGTGGATGGTGGTTATTCTTCCTGGTGGGTGGTAGTTATTCTCTTGGTGGGTGGTGGTTATTCTTCCTGGTGGGACGTGCGTCTCCCTGCCACAAACACTACAACATGCAACAGTATTATAAAAGCCGCAGCTACACAGTGTACCTGATATAACCTGAAGAGCCGCTGTCTCTTTCTTCTGTTGAAGATGCTTCCATGTCATTCTCACCTGCCACAGCGTCATCAACACCTTCCTGTGACACCTGTAACAGTGTCACCTTCCCCTTGCTACTGTGACAACTGTAACAGTCACCATCACCTTGCTACTGTGACACCTGTAACAGTGTCACCATCACCTTGCTACTGTGACACCTGTAACAGTGTCACCTTCATTTTGCTACTGTGACACCTGTAACAGTCACCATCACCTTGCTACTGTGACACCTGTAACAGTGTCACCATAACCTTGCTACTGTGACACCTGTAACAGTGTCACCTTCCCCTTGCTACTGTGACAACTGTAACAGTCACCATCACCTTGCTACTGTGACACCTGTAACAGTGTCACCATAACCTTGCTACTGTGACACCTGTAACAGTGTCACCTTCATTTTGCTACTGTGACACCTGTAACAGTCACCATCACCTTGCTACTGTGACACATGTAACAGTGTCACCATCACCTTGCTAGTGTGACACCTGCAACAGTGTCACCATCTTGCTACTGTGACACCTGCAACAGTGTCACCATCTTGCTACTGTGACACCTGCAACAGTCACTATCACCTTGCTACTGTGATACCTGCAACAGTGTCACCATCACCTTGCTACTGTGACACCTGTAACAGTCACCATCACCTTGCTACTGTGACACCTGCAACAGTGTCACCATCATCTTGCTACTGTGACACATGTAACAGTGCCACCATCACCTTGCTACTGTGACACCTGCAAGTGTCACGATCGCCTTGCTACTGTGACACCTGTAACAGTGTCACCATCACCTTGCTACTGTTTACCTGGAGTTTACCTGAAGAGAGTTTCGGGGGTCAACGCCCCCGCGGCCCGGTCTGTGACCAGGCCTCCTGCAATAGTGTCACCTGCAATAGTGTCACCATCACCTTGCTACTGTGACACCTGCAATAGTCCCACCATCATCTTGCTACTGTGACACCTGCAATAGTGTCACCATCATCTTGCTACTGTGGCACCTGTAACAGTGTCACTATCACCTTGCTAGTGTGACACCTGCAACAGTGTCACCATCATCTTGCTACTGTGACACCTGCAACAGTGTCACTATCACCTTGCTACTGTGATACCTGCAACAGTGTCACCATCACTTTGCTACTGTGATACCTGCAACAGTGTCACCATCACTTTGCTACTGTGACACCTGTAACAGTCACCATCACCTTGCTACTGTGATACCTGCAACAGTATCACCATCATCTTGCTACTGTGACACCTGTAACAGTGTCACCATCACCTTGCTACTGTGACACCTGCAAGTGTCACGATCACCTTGCTACTGTGACACCTGTAACAGTGTCACCATCACCTTGCTACTGTGGAACCTGCAACAGTGTCACCATCACCTTGCTACTGTGACACCTGCAACAGTGTCACAATCACCGTCCTAATGTGACACCTGCAATAGTGTCACCATCATCTTGCTACTGTGACACCTGCAATAGTGTCACCATCATCTTGCTACTGCGACACTTGTAACAGTGTCACCATCATCTTGCTACTGTGGCACCTGTAACAGTGTCACCATCACCTTGCTACTGTGACACCTGCAATAGTGTCACCATCTTGCTACTGTGACACCTGCAATAGTGTCACTATCATCTTGCTACTGTGACACCTGTAACAGTCACCATAACCTTGCTACTGTGACACCTGCAAGAGTGTCACCATCATCTTTCTACTGTGACACCTGCAATAGTATCACTATCATCTTGCTACTGTGACACCTGCAATAGTGTCACTATCATCTTGCTACTGTGGCACCTGGAACAGTGTCACCATCATCTTTCTACTGTGACACCTACAATAGTGCCACCATCATCTTGCTACTGTGACACCTGCAATAGTGTCACCATCCTCTTGCTACTGTGATACCTGCAACAGTGTCACCATCACCTTGTTACTATGACACCTGTAACAGTGTCACCATCCCCTTGCTACTGTGACACCTGCAACAGTGTCACCATCACCTTGCTACCGTGACACCTGCTACAGTGTCACCACCATCTTGCTACTGTGACACCTGCAAGTGTAACCATCACCTTGCTACTGTGGCACCTGCAACAGTGTCACTATCATCTTGCTACTGTGACACCTGTAACAGTGTCACCATCACCTTGCTACTGTGACACCTGCAACAGTGTCGCCATCATCTTGCTACCGTAACACCTGCAACAGTCACCATCATCTTGCTACTGTGACACCTGCTACAGTGTCACCATCATCTTGCTACTGTGACACCTGCAACAGTGCCACCATCATCTTGCTACTGTGACACCTGCTACAGTGTCAACATCATCTTGCTACTGTGACACCTGCTACAGTGTCACCATCATCTTGCTACTGTGACACCTGTAAAAGTCACCATCACCTTGCTACTGTGACAACTGCAATAGTGTCACCATCATCTTGCTGCTGTGACAGCTGCAATAGTGTCACCATCATCTTGTTACTGTGACACCTGTAACAGTCACCATCACCTTGCTACTGTGACACCTGCAATAATGTCACCATCATCTTGCTACTGTGACACCTGCAATAGTGTCACCATCATCTTGCTACTGTGGCACCTGCAACAGAATCATCATCATCTTGCTACTGTGACACCTACAACAGTGTCACCATCATCTTGCTACTGTGACACCTACAACAGTGTCACCATCATCTTGCTACTTTGACACCTACAATAGTGTCACCATCATCTTGCTACTGTGACACCTGCAACAGTGTTACCATCACCTTGTTACTGTGACACCTGTAACAGTGCCACCATCACCTTGCTACTGTGACACCTGCAACAGTGTCACCATCGCCTTGCTACTGTGACACCTGCAACAGTGTCACATCACCTTGTTACTGTGACACCTGTAACAGTGTCACCATCACCTTGCTACTGTGACACCTGCAACAGTGTCACCATCACCTTGTTACTGTGACACCTGCAACAGTGTCACCATCACCTTGCTACCGTGACACCTGCTACAGTGTCACCATCATCTTGCTACTGTGGCACCTGCAACAGTGTCACCATCACCTTGCTACTGTGACACCTGCAATAGTGTCACCATCATCTTGCTACTGTGACACCTGCAACAGTGTAACTATCATCTTGCTACTGTGACACCTGCAACAGTGTCACAATCACCTTGCTACTGTGACACCTGCAACAGTATCACCATAACCTTGCTACTGTGACACCTGCAACAGTGACACCATCATCTTGCTACTGTGACACCTGCAACAGTGTCACCATCACCTTGCTACTGTGACACCTGCAACAGTGTCACCATCATCTTGCTACTGTGACACCTGCAAAAGTGTCACCATCACCTTGCTACTGTGACACCTGCAACAGTGTCACCATCACCTTGCTACTGTGACACCAGCAACAGTGTCACCATCACCTTGCTACTTTGACACCTGCAACAGTGACACCATCATCTTGCTACTGTGACACCTGCAACAGTGTCACCATCACCTTGCTATTGTGACATATTCTGCAGAAAGATTTTTGTTTAGGTCTCGTAAATAATTTTGAAGATTTTGACTGGTTTTATGTCATGATTTTTGAAAGTGTTTAAAGAGCAAAAGTGCCAATCCCATGGAATCGCAGCAACTACCCAACCTAGATCAAAATGGATTTAGAACAGGTTGCTCCTGCCTCTGCCACTTGCTGGACCATTATGACACAGTCTTGGTACATGGTCCAAGATGGACCCAAACGTCGTCCTAAGTTTCTCCTAAGTGCGGGTTATCTGTGTATTGTTCCAGTCACGGTACTGTGTCTTTCTGTTCTTTACGGTCTTGGTTACACTGGAATACAAGCAGAGTGCTGATGTAGTATACACTGACTTTGCCAAACTTTTGACAAGTGCCACCAGGATGTAAATGTTCACAAAATGAATAACTAAAAAAGTGAGCAGAAGGTTACTTAACTTCCTAACAAACAGACCCCAAATACTAGTAGTAAATAAAGTGAAATTAATGGCTGCTACAGTGAAAAGTTCTGATGCACAAAGCAGCATAGGCTGTGTAGGTGCAGATATTGATGGATTCTGTGCAACAACTGGAGAATGTATCATCTGGACGGCTTTCAACCTTTATTACTGAATTTCCTTCATATGAAGCTTTGCCTTGATCTTAAGTCGTAAGTTATCACGTGCCAGTTTTGTTATTTAAACTGGTCGCTGTGAAATAACTGGAGGATGTCTCTACTGATCAGAAATAAATCACAGCGTGACTTCACTGGGTTATGCTAGGTTAAGTATGCATAATGTACTGTTATTCCTATAAAAATGTGTACTTTTTAGATCAATGTAAGTAAAACTTAATTACTTATTTAATAACTTAGACGCCGGTCAGTCCTACAGGATAGACTGGACGGTTTTTGGCTTGTCTAGGTCCCAGTTTTTTTTCTTATGTTAGAAATTTGGAAAATTTAAATATTTTCATGCGATAATTTCCGAGTGATCCATCAACTTTATCCCTCCACCAATGAGAACTTGATAATGTTATAACTTGATAATGTAACTTCCGAGCGGTTTTAAGCTTCATTAATTAATGTGTTTCTGTATTTTAGGATATTAGTCTCTTTGGAAGGTTATACTGAAGAAATATCGACATTAGTTATTTGCTTCAGATCTACTATGCTATTATTTAACTGCACTGCAAGATTAAGTCACATTCTACACTATTCTAATTGTGTGCGTTGGAGATACCTTAGTCGGTCTGCTCCCACCCAAGGGCTGTATAAACCCTTAAACCCAAGAGTGGGAGCGTTCATGAGTTTAGAGAACCACACAAACCTTTGAACTATAAACACTTAATATGACGAAGATAAAGTTCACTTGGTTGAACACGCTACATGCTACGAGCAACACAATGCTTTCCAAGACATGAAACACACGCAACAACTGTCTCATCATTGTAAAAGTTTTCATCATGTGTAATCTGCGTGCTTTGTACCGTTGTAACTGTTAATGTTACCACTAGCATGGTGTTACTACCACCAGCACCTGCCAACACTGACGCCCTCATACAGCTGGTGATGTTACCACCAGCATGGTGTTACTACCACCAGCACCTGCCAACACTGACGCCCTCATACAGCTGGTGATGTTACCACCAGCATGGTGTTACTACCACCAGCACCTGCCAACACTGACGCCCTCATACAACTGGTGATGTTACCACCAGCATGGTGTTACTACCACCAGCACCTGCTAACACTGACGCCCTCACACAACTGGTGATGTTACCACCAGCATGGTGTTACTACCACCAGCACCTGCCAACACTGACGCCCTCATACAGCTGGTGATGTTACCACCAGCATGGTGTTACTACCACCAGCACCTGCCAACACTGACGCCCTCACACAACTGGTGATGTTACCACCAACATGGTGTTACTACCACCAGCACCTGCCAACAATGACGCCCTCACACAACTGATGATGTTACCACCAGCATGGTGTTACTACCACCAACACCTGCCAACAATGACGCCCTCACACAACTGGTGATGTTACCACCAGCATGGTGTTACTACCACCAACACCTGCCAACACTGACGCCCTCACACAACTGGTAATGTTACCACCAGCATGGTGTTACTACCACCAACACCTGCCAACAATGACGCCCTCACACAGCTGGTAATGTTACCACCAGCATGGTGTTACTACCACCAACACCTGCCAACAATGACGCCCTCACACAGCTGGTAATGTTACCACCAGCATGGTGTTACTACCACCAGCACCTGCCAACAATGACGCCCCCATACAGCTGGTAATGTTACCACCAGCATGGTGTTACTATCACCAACACCTGCCAACAATGACGCCCTCATACAGCTGGTAATGTTACCACCAGGGAGTACAAACACTGATTCCCAAACACACACACACATGGAGATATTAAGTGTTTTTCTTTAGGCCTTTTAACATGATTTAAACATTTAAAATGTTTTTATATAATAAATCTGGTAGTAAAGAGTTATTTCCACTTGGGCATCAGAAGGGAGTGCACCCACGCACACACGGGGGACTGGAACCCCACTTACACAAGAGATGAGTACAGAGCAGTGTGGACGGTCACAAGAGAGGCGCGTCACACGCACAACACAAGGGCCGCTACCCCACACTCAGCCACGTTTCAATGTGTGTTGTGGGAGGGTGGTCTGACAACCATGTGAATACACCCCACCTCCCATGTCTCCCTCCCCTCCCTCCCACCCGGATCCACTAACTCCCTCTCTCTCTCTCTGCCTAACTCTCCGCCACCCCCCTGTCTCTCTCTTCTCTCCCTTCATCCTCTACCACCCCTCTACCTCTTTCTTCTCACCCTTCTCTGGTTCTGATTCAATGTTTCCCTCCATCTACTAATGCTCTACTTTCCTTTCAATCGACGCCCTCCTTAATTATAGACAAAAATTACAAATACAATATGCTCTGATCACAACATCATACAAGTACGAACGAGTATAAATTCAGTGTTAGGGAACTCCAGTAATAAAGTACGAGAAGGGATGTTCAGTAAATTTAACTTCAACAATAAGAGAATTGACTGGGATAAAATTTACGAAGACATATCCTGGGAAACAGTCACGACACCCTGTATCCTCACCAGTGCCTGGAAAACAAGAACACAGAACCATACAAGATCTGTATTAAATAGACGGAAGCACCAAGGTATTAATGATCAACAACAAAAATTCGTTGTCAAAGATATTTTAACATATTTAGGGTATTTTGGGGATGATGAATTCGAAAATGGCAGTAGGTTTTTCAGATTGGCTCTAGTTTGTGAGATATCTAGCGTGGACGCTTACAAAGCATGGCTTGCTTCTGCAGTGTTTTAAAAATTGAGGTTGGAGAGTTGAAGGAGGAGGTCTTGCTTCTCCAGGAGATTAGGAGGCTGAAGGTCCACCTCAATGGGTCTGGGAGAGAGTGTGAGGTGGCTGGAGTTGTGGGGAATGAGGCTTCTAGCAGTGAGGTGCAGTCTCTCTTGTGAGGAGGCTGTAGGTGGGGAGGTAGCAACGGCTACCAGCAGTGAGGTGCAGTCCAGCACCTGCTACAAGTGGCGAGTGGTTCCCAGTAATGGGAGGAGAATCAGAATAAGGAAAGTTAAGAGTGAAGATCTGAAGGTAGGAAATCGCTTCTCTGTTCTCCAGGATGAATGTACTTCAGTGGCCAGTGAAGGTAAGGGTACTACTGCCCCTGCTAATAGAGGTAAGCGCATTCTTGTGGTTGGTGACTCTCAGGTAAGATATATTGACCGTGCTTTTTGTAATAGGAATAAGAAGATGAGAGATAGTGCTTCCCTGGAGCTGGTGTTGGGGACATAGTTAACAGGCTGGATAATATCATGTCAGGTAATGGGAACAAGCCCATTATCTGTCTCAGTGCTGGTGGAAATGATATTGGGAAGGGTAGGAGAGAAGAGCTGCTAGATAGTACAGGTCAGCTATAGATTTCATTAAGTCTAAGGGAGGGGTCCCAATCATATGTAGCATCTTGCCTAGAAGGGGAGTAGGAAATGAATGGTTGTCTAGGGCAATTGGTGTAAATTGTTGGCTAGACAGATACTGCAAGGAACTTGCAATCCCATTCATTGACAACTGGAACAACTTTTATGGCAAACATGATATGTATGCAAGGGATGGGGTACATCTCTCTGGGGCAGGGGTGGTAGCACTTGCAAACTCAATTGAGAAGGTCATTGGTGAAATGCCTATGATTTTAAACTGATAGAAGATAGAGGTATGGGTGTGTGTGGGAAACAAGCAGGTTGCAACACTAGGGTTGGAAACAGTAAATGTATAGAAGGCATTCAGCATGAAGTTATAAATAAAGACAATAGATCAGGTCAGCAAACAAAGGGGGACAGCAGAGGGCAGCAAGGGACTAGCTCCCTTAAGGTTTGCTATACTAATAGCAGGAGTGTAAGAAATAAGATAGATGAGCTAAGATTAGTTGCAAGTGCAGGAAACATAGATATTATTGCTATAACAGAGACCTGGCTCAATCTGAAAGATTGAGAGATGCCCTCTGAATGTCACATACAAGGCTATAAATTATTCCACACTGACAGGGTCAACAGGAAGGGTGGTGGAGTAGCGATGTATGTCAGAGACAATTTAAATTGTTGTGTTAGACAAGATATAAAATTAGAAGAGTCAGCCACTGAATCTGTTTGGTTACAGCTTCTCGAGGGCCGAGAAAACTAATTTTGGGTGTGATTTACAGGGCCCCAAATCTTGATAAGGAGTGCAGTAAACTTCTATGGGACGAAATTCGTAAGGCATCTACATACGAAAATGTTGTGCTAAGGGGAGATTTCAACTATAGACAGATTGACTGGAGCAATTTGACAGGAAATTTAGAGTCAGGTGACTTTCTTGATACGATCCAGGATTGTTTTTTAAAACAGTTTGTGACAGAGCCAACTAGAGGAAATAACCTCCTTGACTTGGTTCTTGCCAGTAGGGAAACACTAATTAATAATCTTGAGGTTAATGATGAGCTTGGGGAAAGTGATCACAAATCACTCAGTTTTAATATATCATGGAATTCCCCTAATAATGGCAATCAAGTCTCTGTCCCTGACTTTCGCTTGGCTGATTGCATAGGACTGAAAAATTACTTAGGTGGGCTGAACTGGAATGACCTGACTAAGGGTCAGGTAGGTGGTGATGGTTGCCTATATGATGCTTTCCAGGGCATAGTTCTAGCTGCTCAGTCAAATTATGTTCCAAATAGGGAAATCAGCTCAAACAAAAATGATCCTAAATGGATGAACAATAGATTAAAATATCTGATTGGTCAAAAGAGGGGCAATTAAGAAATAGATATATTCAGTTAAAGAGAGAAATAAAAAAGGGAATTAGAAAAGCAAAAAGAGATTATGAGGTTAAAGTTGCAAGAGAATCGAAGACTAACCCAAAAGGATTCTTTCAGGTATACAGAAGTAAGATCAGGGACAAGATAGGCCCACTCAAAAGTTCCTCAGGTCAGCTCACTGACAGTGATAAGGAAATGTGTAGAATTTTTAACACATACTTCCTCTCAGTTTTTACACAGGAGGATACTAGCGATATTCCAGAAATGATAAATTATGTAGAACAGGACGATAATAAACTGTGCACGATTAGGGTCACAAGTGACATGGTCCTTAGGCAAATAGATAAATTAAAACCTAACAAATCCCCAAGCCCTGATGAACTGTATGCAAGGGTTCTAATGGAATGTAAAGAGGAGCTTAGCAAACCTTTGGCTAATCTTTTCAACATATCACTACAAACTGGCATGGTGCCAGATAAGTGGAAAATGGCAAATGTGATACCTATTTTCAAAGCAGGTGACAGGTCCTTAGCTTCGAACTATAGACCAATAAGCCTAACCTCCACAGTGGGAAAATTTATGGAATCAATAATTGCCAAGGCAGTTCGTAGCCACCTTGAAAAGCATAAATTAATCAACGAATCTCAGCATGGTTTTACAAAGGGGCGTTCCTGCCTTACGAATTTATTAACTTTTTTCACTAAGGTATTTGAGGAGGTAGATCATGGTAACGAATATGATATTGTGTATATGGACTTCAGTAAGGCTTTTGACAGGGTCCCACATCAGAGACTATTGAGGAAAATTAAGGCAAGTGGAATAGGAGAAATTTTTTCCTGGATAGAGGCATGGTTGACAAATAGGCAGCAGAGAGTTTGCATAAATGGGGAGAAATCAGAGTGGGGAAGCGTCACGAGCGGTGTTCCACAGGGGTCAGTGTTGGGCCCCCTGCTGTTCACAATCTACATAAACGACATAGATGAGGGCATAAAGAGCGACATCAGCAAGTTTGCCAATGACACCAAAATAGGCCGTCGAATTCATTCTGACCAGGACATTAGAGCACTCCAGGAAGATTTGAACAGACTGATGCAGTGGTCGGAGAAGTGGCAGATGCAGTTTAATATAGACAAATGCAAAGTTCTAAATGTTGGACAGGACAATAACCATGCCACATATAAACTAAATAATGTAGATCTTAATATTACGGATTGCGAAAAAGATTTAGGAGTTCTGGTTAGCAGTAATCTGAAACCAAGACAACAGTGCATAAGTGTTCACAATAAAGCTAATAGAATCATTGGCTTCATATCAAGAAGCATAAAAAATAGGAGTCCTCAGGTTGTTCTTCAACTCTATACATCCTTGGTTAGGCCTCATTTAGATTATGCTGCACAGTTTTGGTCATCGTATTACAGAATGGATATAAATGCTCTGGAAAATGTACAAAGGAGGATGACAAAGTTGATCCCATGTATCAGAAACCTTCCCTATGAGGATAGACTAAGGGCCCTGAATCTGCACTCTCTAGAAAGACGTAGAATTAGGGGGGATATGATTGAGGTGTATAAATGGAAGACAGGAATAAATAAAGGGGATGTAAATAGTGTGCTGAAAATATCTAGCCTAGACAGGACTCGCAGCAATGGTTTTAAGTTGGAAAAATTCAGATTCAGGAAGGATATAGGAAAGTACTGGTTTGGTAATAGAGTTGTGGATGAGTGGAACTCCCAAGTACAGTTATAGAGGCCAGAACGTTGTGTAGCTTTAAAAATAGGTTGGATAAATACATGAGTGGATGTGGGTGGGTGTGAGTTGGACCTGATAGCTTGTGCTAACAGGTCGGTTGCCGTGTTCCTCCCTTAAGTCAATGTGACCTGACCTGACTAGGTTGGGTGCGTTGGCTTAAGCTGGTAGGAGACTTGAACCTGCCTCGCATGGGCCAGTAGGCCTGCTGCAGTGTTCCTTCGTTCTTATGTTCTTATGTTCTTAATTAACAGGGAACTGAGCCATAAGGACTGTGTATGTAGTGACACTTTGTATATACAGACAGTTTTAATAAAGATTAACGAAAGGAGTTGTGTCAACGACTACGTGACAATACTGTAACCCTTATTTTGTTGAAGAACTGAGACACTTATGCAACATATGGGAATCTTTACTGAAGAAACGTTTCGCCACACAGTGGCTTCATCAGTCCAATACAAAGTAGAAATGGGTAAGGAGTGGAGGAGATTGAGGTAATCAGTCCCTCAGCCTGGAATCGATGTGTTCAGTCCATCACTCTTGTAGGAAGTACAGTATTCAGACACCTCTACCAATGTCATTTCGCCCTACATCATATCTTGTATACTTACTTATCCTTTTTTTTTTCTTAAAATATGTTGTTACCTATAACCAAACCCCTTTCTATAGAAAGTTCAATCAAATGCTCGCCATTATCATTTACACCTGGCACCCCAAACTTACCTACCACACCCTCTCTAAACGCTTCTCCTACTTTAGCATTTAGGTCCCCTACCACAATTACTCTTTCACTTGGCTCAAAAGTTCCTACACACTCGCTTAACATCTCCCAAAATCTCTGTCCTCTACACTACTCTATCCTCCAGGTGCATACACACTTATTATGACCCACTTTTCACATCCAATCCTTATTTTAATCCACATAATTCTTGAAATTATACATTTACATTCCCTTTTCTCCTTCCATAACTGGTCCTTCAACATTATTGCTACCCTTTCCTTAGCTTTAACTCTCTCAGATACTCCTGACTTAATCCCATGTATTTCTCCCCACTGAAACTCCAGTACCCCCTTCAGCTTTGTTTCGCTTAGGGCCAGGACATCCAACTTCCTTTCATTCATAACCTTTGCAATCACTTCTGTCTTACCATGCATGATACTTATAAACTACATCTCTGACTGCGAAAAAGATTTGGGAGTTCTGGTTAGCAGCTGAGACAACAGTGTGTAAGTGTTCAAAATAAAGTGAATAGAATTCTTGGCTTCACATCAAGAAGTATAAATAACAAGAGACCTCAGGTTGTTCTTCAGCTCTATATAATCGTTGGTTAGGCCTCATTTAGATTATGCTTCACGGTTCTGGTCGCCGTATTACAGAACGAATATAAATGCGCTGAAAAACGTACAGAGGAGGATGACAAAGTTGATCCCATGTATCAGAAATCTTTCCTATGAGGATAGACTGAGGGCCCTGAATCTGCACTCTCTAGAAAGGCGTAGAATTAGGGGGTATATGTGAGGTGTATAAATGGAAAACAGGAATAAATAAAGGGAATGTAAATAACGTGCTAAATATCTAGCCAAGACAAGACTCGCTATGGTTTCAAGTTGGAAAATCTTGGATTCAGAAAGGATATAGGAAAGTACTTGTTTGGTAATAGACTTGCGGATGAGTGGAACAAACTCCCGAGTACCGTCATAGACGCTATGACGTTGTGTAGTTTTAAAAATAGGTTAGATAAATACATGAGTGTATGTGGGCTGGTATGAGTTGGACCTGACTAGCTTCTGCTAATGGGTCTGATGCGGTGCTCCTTCCTTCTTAAGTGGATGTGACTTGGACCTGGCTAGCTTGGGTCAGTGGTTTAAGCCAATAAGTGACTTGGACCTGCCTCGCATGGGCCAGTAGATTTGCTGCAGTGTTCTCTCTTTATGGTCTTATAAACATGAGTTCTTCACGAAGGGCCTATATTAAACAATCCCAATGCATTTTGCTACATTTGGGGTGAATACTCCTTGCAAAAAAAAAAAAAAAAAAAAATCACCGATTTTGCAAAACAAGCTTATCTTGCTTATTTTGGAGTGGTACTTACAGAACAAGACAAATCTTGGGTGCCTCATATGGTTTGCGAAACCTGTTGTAGAATGCTTATGACAGTGGAAAAATAAGCAAAGAAAAAGTGTAATTTTCAATGTGCCTATGGTGTGGAGAGAGCCAAAAAATCACCACAACTGTTGTTATATCTGCATGGTAAATGTGAAAGGGTTCAATTGATACAAGAAAGTCAAGTGGAAATATCCTGATATGGAATCAGCAGGGAGACCTGTGCCATGCAGAGATGTTCCCATACCAGCATACACAACTCTGCCTAACCTTCCACTGTCAGATGTTGACAAAACTCAGGGTTTAGGATGTAACACAGATGGTATCGATGGAAATGAATACGAAGCATTTCAACACCCCAGCAGTTCTCCCAAGAACTCAATGACTCATGAGAGAGTCATTCACTGAGGATAGGGTAAATCTTCAAATTTTCCAATGGGCTTCGAAAAATAATATGATGGCCAATAACAACTAATTTCAGTTACTCTGTTATGAAAAACTTGAGGAAATAATAGCTAGAGCAGAGTATACAACAAATTTTAGCACATAATATAGCAAAAAAACTAATGTGAAGGACTTGGGAGTGATAATTTAAGAGGATCTCACCTTCAAGGATCACAACAATGTCATAATCACATCTGCAAGGAAAATGATAGGATGGATAATGAGAACTTTCAAAATGAGGGATGCCAAGCCAATGATAATCCTCTTCAAGTCACTTGATCTCTCTAGGCTGGAATACTTTTGTGCACTAACAGCCTCATTCAAGGCAGACGAAACTATAGTTTAGATAATGTACAGAGAACCTTCTTGATAAATGGTTTGAAAACCGACAAATCATTGATAGGCGAGATTTCCCAGCGGAAATAGGTCATACTCAATGGATGGGTAAGTTATAGTAGCAGTAGTAGCCGTGAAGAAGGTCATGTAGATGTCCTCTGAACCAAGATTCCATGATGTTGCAGTGTCTGACAACTTGTACAAGAATGGTATACAATACCGAAATGATGAAAATTTAGACACATGTGCAAACATCTGAGTATCTTTATTGTAGACGTTTCGTCATCCAGTGGCTTTATCAATACAGATTCTAGGACATAATTTGAAGACGTCTACAATAAAGATACCCAGATGTTTGCATGTGTCTAATTTTTCATCTTGTCGGTATTCTATACCATTCTTTTACAAGTTGTCAGACACTGCAACATCATGGAATCTTGGTTCAGAGGACATCTATATGACCTTCACGGCTGCTACTAATACTACTACTACTACTACAACTTACCCATCCCTTTGGGTATGATCTACTTCCACTGGGGAATCCCACCTACCAGTGACTATGCCCTCTTCTGCTACCCATCCCTTTCCACCTGACGATTAGTATGAACATTAAAATGTTATAAAATACCGACAGGTTGTTAGGTAAGACACATATGCAACAGTTAGGTATCTTTATTTCGAAACGTTTCGCCTACACAGTAGGCTTCTTCAGTCGAGTACAGAAAAGTTGATAGAAGCAGAAGATACTTGAAGACGATGTAATCAGTCCATCACCCTTACTATATAAGCGCCAGCCTCCTTGCCTGTGCTCCAGAATCTACACGACTACGGTGCTCTTCACACCAACTCCAAGGCTGAGGGACTGATTACCTCATCTTTTGTATATAGTTCTACTGTCTTCAAATTATGTCCAAAAATCTGTATTGATAAAGCCAATGGATGGCGAAAAATCTACAATAAAGATACCCAGAGGTTTACACATGTGTCTAAATTTTCTATCCCATGAACTGTCATTTTTCTTAAGAGTCTTTTGTGAGGTGCTCTATCGAAGGCTTTACTAAAATGCATATGAATGACATCATATTCTTTATCATTATCTACTGCCTCAAATGCTTTACTGAAGAATGCCAGTAAATTTGTAAGGCAGGAACCACCTCTCGTGAACCCATGCTGAGACTCATTAATCAAATTATGCTTATCAAGATGACTTCTAATAATATCAGCTATAACTGATTCCAGTTTGTCTATATGTTTGATAACCATGTCCCTCGTGACAGTAATATTAGTTAATTTGAATTCTTAAGGAACTGAATCATTGTTAATTTCTGGAATCTCATATACGTCTTCTTGTGTAAAGGCTGACAAAAAAATAATGATGAAATGGAGAACACATTTTCAGTTCGTTATCCGTCAGCTGTCCATTCCCAGTTTTCAGAGGTCCTATTTTTTTCCCTCACCTTTGTCCTGTACACTTGAAAGAACCCTTTTCGAATAGTCTTTGATTCATTAGCAACCTTAATTTCATAGTCACGTGTAGCCTTTCTATTCCCCTTTTTCACTTCTCTTTTAAACTGAACATATTGGTCAATAAGGTTAACCTCTCCTCTTTTGATGTGCCTTTAAATTCCTCTTTTTTTTCCTAATAGATGCTTTAGCTTCCTGTTCATCCATTTGGAATTCTTACTGACCTATTTTCTCTCTGAGGAATATATATATATATATATATATATATATATATATATATATATATATATACTCTGAGCACTTTGTACATTATTAAGAAAAAAATCATAAATGCAGATCCCTTCGTAATCGTATGATCATCGTCAATAAAATCATTAGCTAGATTACCCTAGTTGAGATTAGACAGGTGTTTCCTAAGTCCATTATAATTGGCAGAACGAAAATTGGGGACTTTTACCGTATTATCCTGATTCTTGTACTCTGAGGTAATATTAAAAGTAATGGATTTGTGATCACTTGCGCCAAGCTCTTCAGTGATCTCCAGATTATTTACGAGGGTTTCTTAATTTAACAAGACTAGGTCTGGTAGGCTCTGTTACACACTGTTTCAGAAAACAGTCCTGAACTACTTACATAAAGTCATTGGACTCCAGATTACCAGTCAAAGAATTCCAGTCAATTTGACTAAATGTAAAGTAAAAGGACACAAGTGCAACTAATGTGACATTTATTGTGGCACAATAAATGTCACATTAGTTGCAGTTGTGTCCTTTTACTTTACATATTGTCGGTAATTCTACCAACTTTATTACAATTTGACTAAAGTTAAAATCCTCTACTATCACTACGTTGTTGCGTCTAGAAGCCCTAACAATTTCGTCCCAAAGAAGTCTCCCTCTATCGTGATCCAAGCCTGGAGGTCGGTATATTAGATGTAGAATTAGTTTTTCTTGATCTTCTAGAAACTCTACCCAAACAGATTCTGTCACAAATCCATCCATTTTTATACCTGTTTTTATTCAACAATTTATATTTTCTCGTACATATAATGCAACTCCCCCTCCTTTCCCATTATATCTATCTATAGCACTGAATATAGCACTCGGCAATCATATCTCGACTCTTTAAATTATACCATGTTTCAGTTATTGCAATGATATCAAAGTTCCCAGCAAACCTTATCAAACGTAATTCATTAATTTTATTTCTGGTGCTTCGACTATTAGCAAAATATACATTAATATGTTTTTTCTTTTGCACCTTTTTCCTATTCAGCTTTCCTTTTACACAATTTCTGTTACTATCATTACCCTGTGTTACTCGATGACTGTTATTATTAAGATACATAATATCAAAGCCTAGGTCAATATTGCCACACTCATTATTTTCTATTCCTAAACCCATACCTCTATTTAATCCTAAAGTCCTAACAACACCCTCAACTGAACTAGAAAGAAAACTCACACCTGCCCTGGATAGGCGAACCCCATCCCTGGGATACATGTCATTCTACCGTAGAAGTGGTCCCAGTTGTCAAAGAATGGTACTGCATTAACATTACAGTGTTTGTCCAGCCAACAATACGCAATTGCTCTGGATAACCATTCATTTCCAACACCCTTTCTTGGCAAAATGCCACATATAATAGGGCGCCCCCCCTTCTTCCTAATTATGTCTATTGCTGTCCTATACCTTCTAACTAAATCCTCACTTCCACGCTTGCCTACATCATTCCCTCCAGCACTGAGGCAGATAACAGGACTGATCCCATTACCATTCATGATGTTGTCATGGTGGCTAACAATATCATCCAATAGATCCCTGGCTATCTTCAAGAGGAAGCTAGACAGATACCTGAAGTCATTATCTGACCAGCCGGGCTGTGGTTCATACGTTGGATTGTGTGTGGCCAGCAATAACAGCCTAGTTGATCAGGCGTTGATCCATCGGGAGTTCTAGTTGAGGACAGGGTCACAGGGGCGTTGACCCCACTATCACTGTAACTTACTGTAGTTACTACACTACCACTGCAACTTACTGTAGTTACTACACTACCATCGTAACGTAGTCAAGATCACTCTGGTTTAATTCACTAAATATGTTTGTTGAAATAATAATAACTGCATAATATACTGTGTCACCAACCGTTCACTACTACAACCACCACCACCGTCAACAACAACAACCAATAATAACCACAATTTTCATCCACCGCCAGCACCACTAAACATGCGCCAGTAAACACTCCTCCACAACACTAAGGTTCTCTTCATATGTTTTACTGCAGGCTGAGAGTTGTTATCTTGCTTCAGTGTATTTTCTAGATTATCTCTTCACAAGTTATACAAACACCCCTTCCCCCCTTCTCACACCACTCACCTAACACCTAGGTATGTATATACTGTTAGGTGAACAGGAGCAATAGGTGTAGGGGACATGTCCAACGTCCTCACCTGCCACAGGATTAAATCCGGGTTCTTAGATTGTAAACAGAACGTGCTACCACTGACTTATAAGCAGAACTATATTTTCTTCTTTACGACTTAGCTTGAGTTTATTTACTACATGACTTTGATGGGTATGGGAGTACATGTGCCATAAAGGCTTCTAGGGCTGTGGGAAGAGACAGTAGTTTCACAGTTGGTGTCGCTGACACAGACATGTCACCGAGGTACTGTCAGTAAAATCTTCCTACTGAATGCTTCGTGGTTCAATGGTACAGAGTTTGGCCTGCTACATGTCAGGACTACGGCTCGAATCCCCGTTCATTTTTCTGTCTGCTGCTGGGTTAGCCCCAGAACTTTTCCTTTCTCTGTAGTTCTTTCCTCTCCCCCATCTATTCCTCAACTATCACTACTTCCCCCTCACCCCTAGTGGGTCCTTATCTGTGAGTTGTTCTTCTGTTTAGTGAATGACAGTTCATTGTGACTTACGTGGAGTTTAAATACTAATTTAATTTAGGCTGACTTTAGATACGTTGGGTACAATTCAGATAAATTATACAACGTTATTTTTAACAAGGTTAGCTTACCGAGTTTTGGATCAAAACGAATATTTGCACACTACGGTAATTCATATAGTAAATATATTTATAAATTTATAAGGAATTGATTCCAAAAGTCTGTTTTACCGACAAATTTGCTTGATTGTTGAGGCTACAAAATACGACTCACCTACTTAAGTATATTCCTGGTAACCTACTTCCTAGGCCTGTTTGCTTGTATATGCTTTACGAATCCCATGAAGAACTAGTTGTAGTCTTGTATGTATCCCTATGATCTTCTAGTAACCCTTGTAGAGCCTAGTTCTAGTCCTTTATTTAGCCCTATAGTCTCCTAGCAATCTTGGTAGAAGGAAGTTCTAGGCCAGTGTGTATCCCTATCATCTAGTAACCCTTGTAGAACTTATTTCTAAGCGAAAGTGTATCCCTATGGTCTGCAGTTACCTTAAGTGACTCTGCAGCTGCACACACCAGACACACCTCAACTAGGAATCTCAAACATGAACACAACTACGCCAATACTGGCAGTGTTGTCTGGGGAAGAGGGAGGGAAGAGTGAAGAGAGAGAGAGAGGTGCAGAAACCCTAATATAATTTCTAGGTTACCTAAAGGTCAAATTTTAACACCTCGTTCATCTATGAACTCACTTTATGTGAATACTTACAGGCAGGTAGACCAGCAGGGAGAGCGACAGGCCAGGCAGGTAGGCAGGCAGGTAGGCAGGCAGGAAGGCAGATAGGCAGACAGGCAAGCAGTCAAGCTGACAGGAAGGCAGGTAAGAGGAAGTACACGTGAGTCAGTCAGTGGTACCATCACTTAGGGATACACTATCTGTGTAATGCATCATGACAGTTGAAAATTGATTCAGCAAGACTTGTGCTGCTAGGAAGTGAACCTTGCTCACTCCTCTGCTACCTCCATGACTACCTCCATGACTACCTCCATGACTACCTCCATGACTACCTCCATGACTACCTCCATGACTACCTCCATGACTACCTCCATGACTACCACCATGACTACCTCCATGACTACCACCATGACTACCTCCATGACTACTTCCAAGTCTACCTCCATGACTACCTCCAGGTCTACCTCCATGACTACTTCCAGGTCTACCTCCATGACTACCTCCATGACTACCTCCATGACTACCTCCATGACTACCACCATGACTACCTCCATGACTACCACCATGACTACCTCCATGACTACCTCCAAGTCTACCTCCATGACTACCTCCAGGTCTACCTCCATGACTACTTCCAGGTCTACCTCCATGACTACCTCCATGACTACCTCCATGACTACCTCCATGACTACCACCATGACTACCTCCATGACTACCTCCATGACTACCTCCATGACTACCACCATGACTACCTCCATGACTACCTCCAAGTCTACCTCCATGACTACCTCCAGGTCTACCTCCATGACTACTTCCAGGTCTACCTCCATGACTACCTCCATGACTACCTCCATGACTACCTCCAAGTCTACCTCCATGACTACCTCCATGACTACCTCCATGACTACCTCCATGACTACCACCATGACTACCTCCATGACTACCACCATGACTACCTCTATGACTACCTCCATGACTACCTCCAAGTCTACCTCCATGACTACCTCCAGGTCTATCTCCATGACTACTTCCAGGTCTACCTCCATGACTACCTCCATGACTACCTCCATGACTACCTCCATGACTACCTCCAAGTCTACCTCCATGACTACCTCCAAGTCTACCTCCACGACTACCTCCAAGTCTACCTCCATGACTACCTCCAAGTCTACCTCCATGACTACCTCCAAGTCTACCTCCATGACTACCTCCAAGTCTACCTCCATGACTACCTCCAAATCTACCTCCATGGCTACCTCCAAGTCTACCTCCATGTCTACCAAATGCCAGAGTTACCTCCATGGCTGTCTCAGTTATCACCAGAGCAAGTATCTCAGTCATCCCTCCACCAGTGTCCCAGCAGTTCTTCCCTCACTCGCTCAGTTTTTGTAAGGAATACAGGGAGTCGATCTGGCGGCGCCAGGATGCAAAGTTGCGTTGCTACCATTGTCAGTAGTAGCGACGTAAAGGAAGTCCAACATTACGCGAGAAGGGAAGTGCTAAGTGTAAGAGAAGAACAGTGGGGTAGAGAAATGCTAAGTTGGGGTGAGAGTAGAGTAGTGGGGTAGGGAGTTGCTAAGTGTAATAGCGGGGGAGGGAAGGATGTTGTGACATCCATGACAGAATGGTCACCACACAACCCCTGACACTTGTTAATGTTAGTGAGTGGGGTGGAGGGGACTATATCCTGGCAGATGCATGATGGACACATATATGGGTCTGAATGCTGAAGCAAGAATAGGGAAGAGAGAAAGTGGTATAGTATATAGCAAAGCAGATAAAGAACATTACACTGAGGTTACCTGCCGAGGACTATCTTCAGTCTGGCTGCCTCTACTTCTCTCTAGATAGTTAAGGCTTTATAATATAGCAGAAATATATAGCAAAAATAAATTTCGTAGAAGTTTTAAGTTCAGTTAAATTATTATGTGTTTAATAGTAGAAATGAAATGTTAAAGATCAGGAGTAACCATGTCGGAAGATCTTATTCCAGTCGTCAAGCATGGCGGCTACTCTACTCTATTTTGCAATAATTTTTCTTCCTCTGGTTTCAGTGTCCTTGTTATAACTGAAGTATGAATAGTTCCCAAAAGACACCATGTCAGCTGAGCCCAAAATATGACGCTCTTTGTCAAGATACCCAAATCTGATGGCAAAGAAATTTCCCATCATAGCAGCGACCCAAGACTCACCCAAGTCCGTCAACATACAATTAAGCAAACGCAAAATCAGCAATCTTGATTAGCAATCACCAACCTTAGACATCACCCTAATATATCATTTATGTTAAGAACTTCAAAAAGCAGACCAGGAGAGCAACCAGTGAACCTGGAGGAAGTGGAACGGTGCTGCATGGTTGGTGCTCGAAATAGTATTCATGTAGTCTGGTCAAAGACTATACAGTGTCTCTTCAATGTTATCGAAGTTCATTTCGGGTGGCCCGGTGGCCTGGTGGCTAAAGCTCCCGCTTCACACACGGAGGGCCCGGGTTCGATTCCCGGCGGGTGGAAACATTTCGACACGTTTCCTTACACCTGTTGTCCTGTTCACCTAGCAGCAAATAGGTACCTGGGTGTTAGTCGACTGGTGTGGGTCGCATCCTGGGGGACAAGATTAAGGACCCCAATGGAAATAAGTTAGACAGTCCTCGATGACGCACTGACTTTCTTGGGTTATCCTGGGTGGCTAACCCTCCGGGGTTAAAAATCCGAACGAAATCTTTTCTTATCTTATCTTATCTTTGAGGCGCTACAAAGTAGCATGTCACTCAGCAATATAATACAAAGGTTGTGAACTGAGTGACATTCAAGAACTGGAGACATAATATTGATGTTTGTCTTACACTTTGTTCTTGTTTTTATTTCCATCATTTTTCCATGACCTAACATCACATTTCTGCTGATCTTGACATTTTTACATTAATAAAAGTAAAATTTAAACTGAAGTCCTTTTTAATTAATTAAGTTGTGCGTTTCATAACCGTCAGGACGGAAGGAAGTGTGGACAGGTGACACACACACACACACACACACACACACACACACACACACACACACACAACACACACACACACACACACACACACACACACACACACACACACACACACACACACACACACACACCTAACACAAGCGGCTAAAGGAAAGGGAGACTAGGAGTGTGCACACGTACACAAGCAGGCAACAGAAATATTTTGCGAAGTGTGTTGGTGCACAAATAAGCAATCTTCAGCACAGCGTGTTAGTTACCATTTTGTCCTAGGCACATGTCGGTTAGACACTAGGCCTGTTGTGTATGCGTGTGTGTGTGTGTGTGTGTTTGTGTGTGTGTGTGTGTGTGTGTGTGTGTGTACTCACCTAGTTGAGGTTGCGGGGGTCGAGTCCGAGCTCCTGGTGTGTGTGTGTGTGTGTGTGTGTGTGTGTGTGTGTGTGTGTGTGCGTGCCCGTGCACACACGCAAGTAACCATCAGAGGCAAGAGCTGGGTGCGCGTACACGCAGGCATTCCGCCACAAAGGCGCGCACATGCAGCGGCATTATTTATTACAGAGGAGCAAGAGTGAGGCGAGCCAGTACAGGAATTAAGTTGTGATTAGCTGGTGGAGGTACACATGCAGGACTCACCATTCCTTCATCCCTCCAACCTGCTGGTGGAGGTACACATGCAGGACTCACCATTCCTTCATCCCTCCAACCTGCTGGTGGAGGTACACATGCAGGACTCACCATTCCTTCATCCCTCCAACCTGCTGGTGGAGGTACACATGCAGGACTCACCATTCCTTCATCCCTCCAACCTGCTGGTGGAGGTACACATGCAGGACTCACCATTCCTTCATCCCTCCAACCTACCAGTCAAGTTTTATATCCTCACATGCAGGACCATTCCTCCGTCTCTTCCTCAAACCATCTGGTGGAGTTTCACATAAAGGACTTACCATTCCTGCGCTCCTCCCTCCTTCCCTGCCTCCTATCCACTGGTTGGGACTGTACCATGCACGAACTGTACCATGCACGTACTCTTCCATCATTCTTGCGTCCCTCAGCGCTGGAAACTATTTTTCTGTCTTAGGGTGGTAAGTGGACGGAGAGTTGGTCGACACATTACAGTCATCAGATTCAATGTTTGCAGCTTTCGGAGACCAGCTTAAAAGATCACGTTGACTACAAAATAGGAATATACCTGGAGTTTACCTGGAGAGAGTTCCGGGGGTCAACGCCCCCGCGGCCCGGTCTGTGACCAGGCCTCCTGGTGGATCAGAGCCTGATCAACCAGGCTGTTGCTGCTGGCTGCACGCAAACCAACGTACGAGCCACAGCCCGGCTGATCCGGAACTGACTTTAGGTGCTTGTCCAGTGCCAGCTTGAAGACTGCCAGGGGTCTGTTGGTAACCCCCCTTATGTGTGCTGGGAGGCAGTTGAACAGTCTCGGGCCCCTGACACTTATTGTATGGTCTCTTAACGTGCTAGTGACACCCCTGCTTTTCATTGGGGGGATGGTGCATCGTCTGCCAAGTCTTTTGCTTTCGTAGTGAGTGATTTTCGTGTGCAAGTTCGGTACTAGTCCCTCTAGGATTTTCCAGGTGTATATAATCATGTATCTCTCCCTCCTGCGTTCCAGGGAATACAGGTTTAGGAACCTCAAGCGCTCCCAATAATTGAGGTGTTTTATCTCCGTTATGCGCGCCGTGAAAGTTCTCTGTACATTTTCTAGGTCGGCAATTTCACCTGCCTTGAAAGGTGCTGTTAGAGTGCAGCAATATTCCAGCCTAGATAGAACAAGTGACCTGAAGAGTGTCATCATGGGCTTGGCCTCCCTAGTTTTGAAGGTTCTCATTATCCATCCTGTCATTTTTCTAGCAGATGCGATTGATACAATGTTATGGTCCTTGAAGGTGAGATCCTCCGACATGATCACTCCCAGGTCTTTGACGTTGGTGTTTCGCTCTATTTTGTGGCCAGAATTTGTTTTGGTACAGCTTACTCAGATCCGACGGACAGAAGAAGCAACAAGGACGAGGTGAGAGTAACCTGTAACTCAGAGAGACGCTCACTTGCACAGTTACTTAACATCACTGTGATGTAAAACTTCCGGCAGTAAAAATTGAGAGTAAGAATAAACTTATTGTAATTTATGTGAGCCACCGGATATAACAAGTGTCATCAGTTAAGTCAGAGGCCAGCAACACCTGCAAGGTGCCAGGAGCTATGACTCGACCCCTGCAACCACAACTAGGTGAGTACACCTGTACTCTGGTGCAGGCAACACCTGCACAGTGTACGCCACACGTACTCTGGTGCAGCCAATACCTGCACGGTGTACGCCACACACCTGTACTCTGGTGCAGCCAATACCTGCACGGTGTACGCCACACGTACTCTGGTGCAGGCAACACCTGCACGGTGTACGCCACACGTACTCTGGTGCAGCCAATACCTGCACGGTGTACGCCACACACCTGTACTCTGGTGCAGCCAATACCTGCACGGTGTACGCCACACGTACTCTGGTGCAGGCAACACCTGCACAGTGTACGCCACACGTACTCTGGTGCAGCCAATACCTGCACGGTGTACGCCACACACCTGTACTCTGGTGCAGCCAATACCTGCACGGTGTACGCCACACGTACTCTGGTGCAGGCAACACCTGCACGGTGTACGCCACACGTACTCTGGTGCAGCCAATACCTGCACGGTGTACGCCACACACCTGTACTCTGGTGCAGCCAATACCTGCACGGTGTACGCCACACGTACTCTGGTGCAGGCAACACCTGCACGGTGTACGCCACACGTACTCTGGTGCAGCCAATACCTGCACGGTGTACGCCACACACCTGTACTCTGGTGCAGCCAATACCTGCACGGTGTACGCCACACACCTGTACTCTGGTGCAGCCAATACCTGCACGGTGTACGCCACACGTACTCTGGTGCAGCCAATACCTGCACGGTGTACGCCACACGTACTCTGGTGCAGCCAATACCTGCACGGTGTACGCCACACACCTGTACTCTGGTGCAGCCAATACCTGCACGGTGTACGCCACAAACCCGTACTCTGGTGCAGCCAACACCTGCACGGTGTACGCCACACGTACTGTGGTGCAGCCAACACCTGCATGGTGTACGCCACACACCTGTACTCTGGTGCAGCCAATACCTGCACGGTGTACGCCACACGTACTCTGGTGCAGCCAATACCTGCACGGTGTACGCCACAAACCCGTACTCTGGTGCAGCCAACACCTGCACGGTGTACGCCACAAACCCGTACTCTGGTGCAGCCAACACCTGCACGGTGTACGCCACACGTACTGTGGTGCAGCCAACACCTGCACGGTGTACGCCACACGTACTCTGGTGCAGCCAACACCTGCACGGTGTACGCCACACGTACTCTGGTGCAGCCAACACCTGCACGGTGTACGCCACACGTACTCTGGTGCAGCCAACACCTGCACGGTGTACGCCACAAACCCGTACTCTGGTGCAGCCAACACCTGCACGGTGTACGCCACACGTACTGTGGTGCAGCCAACACCTGCACGGTGTACGCCACAAACCCGTACTCTGGTGCAGCCAACACCTGCACGGTGTACGCCACACGTACTCTGGTGCAGCCAACACCTGCACGGTGTACGCCACAAACCCGTACTCTGGTGCAGCCAACACCTGCACGGTGTACGCCACACGTACTCTGGTGCAGCCAACACCTGCACGGTGTACGCCACAAACCCGTACTCTGGTGCAGCCAACACCTGCACGGTGTACGCCACACGTACTCTGGTGCAGCCAACACCTGCACGGTGTACGCCACAAACCCGTACTCTGGTGCAGCCAACACCTGCACGGTGTACGCCACACGTACTCTGGTGCAGCCAACACCTGCACGGTGTACGCCACACGTACTCTGGTGCAGCCAACACCTGCACGGTGTACGCCACAAACCCGTACTCTGGTGCAGCCAACACCTGCACGGTGTACGCCACACGTACTCTGGTGCAGCCAACACCTGCACGGTGTACGCCACAAACCCGTACTCTGGTGCAGCCAACACCTGCACGGTGTACGCCACACGTACTCTGGTGCAGCCAACACCTGCACGGTGTACGCCACAAACCCGTACTCTGGTGCAGCCAACACCTGCACGGTGTACGCCACACGTACTCTGGTGCAGCCAACACCTGCACGGTGTACGCCATACACACGTACTCTGGTGCAGCCAACACCTGCACGGTGTACGCCACACGTACTCTGGTGCAGCCAACACCTGCACGGTGTACGCCACACGTACTCTGGTGCAGCCAACACCTGCACGGTGTACGCCACACACACGTACTCTGGTGCAGCCAACACCTGCACGGTGTACGCCACACGTACTCTGGTGCAGCCAACACCTGCACGGTGTACGCCACACACACGTACTCTGGTGCAGCCAACACCTGCACGGTGTACGCCACACACACGTACTCTGGTGCAGCCAACACCTGCACGGTGTACGCCACACACACGTACTCTGGTGCAGCCAACACCTGCACGGTGTACGCCACACGTACTCTGGTGCAGCCAACACCTGCACGGTGTACGCCACACACACGTACTCTGGTGCAGCCAACACCTGCACGGTGTACGCCACACGTACTCTGGTGCAGCCAACACCTGCACGGTGTACGCCACACACACGTACTCTGGTGCAGCCAACACCTGCACGGTGTACGCCACACACACGTACTCTGGTGCAGCCAACACCTGCACGGTGTACGCCACACACACGTACTCTGGTGCAGCCAACACCTGCACGGTGTACGCCACACGTACTCTGGTGCAGCCAACACCTGCACGGTGTACGCCACACACACGTACTCTGGTGCAGCCAACACCTGCACGGTGTACGCCACACACACGTACTCTGGTGCAGCCAACACCTGCACGGTGTACGCCACACGTACTGTGGTGCAGCCAACACCTGCACGGTGTACGCCACACACACGTACTCTGGTGCAGCCAACACCTGCACGGTGTACGCCACACGTACTCTGGTGCAGCCAACACCTGCACGGTGTACGCCACACACACGTACTCTGGTGCAGCCAACACCTGCACGGTGTACGCCACAAACCCGTACTCTGGTGCAGCCAACACCTGCACGGTGTACGCCACACGTACTCTGGTGCAGCCAACACCTGCACGGTGTACGCCACACGTACTCTGGTGCAGCCAACACCTGCACGGTGTACGCCACACACACGTACTGTGGTGCAGCCAACACCTGCACGGTGTACGCCACACACACGTACTGTGGTGCAGCCAACACCTGCACGGTGTACGCCACACACACGTACTCTGGTGCAGCCAACACCTGCACGGTGTACGCCACACACACGTACTCTGGTGCAGCCAACACCTGCACGGTGTACGCCACACACACGTACTCTGGTGCAGCCAACACCTGCACGGTGTACGCCACACACACGTACTCTGGTGCAGCCAACACCTGCACGGTGTACGCCACACGTACTCTGGTGCAGCCAACACCTGCACGACTCTACGTGCTACTACAATATTACCGGCATCTTTAAGTTTTATATATATTAAGATTGTGAAGTAAATTTGCATACAATCTCCAGTGATTAAGTGGAATAACCTTCGCTGTGACTCACCTGAGTCTGGACACTATCATCTGTGACTCACCTGAGTCTGGACACTATCATCTGTGACTCACCTGGGTCAGGACACTATCATCTGTGACTCACCTGGGTCTGGACACTATCATCTGTGACTCACCTGGGTCTGGACACTATCATCTGTGACTCACCTGGGTCTGGACACTATCATCTGTGACTCACCTGGGTCTGGACACTATCATCTGTGACTCACCTGAGTCTGGACACTATCATCTGTGACTCACCTGAGTCTGGACACTATCATCTGTGACTTACCTGGGTCAGGACACTATCATCTGTGACTCACCTGGGTCTGGACACTATCATCTGTGACTTACCTGGGTCAGGACACTATCATCTGTGACTCACCTGGGTCTGGACACTATCATCTGTGACTCACCTGGGTCTGGACACTATCATCTGTGACTTACCTGGGTCAGGACACTATCATCTGTGACTCACCTGGGTCTGGACACTATCATCTGTGACTCACCTGGGTCTGGACACTATCATCTGTGACTTACCTGGGTCAGGACACTATCATCTGTGACTCACCTGGGTCTGGACACTATCATCTGTGACTCACCTGGGTCTGGACACTATCATCTGTGACTCACCTGGGTCTGGACACTATCATCTGTGACTCACCTGGGTCTGGACACTATCATCTGTGACTCACCTGGGTCTGGACACTATCATCTGTGACTCACCTGGGTCAGGACACTATCATCTGTGACTCACCTGGGTCTGGACACTATCATCTGTGACTTACCTGGGTCAGGACACTATCATCTGTGACTCACCTGGGTCTGGACACTATCATCTGTGACTCACCTGGGTCTGGACACTATCATCTGTGACTCACCTGGGTCTGGACACTATCATCTGTGACTCACCTGGGTCTGGACACTATCATCTGTGACTCACCTGGGTCTGGACACTATCATCTGTGACTCACCTGGGTCTGGACACTATCATCTGTGACTCACCTGGGTCTGGACACTATCATCTGTGACTTACCTGGGTCAGGACACTATCATCTGTGACTCACCTGGGTCTGGACACTATCATCTGTGACTCACCTGGGTCTGGACACTATCATCTGTGACTCACCTGGGTCTGGACACTATCATCTGTGACTCACCTGGGTCTGGACACTATCATCTGTGACTTACCTGGGTCTGGACACTATCATCTGTGACTCACCTGGGTCTGGACACTATCATCTGTGACTCACCTGGGTCTGGACACTATCATCTGTGACTCACCTGGGTCTGGACACTATCATCTGTGACTCACCTGGGTCTGGACACTATCATCTGTGACTCACCTGGGTCTGGACACTATCATCTGTGACTCACCTGGGTCTGGACACTATCATCTGTGACTCACCTGGGTCAGGACACTATCATCTGTGACTTACCTGGGTCTGGACACTATCATCTGTGACTCACCTGGGTCTGGACACTATCATCTGTGACTCACCTGGGTCTGGACACTATCATCTGTGACTCACCTGGGTCTGGACACTATCATCTGTGACTCACCTGGGTCTGGACACTATCATCTGTGACTCACCTGGGTCTGGACACTATCATCTGTGACTCACCTGGGTCTGGACACTATCATCTGTGACTCACCTGGGTCTGGACACTATCATCTGTGACTCACCTGGGTCAGGACACTATCACCTGTGACTCACCTGAGTCTGGAAACTATCATCTGTGACTCACCTGGGTCTGGACACTATCACCTGTGACTCACCTGGTCTGGACATACGACTTTCATCAGCCTCACTGTACTCACCTGCAAGAATACAATACAATAATTAATGACTGCATGTACTCCAGGTAATGAACACTGGCTGCCATTCATATACATTAGGTATACATATCTTACATACACATATATTAGGTACACATACTGTAGAGTGCAGAGCACAGCATGACGGATGCACAGCATCATGGTGTAATAGTGCACAAAATGTGTACGAAAGCAATAACCGAAAAACTGAACAGATGGATCTTTAACTTTCTAACCAATACAACACAAGGAGTAACAGCAAACAGAGTTAACTCAGAGGCTGCCACAGTGAAAAGCTCTGCTCTATAAGGTACAGTAATCACCCCCATCCTTTTCATCATCTTCATATCTGACACAGACAGAGATGTAAACCATAGCACCGTATCTTCCTTTGCAGACGATACTAGGATCTGCATAAGAGTGTCATCCACTGAGGACACTGTTAATCTCCAAGCAGATATAACCCAAGTTTCCAATGGGCCTTGGAAAACAATATGATGCTCAATGAGGACAAATTTCAGTTACTGCATTATGAAAAACTTAAGGAAATAATAGCTAGAACGGAGTATACAATAAATTCTAACCACAAAATAGAGCGCAAAATTAATGTCAAGGACTTGAGAGTGATAATGTCAGAGGATCTCACATTCAAGGATCACAACAGTGTCATTATGACTCCTGCCATGCCACTGATAATCTTCTTAAGTCATTTGTTCTGTCTAAGTGACAGAAATACTGATGTACTCTAACAGCCTCATTCAAGGCAGGCGAAACTGCAGTTCAGAGAATGTACAGAGAACCTTCAGTGTACGTATTAGTTTAGTCAAGCACTTTAATTACTGGGAACGGTTGAAATGTCTTCATCTGTACCTCCTGAAACACAAGTGAGAAAGATACAGATGGACTGGTCGGAAATCTGCACACAGAAATCACTCCCTATGTAAGCAAAAGACTCGGCAGACGGTGCCCCATACCCTCTATGAAAAGGAGGGGTTCCGTGAGTACACTAAGAGAACACAATAAGTGTCAGGGGCCAAAGACTGTTCAACTGCGCCCCAGCATACATAACGGGGATCACCAATAGACCTCTGGCTGTCTTCAAGAGGTAACTGGACAGACACCTAAATTTAGTGCCTGAAGAGTGAAAGAGATGGATGGTAAGGAGGGATTAGAGGGATGCTGGCAGGAGGGAGGAAGAGAATGGAGGCTGGAGAGAGGGAGAGAGGGAGGGAGGGATGGTGGGAGGGAGGGAGGTTGGGAGATACGGAGGTAGAGAGAGAGGGAGGGAGGGAGGGAGGGAGGGAGGGAGGGAGGGGGAGAGGGAGGGGGAGAGGGAGGGGGAGAGGGAGGGGGAGAGAGGGGGAGAGAGGGGGAGAGAGAGAGAGAGAGAGAGAGAGAGAGAGAGAGAGAGAGAGAGAGAGAGAGAGAGAGAGAGAGAGAGGGAGGGAGGGGGGAGGGAGGAACGGTGAGAGGGAGGGATGGTTGGAAGTACGGAGGGAGGGAGGGAGGGAGGAAGGGAACAGGAGACCATCAGGTTTCACAAAACAAAGGTAGCACGTGTGCTCCCACAAAGTCAGGGATCCCCAGACCATATGGTCTCTACCATGTAAATTCCCAGTGGTGAGGCCAGCGCTCCACCACGCACATAGATACTCGTCTTGGCCCACTGTTCTTCCTCTTTACCAACCCTGGCCAAACACTTGGCCCACACTTGTTGGTCAACCGTTACTAATCAACCGTTGGTAATGAGCCGTTGTTAATTAGCCATTGTCAGTCAGCTGTTATCAGAACCTGACACACTCACTAACTATCCTCTTCAAGGGTTGTCTGTCTTGTACATGTGTATCTCTCTCTCTCTCTCTCTCTCTCTCTCTCTCTCTCTCTTACACAGGGTTGTGTACAAGGTTAGGTTTAGGGTTCCTAACTTTGTTTACAAACTAAGAGCTGTTACCTACATTAGCTAACTTGAAAGCCTTTTATTGTTATGAGACATACACATAGGGAACAGGATGAAGTTGGAGTCATCTGTGGGCCAGTGATTTCATTTGGTCAACTGACTTCATTTCGTTGATGTCGTTATGCTGTACGAACATGTCCCAGATTTGAGTCATACTAGGAATAAATGATCTCAGATGAAGTGATGTTCTGGAGAAGGGTACAGTCAGAGTATAGTTGCCATTTGGTGGCCGTCTTGTGTAGCTCACTTTGCAAAAGCCTTTGACAAGTGCGACCATGGTGTAATAGCACACAAAATGCGTGCTAAAGGGATAACCGGTAGGCAGATGGATCTTCAACTTTCTAACCAATCGCACACAAAGAGTAGTGGTAAACAGAGTAAATCAGATGCTGCCATAGTGAAGAGCTCTGTCCCACAAGGCACAGTACTCGCTCCTATCCTGTTCCTTATTCTCATATCAGACATAGACAGAGATGTAAACCACAGCGCTGTATCATCTTTTGCAGACGATACTAGGATCTGCATGAGAGTGTCATCCATTGAGGACACTGTTAACTTCCAAGAAGATATAAACCAAGTTTTCCAATGGGCAACAGAGAACAATATAATGTTCAATGAAGTCAAATTCCAACTACTCCGTTATGGAAAACTGGAGGAAATAATAACTAGAACTGAGTATACTACAAACTCCAATCACACAATAGAGAGGAAAAGTAATGTGAGAGACCTGGGAGTGGTAATGTCAGAGGATCTCACCTTCAAGGATCACAACAATGCCACTATCACATCTGCTAGGAAACTGATAGGATGGATAATGAGAACATTCAAGAAAAGAGATGCTAAGCCAATGATGATCCTTTTTAAATCACTTATTCTTTCTAGGCTGGAATACTGCTGTACATTAACATCCCCATTCAAGGCAGGTGAAATTGCAGAGCTAGAGAATGTACAGAGAACCTTTACTGCACGTATAAGTTCCATCAAACACCTTAACTACTGGGAACGCCTGGAAGCACTTGACTTGTACTCACTAGAGCGCAGGCGAGAGAGATATATCATAATCTACACCTGGAAGATTCTGGAGGGAGTGGTCCCTAATATGCACACAGCAATCACTCCATACGAAAGCAAAAGACTTGGCAGGCGATGCAACATACCCCCATTGAAAAGTAGGGGCGTCACTGGTACACTAAGAGAAAACACAATAAGTGTCCGGGGCCCAAGACTGTTCAACAACCTCCCACCAGCAATAAGGGGCATTACGGGAAGACCCCTGGTTGTCTTCAAGAGGAAGCTGGACAGATACCCAAAGACTGTGCCGGATCAGCCGGGCTGTGGTTCGTACGTTGGATTACGTGCGGCCAGCAGTAACAGCCTCGTTGATCAGGCCCTGATCCACCGGGAGGCCTGTTCGTGGACCGGGCCGCGGGGACGTTGATCCCCGGAATGCCCTCCAGGTAGACTCCAGGTAGCCTCCAGGTAGCCTCCAGGTAGACTCCAGGTAGACTCCAGGTAGACTCCAGGTAGCCTCCAGGTAGCCTCCAGGTAGCCTCCAGGTAGCCTCCAGGTAGCCTCCAGGTAGACTCCAGGTAGCCTCCAGGTAGCCTCCAGGTAGCCTCCAGGTAGACTCCAGGTAGACTCCAGGTAGACTCCAGGTAGCCTCCAGGTAGCCTCCAGGTAGACTCCAGGTAGCCTCCAGGTAGCCTCCAGGTAGCCTCCAGGTAGACTCCAGGTAGACTCCAGGTAGCCTTCAGGTAGAATCCAGGTAGACTCCAGGTAGCCTCCAGGTAGACTCCAGGTAGACTGCAGGTAGACTCCAGGTAGCCTCCAGGTAGACTCCAGGTAGACTCCAGGTAGACTCCAGGTAGACTCCAGGTAGCCTCTAGGTAGCCTCCAGGTAGCCTCCAGGTAGCCTCCAGGTAGCCTCCAGGTAGCCTCCAGGTAGCCTCCAGGTAGCCTCCAGGTAGCCTCCAGGTAGCCTCCAGGTAGCCTCCAGGTAGCCTCCAGGTAGCCTTCAGGTAGAATCCAGGTAGACTCCAGGTAGCCTCCAGGTAGCCTCCAGGTAGCCTCCAGGTAGCCTCCAGGTAGCCTCCAGGTAGCCTCCAGGTAGCCTCCAGGTAGACTCCAGGTAGCCTCCAGGTAGACTCCAGGTAGACTCCAGGTAGCCTCCAGGTAGCCTCCAGGTAGACTCCAGGTAGCCTCCAGGTAGCCTCCAGGTAGCCTCCAGGTAGACTCCAGGTAGACTCCAGGTAGCCTTCAGGTAGAATCCAGGTAGACTCCAGGTAGACTCCAGGTAGACTCCAGGTAGCCTCCAGGTAGCCTCCAGGTAGACCCCAGGTAGTCTCCAGGTATCCTCCAGGTAGACTCCAGGTAGCCTTCAGGTAGACTCCAGGTAGACTCCAGGTAGACTCCAGGTAGCCTCCAGGTAGACTCCAGGTAGCCTCCAGGTAGCCTCCAGGTAGCCTCCAGGTAGACTCCAGGTAGCCTCCAGGTAGACTCCAGGTAGCCTCCAGGTAGACTCCAGGTAGACTCCAGGTAGCCTCCAGGTAGACTCCAGGTAGACTCTAGGTAGACTCCAGGTAGACTCCAGGTAGCCTCCAGGTAGACTCCAGGTAGACTCCAGGTAGCCTCCAGGTAGCCTCCAGGTAGACTCCAGGTAGCCTCCAGGTAGCCTCCAGGTAGACTCCAGGTAGACTCCAGGTAGACTCCAGGTAGACTCCAGGTAGCCTCCAGGTAGCCTCCAGGTAGACTCCAGGTAGACTCCAGGTAGACTCCCAGTGTGGCTCACTTCCTCCTCCCTCTCCACGGAGACTACGAGATCTTCAATACTTCAGATATTAAACTATTTTAATATATTAAAACAAAGTATGTACTGAAGCAACGGATAATTGATCCCACTAGAAATGAAAATACACTGGATCTAATATTCACAAACAACGAAAAACTAACAGAGAGAGACAGTTACAAAAATAATAAACTCTTAACAAGATTATAGAAGCACAAACGAGTATAAACTCCGAGTTAGAGAACTTCAGTAATAATGTAAGAGGAGGGATGTTCAGCATATTTAACTATAACAACCATAGAATTGACTGGGACAAAATTAACACAGAATTATTACTAAAAGATCAGATACAGAAAGAGAGCATAGAAGATTGTACAGAAGAAAAAAGAGGTTACTGAAATGCTGAACAACATGACTGTCACAACGAAGGAGAAAATCTTAGCCGAGAGATCACTGACATATAACAAAACTTAAAGTCTCGTACCAGACAGAAGAAACACATAGTGAACAGAAAGCCATCCAAGATATTGCAAGAAACCCCAAATATTTCTATACAAAGTTCTATGCAAAATTTAAGCTGGACCGTTAATAAGAGGAGCTTCATATACTGACGATGATCCACTAAATGACAGCCGGGTGGTGAATGCAAAAACTTTCTTCAGTCCATCTGAAAGCCGCGTTGACCAACTCACATTAGTACTAATCACACAGAATTCGAAAAAGAAATTGAAAACATGCCGACTCACTCAGCACCTGGACTAGATTTCTGGAATGACCTATTTAAAAAAAAGTGTAAAGTATCATTAGCAAGAGCCCTCAGCATTTTTTGGAAAAAGAGCCTTGATACAGGTGAAATATCAGAGACCTTAAAGAGTACAAACATTGCTCCTCTGCATAAGGGAGGTAGTAGAGCACTAGGCAAAAATTACAGACCAGTGGCACTAACATACCCCGTCATAAAAGTTTTTGAAAAAGTGATGAGATGCCAATTACAAACTTTATGGAGCAGCACAATTTGCACAACCCAAACAGCACAGCTGCTGAACCACAATGATAGAATTATGGAGGCGTTGGAAGACAACCAAAACACATTTGTGATATACACAGACTACAAAGTCGTTAAACAAATGCGATCATAGGGTGATTACATACAAAATGAGGGTCATAGGCATAAAGGGGAAGGTAGGAAGATGGATTTTCATATTTCTAAGAATTAGAATGCCAAGAGTAGCAGCAAAGACAAAAAAAAATCCCGCAACTGCGAGGTAAAAAGCTCAGTTCCCCAAGGCACTGTCCTGGCACCTCTGCTGTTTCTCATCCTCATAGCAGACATAGATAAAAACCCCATTTACGGCTTTGTATCATCATTTGCAGGTAACACTAAAATAAGCACGAAAGTTACCTCGGTAGAAGACAGTGAAAAATTGCCGGAAGATATAAGCAGTGTTTTCCAGTGGGCAGTGGAGAACAATATGACGTTCAGTGGTGATAAGTTCCAACTGCTTAGGTATGGAAAGAAAGAAGAATTTAAATGTGATAGTGCTTACAAAATTCCTGAGGATCACTGAACAGAACAAAAGAAACTCATGAAAGCCCTGTCTTTGAAACAAAGGTCAGCTGATATAATTATTCCCAAGTTTTTCACGTGTTCCTTTCTTTGTATTTCGTGATCCTCTTGATCACCAAAGCAGCTGGAACTTGTCACTATTGAACGTCATGTTCTCTGCCCACTGGAAAGCACTACTTATATCTTCCGGTAATTCTTCAATGTCTTCTACCGAAGTGACTTTCATGCTTATTTAAGTGTTATCTGCAAATGATGATACAAAACTGTGACGGGTGTTTTTATCTGCATCTGCTACGAGGAGGAGAAACAACAGATGTGCCACGACAATGCCTTGGGGCACTGTCCTGGCACCAGGACAGTGCTCGGTTTGCTACTGCTTTTTGTGTTCTGAATGTTAGGAACCCGAAAATCCATCTTCCTTCATTCCCCGTAATGCCTGTGGCCCTCATCTTGTGTGCAATCACCCCTTGATCACATTTGCCAAACGCCTTTGCAAACTCTGTGTATATCACATATGTATTTTGGTTGCCTTCCAACGCCTCGGTAATTCTGTCATAATGGTTCAGCAGCTGTGACAGGCATGATCATCCTGCTCTAAAACCATACTGGTTTGCATTATGCCGATTGTGCTACTCCATGAAATTTGTAATCTGCCGTCTCGTCACTCTTTCGAAGATTTTTATGATGTGAGAGGTTAGGGCTACCGGTCTATAATTTCTAGCTAGTGCTTTACTACCTCCCTTATGCAAAAGAGCTATGTCTGCACTCCGTAAGGTCTCGGGTATTTCACCTCTTTCTCCAAAGAATACTGAGGGTTCGTGCTAGTGGTACTTTGCACTTCTTTATAAATAGAGCATTCCATGAATCTGGTGCAGGTGCTGAGTGAGTGGGCATGTTTTCAATTTCTTTTTCGAAATCGATGGGATTTGTACAAATGTCAGTTAGTTGGTCTGCTCGGCCTTCTGGAGTGAAAATGTTTCTGCATTCTCTACCTTTCTGTCATTTAGTGGGTTGCTGAACACCAACTCAAACTGTTAGGAAATATTTCTTCAGTCACATATTTGTCAGGAAGTGGAATAGTCTGGGAAGTGATTTAGTGGAGGCAGGATCCATACATAGCTTTAAGAAGAGGTATGATACAGCTCATGGAGCAGGAAGAGTGACCTGGCCCCGCCTCTTCACTGGCCCCGCCAGTGAAGAGGCAGAGCCAGGAGCTGTGAATCGACCCCTGCAACCACAACTAGGTTAGTACATCTAGGTGAGTACATACTCACACACAATAAGCAAGTGTAATAAAGTGTAGGTTTGTGTAAGTGTCTGGTACCCTGAGAGGTGGCAAACTGAGTTGTCTACACCACCATCATCTTTTAATTAAACCTCCATACCAAGGGCGAGGATTAACATACTGGAGGGAAGGCGAGGACACTCCACAACGCACCTTCCTCCTCATCCTCCTTCCTAATTAAGTCTCCAGGAAGTCATAATGATCAGCTGCTGGGTCAAGACAGTTAGGGAGAAGTTCAACAACCATTAATCACCCTCCATCTCTCTCTCTCTCCCTCCCTCACTCCGTCTTTCCCTCCCTCCCTCACTCCCTCTCTCCTCCTTCACTCCCTCTCTCCCTAACTCCCTCCCTCCCTCCCTCACTCACTCCCTCTCTCCCTCCCTCTCTCACTCACTCCCTCTCTCCCTCCTTCACTCCCTTTCTCCCTCCCTCACTCATTCCCTCTCTCCCTCCCTCCCTCACTCTTTCCCTCCCTCACTCCTTCCCTCATTCATTCCTTCACTCACTCCCTCTCTCCCTCACTCTCTTTACTCTTCTCCCCTAATTTCAATCCTTTCTTTTTAACACTCCCTCCATCCCATCACCTTAATACTCCCTCCATCCCATCACCTTAACACTCTCTCCATCCCATCACCTTAACACTCTCTCCATCCCATCACCTTAACACTCCCTCCATCCCATCACCTTAATACTCCCTCCATCCCATCGCCTTAACACTCTCTCCATCCCATCACCTTAACACTCTGTCCATCCCATCACCTTAACACTCGCTCCATCCCATCACCTTAACACTCTCTCCATCCCATCACCTTATCACTCCCTCCATCCCATCACCTTAACACTCCCTCCATCCCATCACCTTAACGCTCGCTCCATCCCATCACCTTAACACTCTCTCCATCCCATCACCTTAACACTCGCTCCATCCCATCACCTTAGCACTCGCTCCATCCCATCACCTTAACACTCCCTCCATCCCATCACCTTAACGCTCGCTCCATCCCATCACCTTAACACTCTCTCCATCCCATCACCTTAACACTCGCTCCATCCCATCACCTTAACGCTCGCTCCATCCCATCGCCTTAACACTCTCTCCATCCCATCACCTTAACACTCCCTCCATCCCATCACCTTAACGCTCGCTCCATCCCATCACCTTAACAATCGCTCCATCCCATCACCTTAACACTCCCTCCATCCCATCACCTTATCACTCCCTCCATCCCATCACCTTAACACTCCTTCCATCCCATCACCTTAACGCTCGCTCCATCCCATCGCCTTAACACTCCCTCCATCCCATCACCTTAATACTCCCTCCTTCCCATCACCTTAACACTCCCTCCATCCCATCACCTTAACACTCTCTCCATCCTATCACCTTAACACTCCCTCCATTCCATCACCTTAACACTCCCTCCATCCCATCGCCTTAACACTCCCTCCATCCCATCACCTTAACACTACCTCCATCCCATCACCTTAACACTCCCTACATCCCATCATTTCAACACTCCCTCCATCCCATCACCTTAACACTCTCTCCATCCCATCACCTTAACACTCCCTCCATCCCATCACCTTAACACTCCCTCCATCCCATCACCTTAACACTCTCTCCATCCCATCACCTTAACACTCCCTCCATCCCATCACCTTAACACTCTCTCCATCCCATCACCTTAACACTCTCTCCATCCCATCACCTTAACACTCCCTTCATCCCATCACCTTAACACTCGCTCCATCCCATCGCCTTAACACTCTCTCCATCCCATCGCCTTAACACTCCTTCCATCTCATCACCTTAACACTCCCTACATCCCATCATTTCAACACTCCCTCCATCCCATCACCTTAACACTCTCTCTATCCTATCACCTTAACACTCCCTCCATCCCATCACCTTAACACTCCCTACATCCCATCATTTCAACACTCCCTCCATCCCATCACCTTAACACTCCCTCCATCCCATCACCTTAACACTCCCTACATCCCATCATTTCAACACTCCCTCCATCCGATCACCTTAATTGACACTTCCTCAATCCCATCATTTCAACACTCCCTCCATCCCATCACCTTAACACTCCTTCCATCTCATCACCTTAACAGTCCCTCCATCCCATCATCTTAACACTCCCTCCATCCCATCACCTTAACACTCCCTCCATCCCATCACCTTAACACTCCCTCCATCCCATCACCCTAACACTCTCTCCATCCCATCACCTTAACACTCGCTCCATCCCATCACCTTAACACTCCCTCCATCCCATCACGTTAACACTCCCTCCATCCCATCACCTTAACAATCCCTCCATCCCATCACCTTAACACTCCCTCCATCCCATCATCTTAACACTCCCTCCATCCCATCACCTTAACACTCCCTCCATCCCATCACCTTAACGCTCCCTCCATCCCATCACCTTAACAATCCCTCCATCCCATCACCTTAACACTCCCTCCATCCCATCACCTTAACACTCCCTCCATCACATCACCCTAACACTCTCTCCATCCCATCACCTTAACACTCGCTCCATCCCATCACCTTAACACTCCCTCCATCCCATCACCTTAACACTCCCTCCATCCCATCACCTTAACAATCCCTCCATCCCATCACCTTAACACTCCCTCCATCCCATCATCTTAACACTCCCTCCATCCCATCACCTTAACACTCCCTCCATCCCATCACCTTAACGCTCCCTCCATCCCATCACCTTAACAATCCCTCCATCCCATCACCTTAACACTCCCTCCATCCCATCACCTTAACAATCCCTCCATCCCATCACCTTAACACTCCCTCTATCCCATCGTCTTAACACTCCCTCCATCCCATCACCTTAACACTCATTCCATCCCATCACCTTAACACTCCCTCCATCCCATCACCTTAACAATCCCTCCATCCCATCACCTTAACACTCCCTCCATCCCATCATCTTTACACTCCCTCCATCCCATCACCTTAACACTCCCTCCATCCCATCACCTTAACACTCCCACCATCCCATCACCTTAACACTCCCTCCATCCCATCACCTTAACACTCCCTCCATCCCATCACCTTAACACTCCCTCCATCCCATCACCTTAACACTCCCTCCATCCCATCATCTTAACACTCCCTCCATCCCATCACCTTAACACTCCCTCCATCCCATCACCTTAACACTCCCTCCATCCCATCACCTTAACAATCCCTCCATCCCATCACCTTAACACTCCCTCCATCCCATCATCTTAACACTCCCTCCATCCCATCACCTTAACACTCCCTCCATCCCATCACCTTAACGCTCCCTCCATCCCATCACCTTAACAATCCCTCCATCCCATCACCTTAACACTCCCTCCATCCCATCACCTTAACAATCCCTCCATCCCATCACCTTAACACTCCCTCTATCCCATCGTCTTAACACTCCCTCCATCCCATCACCTTAACACTCCCTCCATCCCATCACCTTAACACTCCCTCCATCCCATCACCTTAACAATCCCTCCATCCCATCACCTTAACACTCCCTCCATCCCATCATCTTAACACTCCCTCCATCCCATCACCTTAACACTCCCTCCATCCCATCACCTTAACACTCCCACCATCCCATCACCTTAACACTCCCTCCATCCCATCACCTTAACACTCCCTCCATCCCATCACCTTAACACTCCCTCCATCCCATCACCTTAACACTCCCTCCATCCCATCATCTTAACACTCCCTCCATCCCATCACCTTAACACTCCCTCCATCCCATCACCTTAACACTCCCTCCATCCCATCACCTTAACACTCCCTCCATCCCATCATCTTAACAATCCCTCCATCCCATCACCTTAACACTCCCTCCATCCCATCACCTTAACACTCCCTACATCCCATCACCTTAACACTCCCTCCATCCCATCACCTTAACACTCCCTCCATCCCATCACCTTAACACTCCCTCCATCCCATCACCTTAACATTCCCTCCATCCCATCACCTTAATTAACACTTCCTCCATCCCATCACCTTAACACTCCCTCCATCCCATCATCTTAACAATCCCTCCATCCCATCATCTTAACACTCCCTCCATCCCATCACCTTAACACTCCCTCCATCCCATCACCTTAACACTCCCTCCATCCCATCACCTTAACACTCCCTCCATCCCATCACCTTAATTAACACTTCCTCCATCCCATCACCTTAAAACTCCCTCCATCCCATCACCTTAATTAACACTTCCTCCATCCCATCACCTTAACACTCCCTCCATCCCATCACCTTAACACTCCCTCCATCCCATCACCTTAATATAACACTTCCTCCATCCCATCATCTTAACAATCCCTCCATCCCATCATCTTAACAATCCCTCCATCCCATCATCTTAACAATCCCTCCATCCCATCATCTTAACACTCCCTCCATCCCATCACCTTAACACTCCCTCCATCCCATCACCTTAACACTCCCTCCATCCCATCACCTTAATTAACACTTCCTCCATCCTATCACCTTAATTAACACTTCCTCCATCCCATCACCTTAACACTCCCTCCATCCCATCACCTTAACACTCCCTCCATCCCATCACCTTAACACTCCCTCCATCCCATCACCTTAACACTCCCTCCATCCCATCACCTTAACACTCCCTCCATCCCATCACCTTAACTCTCCCTCCATCCCATCGCCTTAACACTCCCTCCATCCCATCACCTTAACACTCCCTCCATCCCATCATCTTACCAATCCCTCCATCCCATCATCTTAACATTCCCTCCATCCCATCACCTTAACACTCCCTCCATCCCATCACCTTAACACTCCCTCTGTCAGCATAGTTGCTGATCCCTGTATTCCCAGTATTATATAGCATAGCATATTAGTATCATCCCTGTGCTTTAGACACGAGATCCCTCGTAGGCCTTTGGCTTTGTGTGACGTCATAGGGATACACATGGGCAGTGATCCCCCTGTCCCGTCCTCACTCGGCGGCAGTCCATACAGGCGTGAACAGGCTAGGCACCGGGCTCCATCTCTCATCTCAGTCTGACAATACACCTACCATCCTACAAGTGTGTCTACCTTATCCTACGATATCTCCATTCAAGAACCCTTACGACAAATGGTGACAGCGGTGAGCCTGTAATTCTGACGATTACAGCGATTTCTGGAGATAAAGTTGTCGACCAGCAAGACGGCCATTTCGTGTTACCAGTAGGCCTACCGACTACCGAGATTCACCCAGCCAGCTACCTCAAGCCAGCTACTCTACCAGCTTCTACATTATTCACTGGTCAGTCTCTTTGTATTAGTGTTTCCTGCTTTTTTGCATTACTCCCGAGGGGTTGACCCGAGTTTGCAAAATAAGCCAGCTTCCAGTCTGTGGTGGGGGAGTCAGAACACCCGAGTCCAGTCCAGCCTAGCCTACTCCATCCAATTATTTTGCCTGCCAAGCCAGCTTCCACCCCTGCTGTGCTCATCGTGTGAAGTTATCAAGCTATTCTGTGTGAAGGGTTAAGATAAGCCAGCTAGCAACTAACCCAGGTGTCTTACCCCAGTACTCAAGCAAGCCACATGAGTAGCCTTCATCGCTTGTGATTCAAGTTCCAAGCATTCTGAGTGCTCCTTGTCATCCTTGTGGTGTTGTAGTATTTCGTGGGTTTCTTCTAAGCCAGCCGGCTTAGAATTATCTTCGCGGCAGTGTGGGTTTTCTCAGTGAGGCTTACGACGTTCAACCCATAAGCCCAGCCACTCACGATCACGTGTGTCGCACCATTGCCGGTCTCAGACGCCTCGCTCAGCCATTACCCACAAACCCAACTACAGTCGGCCATTACAACTCGCCTACCTCATCAGTGTTTTGGTGCACTGCTAAGGGTTGTAGCACCATATTTTAAGGACCACATAGGGGGTCAAGAGCTAGAGAGTGGCACGCCATCTTTAAAAGCCTCCTGTGTGTTGTCTCTCGCCGATTTAAGCGCAATTCTACGATCATCTGTGCAGAGGACAGCAGCAAGACGATATAAACAATCCATCAATCTCATTTTTTTCAAGTGTTACAGCTATAATATTTTTTTTTAGAGACATTTGCGAGTGTTGAGACATTTCTTTTGTGTTCCCAGTGAATTTTTCTCTTAGTGACATTCAGTGACTCTTGATCAGACTCAGTGTTTATCATGTACTGATTGCATTCATTTCTTTTAATCTCCTTAATTCAGTGTTAATTTTCGTGCATTATTTTATATCTGTTGTGTTGTGTATCTTTTTATACACTTGAAGTAAGTACTGAGTGTTTTTCCTTTGTTGTGTGTGCAACATATGAGCAATATAGAACTTGTGTTTAAACTTCAGAATTCCAGTGAATTAATTCAGTAATTTTTCACCTCATATTCTGCATCACAACTCAGTGTTGTCTGTTATTTTTTTTTTCTTCCCAGCATTTGTGTAATTCTATTTTTGTTCCCTGTGTGTTGAACATTCTTGTGTTCATATTCCTTTATTCAGCCAGTGTTTAATTTGTCTTATTTCCACAGACAATAGTGCCATTTTTTTAAGTCCCAGCAAGAGCTCACATTTACAAAATTTTTCACACATCAAGTTTCATTGCAAGAAAATTCTAGTACTGTGTTTATGTTGATGTTTTGTGTTCTGCATCTCTGTAAGTGTTATATTTCTTTTTGTTGTGTGTTTTTTTTTGCACCTATTATTTTTTTTCATATTTTATTGAACAAATTCACTCTTAGTGCAATTTTTAAGTTCTCCTTTTAAAGTAAATTGTTCTTTTGCTTGTTGTTTAAGTGCAGTTAAGAGTTAAAGTGTTCATTCCTTGATATATTTCTTTTCTTGTGTGTTATAATTTTTATTATTGCACATTGACTCATTTTGCAATAATTCTTGTGCAAATATTGTGTTGCTATTAAAGTTTTCTTGCAGTAAAATTTTATGCAGTGTTGTGCAATACAGTTTATTACAGTGCAGTTTCTTATGCTCTGTTCTGTGCATAGTATTTTATTCTGTCTGTCATTTTAATTTTTATTTCAGCGAATTGTGTGTTGTTTTAATTTTTGCACAAGTTTATTGAGTCCATTTTATTATTTTATTGTGTATTTTCCTTGTTGCATTGAAAGTAAAGACAACTCACTGTGCCATTTATTCAATTTAAAGTAAAAGTTGAGCATATTAGATTTGAGCAAAGTACAAGTTCTCTTGATTTTCAGTGTTTGTTAAGTTGCATATTATTCTTGTGTGAGTTCTTTGCTTACTGTGTAACTTGTCAATTTTTAATTACTTATGCAGAATAGTTAAGCATTTTCTTCCATTTAAATTCACTGTGTTGTGTGTTCCTCAGTTATCATTTTCTCTGTTCTCTAAATTCTAGTTTTTACATTTTGCAAACATGTCTCAAGTTTTCTCTAGCGATGCCTCAGCACTTGCTGCTAGTACAACCATTAATGTGTCAGCCCAAAATTCGAGTAACTCCGTATCAAACGATAGACATACTCAGACTTCTGGCCTGCGTAACTTCACTCGTGATCCGTATGATGCTATGCCATTATTTAATGGTGACCCAGACAACCTTGAAGGCTGGTTTACTGCAGTTAGAGCCAGAGCTGACGCTTCAGTTGATGGTCCCCCATCTGAGAGTCTTTTAATAAGTATCGGAAAGGAGAGTCTAGCCCGTTCTTCAGCTGCCTCAAATGTATTTAAATTAATTCGTATGAAGGACTTCCAAGATCTGACCAGGTGGCAAGATTATGAACAGTTAATTCGCAATTATCTTGAACCAGTGCGAGAAACCGATCCGTTCGTTGTTCTCAAAGAATTAGTTTGCACAGCCCCGAGACCAGAAGAGTCATTAGAGGAGTTTGCTCTCCGTCTCAATAACCTAATGTCCTCATTTGTTAAAGCAGGCCAAAATTCAAGATATCTTAACGATAGTGATAAACCAGCCCTTGATGGATTTGCCAGATTAGCTGCATTTGGAGTCGTTAAACAACTAATGCCACCGACATCTAAGTATGTGTACAATTCAAGTCCGCTAGATGCTAATATGGGACCGCTTAAAGCTCTAATCCATGTACGAAATTTGTGTCCCGAGGGATCCTTCCCTTATCGTAGGTCTATGCCAAACCCCTTGTCCAATCCTGTACCTCCTTTAGTTTGTGCTACTACCAAACCTCCCAACCGCAATCACTCACGCTCATCATCCAAAGCAAGTGTTAAGAGCTATCATTCCCGTAACACCCATAGTACGTACAGTAACCACAGTCAAATAATTTGCTACAATTGTGGTTTCCGTGGTCATATCGCTAGTAATTGTTATGACAGTTACCCTAAGAAGCGTCGTACTGATAATGAGTACCAGTCAGATCTTCCCTACTGTACTCATCATAGAATTCATGGACATGATACATCTGAGTGCAATGCGCTCTACAATATGCGGTACTCTAGATCTTTCCATGGCCGTTCCAACCGCAGAGCCAGGAGAGGAAACAGACGGCGTGGTTCACAGTCTAATCAGAACCAGGCTCATTCTTCCAATTCGGGGGAATTAGAGCGCCCCAGTCAAACCGCCCAATGGTGACGGTAAGTGATAATGAGTACGCCATCCCCGTTCACAATTCCTTTGAAGCCTTAAGCAGTCTCGAGAATGACAATCCTGCTGATGATGTGGCTTCACACGTCTCTGACGTAGAGGAATTTGGGGATGAAGTAGAAGATGCTTTCTCCGATGATAACTCAACTTCCTGTTTGCATATGAGTTCTAATGCAATGATTGGTCCATTAGTACAAGCTTCTGTCCATAATGCGCCCGTTCATGTGTTCATGGACTCTGGTGCGCAAGTTAATATCATTAGGTCTAGCTTGTTTAAAGAGAAGCGGTTACGACGTATCCTCCTCGTTGAACCAACTACTGTAACCTTCCTTGGTGGAGTAGCTGGTTCTCTTCTGCGAGTCCGAGGTCAGACTTCGCTCACCTTTACTATCCAAGGCAGAGACTTTACTGCTGCTTTTCTTGTTGTCGACCAGATTACTTTCCCTGGTGACCTTCTTCTGGGATTTGCTTCCATGCGAGACTTACGCATTGTGCTCGACCCGTACCGATGGCATGCCCAAATAGATGACTTAATCGTTCCATTCTGGGGTTACCAGCTTGGATCAGAAATCTGTCATACTGCTGCAGAGTATGATGTACGCATTAAGTCCTTACAAGCCAATGCAATTTCCAGTAGCGTACCCAAGCGGTCAGGCACTGGTAATTCTGTCACTCCCATTAGTGTTCCACCTATACCTTCAGACTTGCAGGATAGTGTTCCGTTGCCTCAAGTGTCCGAGGACACTCAGACTGCCTTGAGTGCACAGCCTATCCCTGCAATGACTGCTAGTTCGAGTAGTAGTTTCTCCACAGGGGATGCCTTGTCAGAAAACGATTACTTGGAACTAGTAATGCCATCTCTTGTTGATGTCACATGCCGTTTGCAGAAAGACGTCTCTGTTGCGGCTAGTGCTCTCACTAGAGTGTCTGTTGTTGTTCCTAATGTTCCAGATGGTGATACCGTCCTAGTTGACAGTGATTCCTGCAAGGTCAAAGGTTTATTTGTTGAACCTTCCTTACACATTGTAAGAGACAGTAAGATCCATTTACTCCTTGCTAACACTTTGGGTCACAGTGTTCGTCTCAGAGCAAATACCAACCTCGTTGACCTAGTTCACTATCCTTACCCTGTTCAAGTACAGGATGACGTGTCACCTGACCAGTGGGTCGGTGCTATTTCTACCGGGGAGACCTCATCCACTTCTCCGGATCAATCTGTTTCACCAGTTGAGGAGAAAGACTTAGCTCCTACTGACTTCCCAGACGAAGTCAAGCGTTTGTTGACTCTGTTGAACAAACGTCGTAAAGCTATTGCCTTACCAGGTGAGAAGATGGGTATAACGAACTTATTGTCCCATCGTATTCCACTTGAACCTGGTACTAGACCTATTTACATACCTGCGTACAGAATGCCTCATTCACAAGTTGCTGTCGCAGAGGAACTGATCAATCAAATGCTCAATGATGGAGTTATTGCACATAGCAATTCACCCTGGAATGCGCCCTTGATCCTAGTGCCTAAGAAGGATGGCACTTGGCGCCCGGTGATTGACTTTAGGAAGTTAAACGCGAAAACCATTCCAGATCGTTTCCCACTTCCTGTACTAGGTGACCTTTTACGCAATATCGGAGATAACAAAGTCTTCTCGACCCTAGACTTGTTACAAGGGTTTTGGCAAGTCCCTCTTCACGAGGACAGCCAAGAGTTAACAGCTTTCTCCACTCCAACAGGTCATTATCATTTCCTCCGTATGGCGTTTGGATTACGATCGTCTCCTATCACGTTCTCTAGACTCATGACCAATATCTTTAGAGGTCTGATAGGTAAAGCACTTATGGTGTACTTAGACGACGTAATCGTCATGTCCGAAGACGTGGACACACATCTGAAAAGACTTGATACAGTACTTGGAAAGCTTGAAGAAGCAAATTTAAAGATCAAACTGTCTAAATGCCAATTTTTCAGATCAGAAATTAAGTTTCTTGGTCACGTAGTCACTCCTAGAGGGGTTACGACTGACCAAAGTAAAGTAACTGCAGTACTAAATTTTCCAACTCCCAAAACTGCTGATGCCGTAAGATCCTTTGTGGGCTTAGCAGGTTTTTATAGATCTTTCATTGCTAATTTTTCTTCCATAGCTGCTCCTCTAACCGAGTTGCTTAAGAAAGATGCTCCTTTTGTTTGGACCTTCCGTCAAGAAACAGCATTCCAAACTCTAAAAGAAAAGCTAACATCTGCTCCAATTTTGAAATTCCCAGATTTTTCTAAGCCCTTCTATCTGACAACTGATGCTAGTTCAATTGGCATAGGTGCCGTACTAGCTCAGAAGACTGATAGCAAGTACAACGCAGTTGCATTTGCTAGCCGAGTCCTTACGAAGGCTGAACGTAATTATACAGTAACGGAGCAAGAAGCCTTAGCAATAGTGTGGTCTTTAAAGCACTTCCGAGACATCATTTACCAGTACCCTGTTCATGTCTTGACAGATCATGCGCCACTGATACCTTTATTCCAGAACAGCCTACTGGAAGGTTAGCCAGATGGTCCTTGACTATCCAAGAGTTCAATCCCACTTTTGAACATTTACCTGGCAAGTCAAATGTAGTCGCAGATGCTTTATCGCGACACGTTAGTGTAGTTACTGCAGATCCTCCATTTACTGTCGAGGATGTCAAAACTGCACAAAGAATAGATCCCATGTGGTCTGGTGTGATTCGATTCCTTCTCCAGGAAGATCCCATTCTTACTGTAAAGCCACCAGCACCCATTAGTGACTTTGTAATGAGTCAGGAATTACTGTATCGAACAGCCGAGTTGGGTACTCCAAGCAGAAGAGTTTACCAGTTAATAATTCCACAGTCACTAGTGAACGTAGCTCTACAGCTAGTTCATGATGCACCAGGTGTTGCACACCCTGGTATGGATCGTTCTGTGAAACAAGCCAGAATGAAATACTTTTGGCCACGTATGGCAACTGACATTTCCGAGTATGTTAAGAAATGTAGTGTCTGTATGCAGCATAAAGGAAATGTCAATGGTCCTAACCCAATCCAAGTGTACCCAACCACTAGCGAACCGTGGGAAAGAGTTGCCCTTGATTTGTTAACTAATTTTAAATGTTCCCTCCAAGGCAACAAACATCTGTGTGTTATGGTAGACCATTTCACCAGATATTGTGAGCTAGTTCCTATTGCAGATAAGACTGCAGAGACAGTAGCTAGAGCGTTTAAAGAACGCATTATCTGCAGGCATACCACCCCAAAGTCCTTAGTAACAGATAATGGAGGTGAATTCTGTAATGAGATTCTTGAAAATTTGTGTACTTTATACAAGATCTCTAAATCCACCATTGTTCCTCATCATCCTGCCAGCAATGGGTTAGCCGAAAGAACAAATAAGAAAGTACTTGATGTTCTGAGAGCCACTATCAACCCCAATAGTGAAACTTGGGATGAAGTTATACCAGATGTCCAGTGTGCCATAAATTCTGCTTACAATGCTTCCATAGGTGATACTCCACATTATGCATTGTATGGTGTAGACAAGCGTTTACCCTATGAGTTGTTATATTCTACTCCGAAACCTAATTACAACCCTGATGATTTCGTAGCAACTCGTACCAGCTTAGCTCAAAGTGTTTTTAGAAGAATCCGTGAAACACTTCATAAATCAACAGCAGAATTTACAAGAGTTGCAAACACTCGAGCAAAGCCGTCTAAAATCAAAGTAGGTTCGAGAGTTATGCTGATTAACTTTAACAAAACGTCTGCAATGCCAAAGCTTGATCAAAAGTTTGTCGGACCTTATCGAGTTGTAGAACATATCTCTGGAAATAAGTATAAGGTTAGAGAAGTTAGTACTGGCAAATACAAAGAATCGCATTTAGATCATATGAAATTAGTATGCGATGTTGAGGATATTGCTACCCAGACTAATGAGACAGACTCTGACAATCCTCCTGATCCTGTACTCTCTACCTCAGATACTCAGTCAGATACTCAACCTGAATGTCGTTACTCCTTGCGTACCCGACAAGTAATGAGAAACCCGCAAGTATCTTTTGTAGATATTCCTTCAGATCTCTCTCAGTCAAGGCATGTGTTAGCCATTGCAGAGGAATTCGACCCTCCCAGAGATGATAACCATTCTGCATATGTAAACCTAACCCTTGCAGAATTGGGTTTAAATGTACATAGTCTGTATAATTAGATGTCCGAGATGAATGAAATTGTCAACTGTGTGTTTATTATTAGCTGATCAGTTTGTCGGAAATTTTCGTGTTCACGTTCCCTCCGTATTCTGAGAATTAACAGTCTAGATTTGAGTGCACCGAATCTGCCTTTCTGTTAAACACTTCTTTGTATATAATTATTCTTCCTCAGAATCCGTAGAGTGCATGAATACAGATCGATCGATCAATTCCATCCATATTGTATAATGATTTGTTCTTATAGTTTGTAATGATTACGTTAACACCCATTACGTCAAAATCATGTTGTACCATCCATTAGTTCTAAGTTATATATGAATTTGTTATTGTATAGAATCAGCCCAGATCCGCCTGCCTGTTCAGCCTATAGTATAGTAGTGTATGTCGGGACGACATACGTAACATGACCGAGCTGTCAGCATAGTTGCTGATCCCTGTATTCCCAGTATTATATAGCATAGCATATTAGTATCATCCCTGTGCTTTAGACACGAGATCCCTCGTAGGCCTTTGGCTTTGTGTGACGTCATAGGGATACACATGGGCAGTGATCCCCCTGTCCCGTCCTCACTCGGCGGCAGTCCATACAGGCGTGAACAGGCTAGGCACCGGGCTCCATCTCTCATCTCAGTCTGACAATACACCTACCATCCTACAAGTGTGTCTACCTTATCCTACGATATCTCCATTCAAGAACCCTTACGACACCTCCATCCCATCACCTTAACACTCCCTCCATCCCATCACCTTAATTAACACTCCCTCCATCCCATCACCTTAACACTCCCTCCATCCCATCACCTTAACACTCCCTCCATCCCATCACCTTAATTAACACTTCCTCCATCCCATCACCTTAACACTCCCTCCATCCCATCACCTTAACACTCCCTCCATCCCATCACCTTAATTAACACTTCCTCCATCCCATCATCTTAACAGTCCCTCCATCCCATCATCTTAACACTCCCTCCATCCCATCACCTTAACACTCCCTCCATCCCATCACCTTAACACTCCCTCCATCCCATCACCTTAATTAACACTTCCTCCATCCCATCACCTTAACACTCCCTCCATCCCATCACCTTAACACTCCCTCCATCCCATCACCTAATTAACACTTCCTCCATCCCATCATCTTAACACTCCCTCCATCCCATCTTAACACTCCCTCCATCCCATCACCTTAATTAGCACTTCCTCCATCCCATCATCTTAACAGTCCCTCCATCCCATCACCTTAACACTTCCTCCATCCCATCACCTTAACACTCTCTCCATCCCATCACCTTAACACTCCCTCCATCCCATCACCTTAACACTCCCTCCATCCCATCACCTTAACACTCTCTCCATCCCATCACCTTAACACTCCCTCCATTCCCTCACACCAGACAGTTAACATACCTAATTTAACCTTACACAGTTTAAAACAGAAAATATGTGTAAGTTTTTAGGAGGCATTAAAAAATTTATGCTGTGAATGTTGTAAGGAAGGTATCCCCGTATCCCAAAAGCCCATCCCACTCTACCTCAATGCAAGCAAAATAATAGTACATAGAATGGTCTATATAAAATTAACCAGAGGGTGCCTGTACATAACAAAAATTGCATGAGCCTTTCTCTACTTACAGCACACCAGCACTAAAAGTTTGATAGTGATCGGATGAGGCATTCTTGAGTTATAAACAAAAACCTTGGAAGAAAGAAAGTCAGTGAACCACTGTAAGATAATTTTTTGTTCCATAACTTCCTAACATAGTAAAATATAACGAGACATTATGATGATGATCAGAAAGGTAATGTGAGTGACTTCACTGCTGACTCTGACTCATGTATCATAAAGTGCTTCTGTCAGGATAAAGACTTAACTAGTGATGTAGCTAACCTTACTCAGTACACCTGCACACACTTCACACACACATACACACACACACACACACACACACACACACACACACACACACACACACACACACACACACACACACACAGCTGGAACATTATGTGATGAATGAATGACAAATCAGTCGTGTATGTATCCTTCGACTATGTCCTTCCATGAAAAGTAACACTAAATGTTTTATTATTTCTGGCATGCTGAAAATTATCTTGTATCTGACAGTTTAAGGTAAGACTTCCGTCACCCGTCGAAGAGCTATGTGACAGGAGTCTAACACACACTGCTGTCTCTTCAGTGAATCCGCAGTCTTGTGTGGACCTTCTGTGTATGTACAGACCTTATGTAGAGAATGATTACAGCGGGTGAGGAAGTATTTGGAAAAAAAAAACATTTTGTTTGTTGGAATGAATGTGAGACTGAGCGAGGCTGTACCAACACGGTGTAATTACAGTTAACCACGTGCTAAACCAATTACACAACACGTGCCGTTGAAAAGTGTCAGACGTAAGCTGTGTGTTGTTGCAAGGTATATAAACAGCAGTTGATTGCAGTGTCAATGATCCACAAACTGACCAGCGGTGACTAATACTGCAGGTGGAAACATTCCATGGAGCTTGACCAATGTTTTCTGAATTAAGAAACAAGTAAGCAGAGGGGGATGCTGAAGCAGCAGTTATGTGAGTTCAACACTCCAACCTCTGATATTCATGACTTCAAATTTTCAACGAGGCCTGATCTAAGACGGGTTGCGGGGGGCGGTGACCCCTGCAGTCTTCAGGTAACCTTCAGGCAATTACGACGCATCTCAACTAGGAAAGCAATTACACACAAAACCCCTAAACTTTATGTTTGCAAACTAAATCTGTTATTCTACCTCAGCTCATATAAAACCTAATAATTTTTACTTAATGTTATGTCATGCATTTAACCCCGAGCAAACGCGATATGCAGTTTCAAGAATATATATGATTGGGCTTTTGAAGACAAAAAACAATGAAACGTCGATAAAAGTTACTAGGCGGGCCAGGAGCTATGAATTGACCCCTTGCAAGCCTGAGTACAAAATGTGGTGTGTGATTTACTTAACACAGTGATAGCTATGATTAACACTAAGTGTTATGTTACTGCACAAGTGTCCATCATCGAAGACACTGCGAGACTCCAAGTCGACATCAACCAAATCTTTAAATGGGCCGCAGAAAATATGAAGATCAATGAAGAGAAATTTCAAATACTCAGATATGGAAAATTTGAGGAAATTAAAACTTTATCAGTGTATAAAACCAATTCTAACCACACAATAGAGCGTAAAACTAATGTGAAGGACCTGGGAGTGATAATGTCAAAAGATCTCGCCTCAAAACCACAACAATGTATCTACCTTATCTGCTAGGAAAATGATAAGATGGATAATGAGAATCTTTCGAAACTAGGAACGCCACGCCCATAATGATTCTCTTGAAATGGCTTGTGCTCTCTAACCTGGAATACTGCTGTACACTAACTGCTCCCTTCAAGGCATGCGAAATTACGAACCTGGAGAATGTACAGAGAACCTTCACGGTACACATAAGCACGATAAAGCACCTAAATTACCAGAAATGCTTTAAGCCCTTGGATTTGTATTCCTCGGAATGCAGACGAGAAAGATACATGATAATATACACTCGGAAAATCCTAGAGGGATTAGTACCAAATTTGCACACGAAAATCACTCCCTACGAAAGAAAAGACTCGACAGGAGATGCAACATTTCCCCAGTAAAATGCAGGGGCGCCACGAGTACAATAAGAGACAACACAATACGTGTCAGAGGCCCAAGACTGTTCAACTGCCTCCCACCATACATAAGGGGGATTACCAATAGACCCCTGGCTATCTTCAAGAAGGTGGACAGGCACCTAAAGTCAGTACCTGACCAGCCGGGTTGACTCCCTACATACCACTCAGTATGTAGGGAGTCAGACAACCTCAGTTAGTTTATAATTATTATGCACCACCATACCCATCCTGTGGACTGTAGCCAAAAGATTACAGAGGTACATAATGGGTCCAGGGACTGGACCCCAAAGTTTTGATAGCTGAACAAGTTACAAAGGTAATGTTCCAGAGAGGGGACACAGAAACAAGAGGTCACAACTGGAAGTTGAAGATTCAGATGAGTCAAAGGGATGTTAGGAAGTTATTTCTTCAGTCATAGAGTTGTCAGGCAGTGGAATAGCCTAGTAAGTGACGTAGTGAGGCGGGAACCATACAAAGTCTTAAGACGAGGTTTGATAAAGCTCATGGAGCAGGGAGAGAGAGGACCCAGTAGCAATCAGTGATGAGGCGGGGCCAGGAGCTATGAATCGACCCCTGCATCCACAAATGGGTACACACACACACACGCGCGCGCGCGCGCGGGGGGCAAGGTGCTGTGAATCGACCCCCGCAACCACAACTAGGTGAGTACAACTAGGTGAATTCACACACACGCACACAAATAGGTAAGTACACACACACACACACACACACACACACACACACACACACACACATACACACACACGAGTATACAGATATCGAGGACATCACATATGAAAGACCCCTTGGGGCCAGTGACCATGTGGTTTTAAGCTTCGAATACACAGTAGAGCTACAAGTGGAGGGAGAAGCAGGAAGGCCAGGACGAATGAAGCCAAACTACAAGAAAGGGGACTACACAGGAATGAGGACCTACCTGAACGGGGTTCAGTGGGACAGAGAACTGGCAGGGAAGCCAGTTAATGAAATGATGGAATATGTAGCAACAAAATGCAAGGAGGCTGAGGAGAGGTTTGTACCCAAGGGTAACAGGATTAATGAAAAAGCCAGGATGAGCCCATGGTTTACCCAAAGGTGCAGGGAGGCAAAAACCAAGTGTGCTAGGGAATGGAAGAAATATAGAAGGCAAAGGACCCAGGAGAATAAGGAGAACAGTCGTAGAGCCAGAAACGAATATGCACAGATAAGAAGGGAGGCCCAAAGACAATATGAAAATGACATAGCAGCGAAAGCCAAATCTGACCCGAAACTGTTGTACAGCCACATCAGGAGGAAAACAACAGTCAAGGACCAGGTAATCAGGCTAAGGAAGGAAGGAGGAGAGACAACAAGAAATGACCGTGAAGTATGTGAAGAACTCAACAAGAGATTCAAAGAAGTGTTCACAGAGGAGACAGAAGGGACTCCAGAAAGACGGAGAGGTGGGGCACACCACCAAGTGCTGGACACAGTGCACACAACCGAGGAAGAAGTGAAGAGGCTTCTGAGTGAGCTAGATACCTCAAAGGCAATGGGGCCAGATAACATCTCCCCATGGGTATTGAGAGAGGGAGCAGAGGCGCTATGTGTACCCCTAACAACAATATTCAATACATCTATCGAAACAGGGAGATTGCCTGAGGCATGGAAGACAGCAAATGTAGTCCCAATCTTTAAAAAAGGAGACAGACATGAAGCATTAAACTACAGACCAGTGTCACTGACATGTATAGTATGCAAAATCATGGAGAAGATTATCAGGAGAAGAGTGGTGGAACACCTAGAAAGGAATGATCTCATCAACAGCAGCCAACATGGTTTCAGGGACGGGAAATCCTGTGTCACAAACCTACTGGAGTTCTATGACATGGTGACAGCAGTAAGACAAGAGAGAGAGGGGTGGGTGGATTGCATTTTCTTGGACTGCAAGAAGGCGTATGACACAGTTCCACACAAGAGATTGGTGCAAAAACTGGAGGACCAAGCAGGGATAACAGGGAAGGCACTACAATGGATCAGGGAATACTTGTCAGGAAGACAGCAGCGAGTCATGGTACGTGGCGAGGTGTCAGAGTGGGCACCTGTGACCAGCGGGGTCCCGCAGGGGTCAGTCCTAGGACCAGTGCTGTTTCTGGTATTTGTGAACGACATGACGGAAGGAATAGACTCTGAGGTGTCCCTGTTTGCAGATGACGTGAAGTTGATGAGAAGAATTCACTCGATCGAAGACCAGGCAGAACTACAAAGGGATCTGGACAGGCTGCAGACCTGGTCCAGCAATTGGCTCCTGGAGTTCAATCCCACCAAGTGCAAAGTCATGAAGATTGGGGAAGGGCAAAGAAGGCCGCAGACGGAGTACAGTCTAGGGGGTCAGAGACTACAAACCTCACTCAAGGAAAAAGATCTTGGGGTGAGTATAACACCAGGCACATCTCCTGAAGCGCACATCAACCAAATAACTGCTGCAGCATATGGGCGCCTAGCAAACCTCAGAACAGCATTCCGACATCTTAATAAGGAATCATTCAGGACCCTGTACACCGTGTATGTTAGGCCCATATTGGAGTATGCGGCACCAGTTTGGAACCCACACCTAGCCAAGCACGTGAAGAAACTAGAGAAAGTGCAAAGGTTTGCAACAAGACTAGTCCCAGAGCTAAGAGGTATGTCCTACGAGGAGAGGTTAAGGGAAATCAACCTGACGACACTGGAGGACAGGAGAGATACCGGGGGACATGATAACGACATACAAAATACTGAGAGGAATTGACAAGGTGGACAAAGACAGGATGTTCCAGAGATTGGACACAGTAACAAGGGGACACAGTTGGAAGCTGAAGACACAGATGAATCACAGGGATGTTAGGAAGTATTTCTTCAGCCACAGAGTAGTCAGTAAGTGGAATAGTTTGGGAAGCGATGTAGTGGAGGCAGGATCCATACATAGCTTTAAGCAGAGGTATGATAAAGCTCACGGCTCAGGGAGAGTGACCTAGTAGCGATCAGTGAAGAGGCGGGACCAGGAGCTCGGACTCGACCCCCGCAACCTCAACTAGGTGAGTACATACACGAGCACAAACACTCACACATATATGAGTACACAAATATACATGCAAACACACACACATATACAGAAACATACACACACACACACACACACACACACACACACACACACACACACACACACACACACACACACACACACACATGGTGCATGGAATAGACAAGGTGGACAGAGACAAGATGTTCCAGAGAGGGGACACAGAAACATGGGATCACAATTGGAAGTTGAAGACCCAGATGAGTCAAAGGGATGTTAGGAAGTATTTCTTCAGTCATTGAGTAGTCAGGAAGTGGAATAGCCTAGCAAGTGAGGTAGTGGAGGCAGGAACCTTACATAACTTTAAGATGAGGTATGATATAGCTCATGGAGCAGGGAGAGAGTAGACCTAGTAGCACTCGGTGAAGAAGCGGGGCCAGGAGCTGAATCTCAACCCCTGCAGCCACAATTAGGTGAGTCCGTACACACACATGAGCGCACACATATACAACAGGCCTAGTGTCTAATCGACATGTGCCTAGGACAAAATGGTAACTAACTAGCCGAGGTGGCCAGAAGAGCACACATGGGGGAGCAAAGCTACTAGTTATGGGTGATTTCAATCACAAGGAGATTGACTGGGACAACCTGGAGCCCCATGGGGGTCCCGAAACATGGAGAGCCAAGATAATAGACGTGGTTCTGGAAAACCTCATGCATCAACATGTTAGAAACACCACCAGAGAGGGGGTGAGGATGATCCAGCAAGACTGGACCTTTTATTCACCTTGAGTAGTTCGGACATCGAGGATATCATGTATGAAAGGCCCCTAGGAGCTAGTGACCATGTGGTTCTGTGCTTTGACTACATAGTTAAGCTCCAAGTGGAGAGAGTAGCAGGAATAGGATGGGAAAAACCAAACTACAAAAGGGGAACTACTCAGGCATGAGGAACTTTCTGCAAGACATTCAGTGGGAGAGGGAACTGACAGGAAAACCAGTACAAGAAATGATGGACTATGTGGCAAAAAAATGCAAGGAGGCAGAGGAAAGGTTTGTTCCCAAGGGAAACAGAAATAATGGGAAGAACATGACGAGTCCTTGGTTCACCCAAAGGTGTAGGGAGGCAAAAACTAGGTGTACTAGAGAATGGAAAAGGTACAGAAGACGGAGAACTCAGGAAAATAAAGAGATTAGCCGAAGAGCCAGAAACGAATATGCACAGAGAAGAAGGGAGGCTCAGCGACAATATGAAAATGATATAGCATCGAAAGTCAAGTCTGACCTGAAGCTGTTGTATAGCCACATCAGGAGGAAAACAACAGTCAAGGACCAGGTAATCAGACTGAGGAAGGGTGATGAGTTCACAAGAAACGACCGAGAGGTATGTGAGGAGCTCAACACGAGATTTAAAGAAGTATTTACAGCGGAAACCAGTAGGACCCCAGGAAATCAGAACAGGGGGAAACACCAACAAGTGCTGGATGAGGTACACATAACCAAGGAGGTGAAGAAGCTGCTATGTGAGCTTGACACCTCAAAGGCAGTGGGACCAGACAACATCTCTCCGTGGGTCCTAAGAGAGGGAGCGGAGATGCTGTGTGTGCCATTAACAAAGATCTTCAACACATCCATTGGAACTGGGCAACTCCCTGAGGTATGGAAGATGGCAAATGTAGTCCCAATTTTTAAAAAGGGAGACAGACAGGAGGTATTAAACTACAGACCTGTATCACTAATGTGTATAGTATGCAAAGTCATGGAGAAGATCATCAGGAGGAGAGTGGTGGAGCAACTGGAAAGAAACAAGTGTATAACTGGCAACCAGCACGGTTTCAGGGAAGGAAAATCCTGGAGTTTTATGACAAGGTGACAGAAGTAAGACAAAAGAGAGAGGGGTGGATCGACTGCATTTTTTTGGACTGCAAGAAGGCCTTCGACATAGTTCCTCACAAGAGGTTACTGCAAAAGCTAGAGGATCAGGCACACATAACAGGAAAGGCACTGCAATGGATCAGAGAATACCTGACAGGGAGGCAACAACGAGTCTTGGTACGTGACGAGGTGTCAGAGTGGGCGCCTGTGACAAGCGGGGTTCCACAGGGGTCAGTCCTAGGACCTGTGCTGTTTTTGGTATATGTGAATGACATAACGGAAGGGATAGACTCAGAAGTGTCCTTGTTTGCAGATGATGAGAAGTTAATGAGAAGAATCAAATCGGACGAGGATCAGGCAGGGCTACAAAGAGACCTGGACAGGCTACAAGCCTGGTCCAGCAACTGGCTCCTTGAGTTTAACCCTGCCAAATGCAAAGTCATGAAGATTGGGGAAGGGCAAAGAAGACTGCAAACACAATATAGTCTAGATGGCCAAAGACTGCAAACCTCACTCAAGGAAAAAGATCTGGGGGTGAGTATAACACCGAGCATATCTCTTGAGGCACAACACATCAATCAGATAACTGCTGCAGCATATGGGCGTCTGGCAAACCTACAGATAGCATTCCGATACCTCAGTAAGGAATCGTTCAAGACTCTGTATACCATTTACGTCAGGCCCATACTGGAGTATGCAGCACCAGTTTGGAACCCACACCTGGTGAAGCACGTCAAGAAATTAGAGAAAGTACACAGGTTTGCAACAATACTATTCCCAGAGCTAAGGGGATTGTCCTACGAAGAAAGGTTGAGGGAAATCGGCTTGACGACACTGGAGGACAGGAGGGTCAGAGGAGACATGGTAACGACATATAAAATACTGCGCGGAATAGACAAGGTGGGCAAAGACGGGATGTTCCAGAGATGGGGCACAGAAACGAGAGGTCACAATTGGAAGTTGAAGAGTCAGATGAATCAAAGGGATGTTAGGAAGTATTTCTTCAGTCACAGAGTAGTCACGCAGTGGAATAGCCTAGAAAGTGACGTAGTGGAGGCGGGAACCATACATAGTTTTAAGGCGAGGTTTGATAAAGCTCATGGAGCAGGGAGAGAGAGGACCTAGTAGCAATCAGTGAAGAGGCGGGGCCAGGAGCTATGACTCGACCCCTGCAACCACAAATAGGTGAGCACAAATAGGTGAGTAGGTGAGTACACACACACAGTAGCGACCAGTGAAGAGGCGGGGCCAGGAGCTATGACTCTACCCCTGCAACCACAAATAGGTGAGCACAAATAGGTGAGTAGGTGAGTACACACACACACACAGTAGCGACCAGTGAAGAGGCGGGGCCAGGAGCTATGACTCGACCCCTGCAACCACAACTAGGTGAGTACACACATACACACACACACACACACACACACACACACACACATACATACATACATACACACACACACACACACACACACACACACACATACACACACACACACACACACACACACACACACACACACACACACACACACACACACACAGATTCAAATATACAAAGATCAAAGTCAGGGGCACCATACAGTGAGAGTGAAAAAGTTAAGCAAAAGGAGAAAGGAAAAATAAAATATATAACAATGGAAGGTGGCAGGAGTAGGCCTGCTGAAGCAGTGACATCACAACAGTTGTGTGACATTATACATATAAAGTGAAATACCGAATGTGAAGTGTATTCTATCATAAGCGAAAAGTGAAATCACTTGGGGAATGCGGGATGTATGAGCATAAATGGTTATAAACATCATGGGTGAAGAATTTTCCAAATAGTGATAGAAGGCCTATGTACGACGACTACGTCATCAGCATCCGGCAACTTGTCACTGCACCGCTGCCAGCGCAAGTACTGCTCACCTAGTGTGGTTGCATGTTGTCGGGTTCTGGATTCTGGTCTTGCATCACTGTTAGATACTGGTCACTCACTCCTGCAAGCTATTACCAGAATTAGAGTAGAAACAGCCTAGGTAAGGTGAATATTGGGGTGACGAGAGTGCGAGGAGTAAAGCAGTCTAGGGAGGGATAACTCCTAGAAGCATTTTATAAGTAGAATTGATAAGTGTTAGAATTCCTATTGGTAAGTTTTAGTATGAATACTTAGAAGTGGGGGCACACACACACACACATACACACGCAGGAACAAGCGGTCAGGTACTTGTAAAAGCTGTAGTACACATGCGCACACACACACATACACAGGATTTCACACCTTCCTGTTAACTGACCTGACAACCCTCCCTCTAACATTCCACTATCCACTATCCCCCCTCTGTTTCTCTATCTCTCTCTCTCTCTCAATATCTATCTCTCTACCTCTCTCTACCTATCTCTCCCTCTACCTATCTCTCTCTCTACCTTTCTCAGTACCTATCTCTCTATCTCTCTCTCTACCTATCTCTCTCTTTACCTATCTCTCTCTCTCCCCTCTTTCAGCTATCCCCTTTCCCATCTCTCCCCTCTAACATCTCTCCCCTCTAACATATCTTCCCTCTAACACCTCCCCCCTATCTAACATCTCTCCCCCTCTAACATCTCTCCTCCTCTCATTATCACTCCCCTCTCCCATTTCCCATCTCTCTCCCCTCTCTCTCCCCTCCTCCCCTCTCTCTCCCCCTATCCTCTGTCTCCCATCTCTCTCTTCCATCTCCCCCCTCTTCCCCCCTTTTCCCCTGTCTCTCCCCCTCTCTCTCCCCTCTCTTTGCCCCCTCTCTCTCTCTCTCCTCTCTCCTCTCTTGCTCTCTCTCCCCCCTTTTTTCTTCTCACTCTCCCCCTCTCTCCTACCTTTCCCTTCTCTCTCTTTCTCTCTCTCTCTCTCACTCTTTTCTCTTTCAAAAAAAGAAAAAAGAAAAAAGAAAGGGAAGAAAAGGGAAAAAAGAGAGAAAAAAGAAAAATGGCGGGGACTCTGTCATGTACGGGGATATCGCAATGAATAGGATATAAGTGGGGAATATGGGAGTAAACGGAGGGAGTAGGCAGGGGATAGGCAGGAGAGGTGAGTCGAGTGACGCGCGGCGTAGGTACGTAATGACAGGTCAGTGGTGACCACCACAACACTCTCATTAACTCTACACTACTCACTAACATATGCCTCGCCCACTCTTCACTCATATATAAACATAATAAAATATAAGAAATAGAAAGACAATAATGGGGACAGTGAATATTACTATTCTACTCAAACACAGTTTATTATTAAGTCCTTGTACAATAATATATTTGGGAACAGGAGTACATCATTGAGGTTTAGATAAATGGGGTGGTACACATAAGCAGTGAGACAGGGAATACAATCAACTTGACGAAACAGAATATAACTTACAATATAGTTCAGAGGACAGTTTACCACAGGTCCCAAGACCTACACAGCATGAGTACTGCTCCAAGCCAGTACTCTGCCCAATGTCTCCAACAGTCTCCTCCAGAGACTCTCCCGCTCAGCTCTGCTCACTGTCCGGAGCTCTGCTCGACTCTCCAGCAGCCTTCTCCCTGCTCAGAGCTCTGCACCCAGGCCAGAGCTCCGCACGAATCTCCCCTGCTCAGCTGTTCCTTGGGCTTATATGATGGTCCAAACACACCCCACAACCACGTGTACGACCTGATGCCTGGATTTGACGCCAGTGACGAACAAAGGTGCTGAGACTTAAGCCGGAAAGGCGTGTCTCTGACAGACATTTGCCAAGGCAAGGTGACCATATAATTGGTTAAATTAGGTCTCCCCAGAGACCTCACAAGCCAAGCTGAACTACATCACATCCCCCTTTCTCCCTCAATTTAAAATATCTGAGAACTAGGACAATTTGTCCTAAGTTATTAGACTATTTTAATCCTAACCCCTTAAATCTATTACAATACAAAGACAAAATTATACATAATACAAAATTATTCCACTACATATATTTCCCTCAACCTTCTCATTTACCACAAGGCAGTATGATCAGTACACCTGGCAGTTGATCAGCATAATAGTTGCTCTCTGGTGCAAAGCCTCCTTACCCGTCATTTCTCCTTAAACCTAAATATCGGGCTCCAGTGCCTTCCCTACTTCTACTAGAAATGCACTAGCCAATGCTAGTCGCCCTCGCACGTTATCCATTGGGCCAAACCTCTCTAGGCTTCTATGGCGTGGAAAACTGCTCCAACGGGTTGCATTCTTTCAAGTAACTGCAACTGGACCACTTCACGACCACCAAGGTCGCATTTTCAGCACACTTCACATGCACACTTCAACATCTGAAAATCAAGACAGGGCAGGCATCGCAGCTTAGACCCTCCATTATCCTATGCCACTACTAGGATTCACTGGCCTCATAAAACAAGCTGGCCATAATCACTGGACTGTATTCAAGGTCACCTTATTTCATGGAGGTAACACTAGCACTTCTGGCAAGTCAAAGTAGGCTGGGGACATCTCACACTCTTAATTGTCTCTCATGGCTGGCAGGACATCCCCGCATACCGGTCGTACAGGTCGACCAGCAAGGCAGGATACACCTCCATACCGCCCTTGAAAGCAGGCTGGTCCCAGCAGCTAGAGTCCATCTCCACGGCTCACGTCCTTCCACATCTCTGGGGATGGCAACTCCTTCATAGTAGATTCTCCTGTCCTGGCACACCAGCCAGAGTCCCTCAAACACCACTGCAGCATCACCGCCATCTCCTCCTCTTGAGCTAGGCAGCATCGCAGCATCACAGCACGGCCACAGCATATCCATCACCACAGCAGCACACAGCATGGCCACAGCATTGCAGCACGGCTACAGCATCGCAGCACGGTCCCAACATCTCAGCATCACAGCATGGCCACAGCATAGCCATCATCACAGCACGGCCATATCACAGCAGCACACAGCATGGCCACAGCATCGCAGCACGGCCACAGCATCGCAGCACGGCTACAGCATCCCCGCATGGCTACAGCATCTCGGTATCACAGCACGGCCACAGCATTACAGACAGCATCACAGTAGCCGACATCAGCAGTAGCAGGCTATGGTCAGTTGCTGGAGGTGAGGTGAGGTCACTTCAGGTCATCAACAGCAGGTGCGGTCCGCCGGTGATGGTCACAGAGGCTGGGTGACGCAGACAGACACCCACTACAATGGATGACAGACCAGGGTAGCAACACATCTACTGGGGCACATCAGCTGGGTGACTGGGCACATCAGGTGGATAGCAATCATAGGCAGCTCTTCAATGGGTGACAGTTGTGGGTGAGTCTCCCAAGGTGTGCTGGGTGACTTCTCATACCTCTGTAAGTATTCAATTTCGGCCAGCAATTATTTCCCCCAAAAGTCTCACATAACCTTCACACCTTCCACCATATATCTCAAACCAACACAGAACTCCACCAAATATAATAATACAACCACAATTACTCAGCCCCACCGTCAAAAAAAAAGGTCAGTTAAGGTCACTAGGATTATATCACACAGATATTTACTTTAGCTTTACACACACAAGAAAAAAAATTGGTGGCAAATGGTAGCATAACATAAGTATAACCAAGCAGTCAAAAGGACACATGGGACTGATTCCTATTATAAAAATAATAAGAATCCCACCGCTGCCACCATGTCATGTAGGGGGGTATCGGAATGAATAGGATATAAGTGGGGAATATGGGAGTAAATGGAGGGAGTAGGCAGGGGATAGGCAGGAGAGGTGAGTCGAGTGACGGCGTAGGTAGGTAATGACAGGTCAGTGGTGACCACCACAACACTCTCATTAACTCTACACTACTCACTAACATATGCCTCGCCCACTCTTCACTCATATATAAACATAATAAAATATAAGAAATAGAAAGACAATAATGGGGACAGTGAATATTACTATTCTACTCAAACACAGTTTATTATTAAGTCCTTGTACAATAATATATTTGGGAACAGGAGTACATCATTGGGGTTTAGATAAATGGGGTGGTACACATAAGCAGTGAGACAGGGAATACAATCAACTTGACGAAACAGAATATAACTTACAATATAGTTCAGAGGACAGTTTACCACAGGTCCCAAGACCTACACAGCATGAGTACTGCTCCAAGCCAGTACTCTGATCAATGTCTCCAACAGTCTCCTCCAGAGACTCTCCCGCTCAGCTCTGCTCACTGTCCGGAGCTCTGCTCGACTCTCCAGCAGCCTTCTCCCTGCTCAGAGCTCTGCACCTAGGCCAGAGCTCCACACGAATCTCCCCTGCTCAGCTGTTCCTTGGGCTTATATGATGGTCCAAGCACACCCCACAACCACGAGTACGACCTGACGCCTGGATTTGACGCCAGTGACGAACAAAGGTGCTGAGACTTAAGCCGGAAAGGCGTGTCTCTGACAGACATTTGCCAAGGCAAGGTGACCATATAATTGGTTAAATTAGGTCTCCCCAGAAACCTCACAAGCCCAGCTGAACTACATCACAACTCGAAGGAACCAGGGATCAGATGAGTATGGATCTGGTAGGGAGGAGTGGATGGAGGAGCAGTGGAAAAGGATGAAACAAGAGTGGGAGAGAAAATTAGGAGAGCTTTCTGAAAAAATGGAGACAGAGCTTTCTGTGAAATTAGAAAAGAGGTTGGAGAAGGAGAAGAAGGATTGGGAGGAACAAGTCGAAACTGCAGTAGCCAAGATAAGGGTCCTAGAAGATGAGGTAAACAGGCTGAAGCAAGTTACAAGGGCATTGACCAGAGAAGACACAGCATATGAAGCTGAGAGGTCGAACAGGAAGGAAGGAGATATGAATTATGCTAAGGTCATATCAGCCTGCCAAGAAGGGCCAAGGAGTGAAAGGGAAGAGCAGCTGGGTGCAGATGGAGAGGGTGATAGGTCAAATGTGGAGGCACACCCATGCTACCAAGAGCCACTGGAAAAAACAAGGGAGAAAATGACCATGTACAGACAGGAACCAGAGTTACAGAGGGAGAGGCAATGGGAGGAGGAAAGGGCAAAATCAGTGTTTATCCATGGGTTTCAGGAGAGAGAGGAAAGGACATACACTGAAAGATGACAGGCAGAAAGGAGGTTGTGAACATCATCACGGAAATAGGTGAAGAAGACATGGACAAGACTGTAAATTTTCAGAGAATGAAGGGGAGAAAACGACCAATCAAGCTGATTCTCAGGACAGAAACAGTGCGGAACAGGATCCTCCAAGAGAAACCACGGTTGAAATACTCGGAAGAGTACAAGAGGGTGTTCCTAGACAGAGACAGAACACAAAGAGAATGACAGCAGCTGAGGGAGAGGACAAAAAAGCAAAAGGAGCAAGGGAAGGAGACAAGGATGGAACCAGCAGAGGTCAATTAGAGCAGGACAGAGCAGCAAGGGCAAGCACACACAGAACTACCCTCAGAACCCCACAACCTATTACACCATCCCAACACAAACTACAATCCATACTCACAGCTTCCACCCAACACCCAGCTATAGAATCCCACAGTATGCTACCAGGTCTCCCACCCTCACAGGCCCACCAAACCATAGTGTTGAAAAGGAAATTGAAGGTATGGTACACAAACGCTGATGGAATAACAAATAAGTGGGAGGAGTGGCACAAAAGAGTCAAAGAGGCATCACCAGACATCATAGCCCTCACAGAAACCAAGAGTACATATATGATAACATATGCCATCTTTCCAACGGGATACCAGATCCTGAGGAAAGACAGAGGGAACAGGGGGGTGGAGGAGTGGCACTGCTGATCAAAAACTGATGGAATTTTGATTAGCTGGAGAGAGGAGAAGCGGAGAAACAAGCGATTACATAGCAGGAACGCTTCACTCTGGAGGTCCCAAGGTGGTAATTGCAGTGATGTACAACCCACCACAGAACAGCATGAGGCCAAGGCAAGAGTATGGCGAGAGTAATAGAGTGATGGTTGACACACTGGCTGCAGTGGCCAGAAGAGCTCATGCATACAGGGCAAAGATCCTGATCATGGGTGACTTTAACCACAAGGAGATCGATTGGGAGAACCTGGAGCCACATGGGGGCCAAGATGCATGGAGGGCTAAGATGATGGAGGTGGTACTGGAAAACTTCATGTACCAATATGTAAGGGACACTACAAGAGAGGAGAGGATGAACCAGCAAGACTGGACCTAGTATTCACCTTGAGTAGTGCAGATATTGAGGACATCACATATGAAAGACCCCTTGGGGCCAGTGATCATGTGGTTTTAAGCTTTGAATACACAAGTGGAGGGGGAAGCAGGAAGGCCAGGACGAATGAAGCCAAACTACAAGAAAGGGGACTACACAATAATGAGGAACTTCCTGAATGGGGTTCAATGGGACAGAGAACTGGCAGGGAAGCCAGTTAATGAGATGGAATATGTAGCAACAATGTGCAAGGAGGCTGAGGAGAGGTTTGTACCCAAGGGTAACAGGAATAATGAAAAAGCCAGCATGAGCCCATGGTTCACCCAAAGGTGCAAGGAGGAAAAACCAAGTGTGCTAGGGAATGGAAGAAATATAGAAGGCAAAGGACCCAGGAGAATAAGGAGAGCAGTCGTAGAGCCAGAAATAAATATGCACAGATAAGAAGGGAGGCCCAACGACAATATGAAAACAACATAGCAGAGAAAGCCAAATCTGACCCGAAGCTGTTATACAGACACATCAGGAGGAAAACAACAGTCAAGTACCAGGTAATCAGGCTAAGGAAGGAAGGAGGAGAGACAACAAGAAATGACCGCAAAGTATGTGAGGAACTCAACAAGAGATTCAAAGAAGCATTCGCAGAGGAGACAGAAGGGGCTCCAGAAAGAGGAGAGGTGGGGCACACCACCAAGTGCTGGACACAGTACACACAACCGAGGAAGAAGTGAAGAGGCTTCTGAGTGATCTAGATACCTCAAAGGCAATGGGGCCGGATAACATCTCTCCATGGGTCATGAGAGAGGGAGCAGAGGTGCTATGTGTACCCCCTAACAACAATATTCAATACATCTACCGAAACAGGGAGAGTGCCTGAGGCATGGAAGACAGCAAATATCTTTAAAAAAGGAGACAGACATGAAGCACTAAACTACAGACCAGTGTCACTGACATGTATAGTATGTAAAGTCATGGAGAAGATTATCAGGAGAAGAGTGGTGGAACACCTAGAAAGGAATGATCTCATCAACAACAGGCAACATGATTTCAGGGATGGCAAATCCTGTGTCACAAAGCTACTGGAGTTCTATGACATGGTGACATCAGTAAGACAAGAGAGAGAGGGGTGGGTGGATTGCATTTTCTTGGACTCCAAGAAGGCATTTGACACAGTTCCACACAAGAGATTAGTGCAAAAACTGGAGGACCAAGCAGGGATAACAGGGAAGGCACTACAATGGATCAGGGAATACTTGTCAAGAAGACAGCAGCGAGTCATGGTACGTGGCGAGGTGTCAGAGTGGGCACCTGTGACCAGCGGGGTCCCACAGGGGTCAGTCCTAAGACTAGTGCTGTTTCTGGTATTTGTGAATGACATGACAGAAGGAATAGACTCCGAAGTGTCCCTGTCTGCAGATGACGTGAAGTAGATGAGAAGAATTCATTTTATCGAAGACCAGGCAGAACTACAAAGGGATCTGGACAGGCTGCAGACCTGGTCCAGCAACTGGCTCCTGGAGTTCAACCCCACCAAGTGCAAAGTCATGAAGATTGGGGAAGAGCAAAGAAGACCACATGTAGACAGCCTGTACTGTCTGCACAGACAGCCCATGCTGTCTGCCAGCTTAGTTCATATTTCACGCTATGCTGGTGCTGCCACCTAGGCCTTGCCACTTCAGTATGCCCATACTTGCCTCGCCCTCACTCACACAGCAGCCTAGCATCAACACACAAGTACTCCCAGCTCTCTCTCGTGGGCATGGCCCTGCCCGGGCCATGGGCACAAACACACAAGCCTGTGTAACCCAACACTAGTTATCAATAAAGTAAGAAGCCTCCGAAGACGTATATCATTCACAACCCGCTTGCAGCACCTACCAAACAAGCCCGTTATAAATGGTGACAGCGGTGCTCGCAGCAGTTGTGTTTGCCTGGAGAGAGGGAGGAAGAGGTATGAAGTCATCTTCACTTCATCACCCTACACAAGAAGCATCCGTCTCTCAACGAGTTATCCTGATGTCGTGTCTGCACGTTTGAACATCCAGACACAGGTACAAGCAGGATCCAGCCGAAATTTGCCGAAATTCTCCGAGAATTGTAATGGCGTCCCAGTGACCCTACGCTGTTTCTCAAGTCACGTGTTCAGCGTCACTTGTATGTTGCTGTTGTTGTTCAGCTCAGCACAGCTGTTTCAGCAAGCCAGAGGTGAGTATTGTGGTGATTTATGCGTCCAGTGTGTTTCCCCTGTTTGTGGGTGGGAGGAGGAACCGCCAGATGCCCGCCCTGCACGCACGCTCCTCGCCACCAGCCTACCATACACCACTCACCACTGCCCACTCCCTCTGCTGTGTTTTCTGCTGTTTTTCGTATGAATTCATTGCCAGTGCTGTGTATCCGAGTGCCCGAGGCCACTCGAAGCTACGTGGATCACGATGTCACGTGGGTGTGGGCGATGTCACGTAGACCTACAAAGCCACGTGAGTTACCAGATGTCCCAGGCCTCATGCTGTGGTCTGCTGCCCGCATCACATCGACGCCACCCACGATGCTGCCCGACTTCATGACGTCATGATGTCTGCTGACGTCACCTCACGATGTCTGCCTGACGTCACCTCGAGATGTCTGCTGACGTCACCTCGAGATGTCTGCTGACGTCACAGTGCTGCTGACGTCACCTCGCGACATCACGCCTGACATCACATGATGTCACCATCGAGTGTTCTAGTAATTATTTTAGTATTGTCGAGAAGATTGAGAGAAGATATATGTCGTGTGCTAATTAATTCCTCTCAGTCAGTGTTCTCACATTTTAGTATGTCTTAGTCAGTTTTATGTGCAGAAAAGCATCATTTGCTAGTTAAGCCATGTTGTACCGTATGTACAGCGGTGTGTTTGTAAGTTTTCCGTGTGTCCAGTGAGGTCTGTGGTCAGACCCTTGAGTTGCACCACTGTGCTAAGTCACCCGCGTGACCAGTGTTTGACAGCCGATTTCTCAGCCCTGAGCGTATGAGCTCCCTTGTACAGAAAGCTTTTATGCTCGTCGCTCGTGATGTTCTGTAGAATCGTACCTGCTACGATTCCCATCGAGATTTGTTTCACTTCACCTCCAGACCATCAGAGTGCAGTTATATGTAGAGAAACAAGTCTGGGGACGCTTAGACTAACCTCTGCTATAACTCCAACTGTCGAGAGATGACACACTGTGTCAGCCTCGTGTCACAAGCTTCAGGGAGCAGCCTGCACAAAGAAGATGTCACTTTGACTGCTAGCTCTCTCACTGCAGTCTGGTGTATGATGTTACGACTTCCAGATGTTTCGCCCAGTCGTCTCTGCCATGACTCGCTCCACAACTCGCTTCACGCTCGCCGGCAGTGACAGCCCAGTGACAGTACCAGTCGAGAAGTGTCCTGAGTCGCTTGCCAGAAGTCCTGCCCAGTTGCCGAGTTTTGTCGACGCCTCACTTGAGGGCACCAGCATGTCGTGCCCCAGGTTGAGTGAAAACCTGCAGCGACTCCTACGATGTCTGCTTCACCGTTCCAGAGACCGTACCCTGTTACGTCACAGCTCAGCCACAGCGATGTCTCCTGTGTTGCAGTATCTGTCCAGACGCAGGAAGGCGTGCAGTGATGCCCATCGACGCTCACTGCCTATGACCACGATGTTTAGCACACCCCATGTTTTTTTCTTCCTTCCCTGTAGGAAGTTTTTTTTTTCCATGTCCATATGTATATATGTTTTTATTTTGTGTTCTGTGCCCTGTTCCTACGAGAGAGAGAGACCGAGTTTCTTTTACTACCAGTATTGTCGCGTCGGGACGACGCGCGGTAGGTGGCCGAGCGTATGTAGACAGCCTGTACTGTCTGCACAGACAGCCCATGCTGTCTGCCAGCTTAGTTCATATTTCGCGCTATGCTGGTGCTGCCACCTAGGCCTTGCCACTTCAGTATGCCCAGACTTGCCTCGCCCTCACTCACACAGCGGCCTAGCATCAACACACAAGTACTCCCAGCTCTCTCTCGTGGGCATGGCCCTGCCCGGGCCATGGGCACAAACACACAAGCCTGTGTAACCCAACACTAGTTACCAATAAAGTAAGAAGCCTCCGAAGACTTATATCATTCACAACCCGCTTGCAGCACCTACCAAACAAGCCCATTATAAAGCCCGTTATACAGAGACGGAGTACAGTCTAGGGGCCAGAGACTACAAACCTCACTCAAGGAAAAAATCTTGGGGTGAGTATAACACCAGGCACATCCCCTGAAGCGCACATCAACCAAATAACTGCTGCAGCATATGGGCGCCTAGTAAACCTCAGAACAGCATTCCGACATCTTAATAAGGAATCGTTCAGGACCCTGTACACCGTGTACGTTAGGCCCATATTGGAGTATGCAGCCCCAGTTTGGAACCCACACCTAGCCAAGCACGTAAAGAAACTAGAGACAGTGCAAAGGTTTGCAACAAGACTAGTCCCAGAGCTAAGAGGTATGTCCTACGAGGAGAGGTTAAGGGAAATCAACCTGACGACACTGGAGGACAGGAGAGATAGGGGAGGACATGATAACGACATACAAAATACTGAGAGAAATTGACAAGGTGGACAAAGACAGGATGTTCCAGAGATGGGACACAACAACAAGGGGACATAGTTGGAAGTTAAAGACACAGATGAATCACAGGGATGTTAGGAAGTATTTCTTCAGCCACAGAGAAGTCAGGAAGTAGAATAGTTTGGGAAGCGATGTAGTGGAGGCAGGATCCATACATAGCTTTAAGCAGAGGTATGATAAAGCTCACGGTTCAGGGAGAGTGACCTAGTAGCGACCAGTGAAGAGGTGGGGCCAGGAGCTTGGACTCGACCCCTGCAACCTCAACTAGGTGAGTACAACTACGTGAGTACAGTGTGTATATAGTCCACAAAGTTACCTTTACCTTTGAAGGCTTTCGAGAGTTTTCCTACTCTCACAGCCCGGCTTTAGGCCAGGCTTGGCCGATCAGCCAAGCCTGGCCCGCACATCCATCATACTCTAGTGTAAAAAAAGTATTATGTGTAAGGCTGTGTGAGTAGAGAAAGCGAGCACGTTACCTCACGACCTTCTGCAGTCAGCAACAAAACGCCAACTGACGTCTGAGCAGCATGGAGAGCAAGCATCATCGAGGGAAGGAAGGGGAAAGGGCAAGAAAAGGGAGAAAATGAAGGAGAGGAGAGAGATGGAAGGGGATTGAAAAAAGTGAGTTAGAGTAAGTGAAGGAGAACGGGACAAAGAAGCATTGAAAGATGAAGGAACAAAAGAGGATTACAAGGCCAGAATAATGACAATAACAGAGGTATAATATCAGGCTGGAACAATGCATTTATAAATAAGTATGTAGAGAAGATGTGTGGTTTTATCAGATAGCGGAGAAGGGCAGACAGGAGGGCGGCGTGGGGGAGGGTCTGGCTGGCGCCACACTCACCCCACAAAAAACTCGGGACTCTTGAGTTCCCCTTGTCGCACGCCACATGATTTTTTTTTCACGCCAAGGTGAAGGCTTACGCAGCCTGCCTCGCCGCCCAGGATAACATCTGTCGGTGATATTCCAAAACATCTCATCTCACGTGTGATTATTATTTAAGGAGCTTTCATCAGCCTCCCATTTGACTGTCTTTACAACAGTAAAATGACATGTTATTAAGATGAAGAACTGTGACAACACAAGCACCAATTATTAACAATGGGATTCAGGTCTGAATTTTATGTATTCCTTCTTACAAGGTGTCTCCGAGGTTATGACCAAGTTAATTCCTCGGTTAAACTACCATGAAACAATGAGAATGTTGAATATAATTTTAACTTGCCAAAACTAGCAAACGAGTTTGAAGATGTGTGAAGATAAGAGCAGCAAATATTTCATTCATCGTTAATAAACTGAACTGTAGGCTACAAGCTGTCACTGCTACACTAAAGCTAGGCTCTAAAATATCTTTGGCATTTGAGTTTCTTATAGAAATCCCAGTTAAACTGTAAAATGTAAGAAGAGAACGAGGGCCACGCACTAGACTACGGCTATATAGTATCAGACTAACTAAAACTTCGACTATTTTGAGATACCAGTAAATACAGGTTACTGTAGAGTAAAATAGAAAATCACTTCACTGGAGTAAGATATGAAATCTTGAGATAATATCCACACTTTGTATCAAATAAACTGCTGTACGACAAGATTATAATCTTTGAAGTGACTCAAAAATTTCTCATAACAGTTATCAACCAAGTTATCCAAGTTTTGTGCTGCCGCTGTCAAGAGGAACACAGATAGACAATAATCAGCCGACCAGGACAAGGCAGGTTGGTTTTGAGAAGGACCTGCCTAGTATGGGCCAGTAGTCCTGCTGCAGTATTCCTCGATTCCTACGTTCTTCAACACTATGGCATAAGACGTTTACGTCAACCCGTTCAGAGGTTGGCAGGTAAAAATGGCACACGTAAAAGATGGCACAAATGAAAAGATAAAAAGACGTATCTATCCTAACCTAGCAACTCTATCCTATTCTACTTTACTTAACCCACCTGGGGGCGGGGGTCAATGCCCCCACGGACCCGTCCATGACCAAGGCTCCCGGTAGATCAAGCTCTGATCAACCAGGCTGTTACTGCTAGCGGCACGCAGCCCGTTGTATGAACCACAGACTGGTATGTTAAACACTGACGTTACGAATCTATTCAATTCCCTCTTGAAGACAACCACGGGTCTATTGGTAATCTCTCTTATGTATACTGGGAAACTGTTGAACAGTCTTGGTCCCCAGACACTTAATGTGTTATCTCTTAATGTACTCAAGGCACCCCTGTTTTTCAATGTATAAGTTTTTTTTGCTTTTGTAGAGAGTACTTTTCAAGTGCACATGTGGGACTAGTCCCTCTAGGATTTTCTAGGTGTAAACTGTTATGTATATTTCTCGCCAGTGTTTCAAGGAGTACAGATCAAGGGCCTTCAAGCATTCCCAGTAATTAAGGTGCTTGACTGAACTTGCTCTATTTCGGCTGGAATACAGCAAGCAATATTCCAGCCAAAATAGAATAAGTGATTTAATGATGATTATCATTTGCTTTGCATCCCTTGTTTTGAATGTTCTCATTATCCATCCTATCATTTTCCTCGCAGATGTGATGACACTGTTGTGATCCTTGAAGGTGAGATCTTCTGACATTTGTTTTATACTCCGTTCTAGCTTTTATTTCAAAGTTTTCCATAACGGAGTAAATTAAATTTGTCCTTACTGAACATTATAATTTTTTTCCTGTGACCCACTAGAAGACTTATATCCAGTGTCCTCAGTGGATGATATTCTCATCAAAATTCTAGTATCGTCAACAAAGGATAATGTTGATAAATTAGACACAAGTGCAACTCTTGGGTATCTCTATTGAGGAAACGTTTCGCCACACAGTGGCTTCATCAGTCCATACGTAGGAGAAACTTGAAGAACAGGAGGAGAATGAGGTAATCAGTCCCTCAACCTTGAGTCGATGTGTTCAGTCCATCAGTCTTGAATAGATTGATGGACTGAACACATCGACTCAAGGTTGAGGGACTGATTACCTCATTCTCCTCCTGTTCTTCAAGTTTCTCCTACGTATGGACTGATGAAGCCATTGTGTGGCGAAACGTTTCCTCAATAGAGATACCCAAGAGTTGCACTTGTGTCTAATTTATCAACATGTCGGTTCTCTGAACCATTCATCTACAAAGGATAATATGGTACTATGATTTACGTCGTTGTACATGTCGGATATGAGGATAAGGAAAAGGATATGGGAGAGTACTGTACCTTCTGGAACAGAGTTTTTCACAGTTGCAGCATCCGACTTAACCAGCATCTTATTCTTGTTTACGAGATTCCATATGTCATTAGCTGAATGTTCTTCAAATTTATATTTTCTTTATTGTACATGAGGCTAGTCTAGTTTTGTTTAGATTAAGTTATTTAACCACAGAAAAATGGCAGCGACGCCTCTGGCAAGGAGATGACTGAGCAAGGCCAGAAAGCTTTCAGATCAGCACGTGTATCACTGGTGGTGAACAAATAGGCTGATGTGCCCGTGATGACAAAAGGAAGACGTTGATTCTCACAACAGTGACAAGAGACATCACTGAACTAACACGGCAAGAGTCACTTCACAATCACATCGGGAGCAGAGGCAACCTACAAGCAAACTACACGTATCCTGAATGAGGAGGAGGAGGAGGAGGAGGAGGAGGAGGAGGAGGAAGAAGAGGAGGAAGAGGAGGAGGAAGAGGAGGAGGAGGAAGAGGAGGAGGAAGAGGAGGAGGAGGAGGAAGAGGAGGAGGAGGAGGAGGAGGAAGAGGAGGAGGAAGAGGAGGAGGAGGAGGAGGAGGAGGAGGAAGAGGAGGAGGAAGAGGAGGAGGAAGAGGAGGAGGAAGAGGAGGAGGAGGAGGAGGAGAAGGAGGAGTACTAAAGTAAATTATAGTTAACTTACAAACTGGAAAGGAAAACCCGACAATGTTTAGGTCAACCTACAGCATCGTCAACATGGAAGGAACGACCACTTAAGAAAACTGTTAGCACGTTTAATACCATCCTCAACACTGTTGGCATGTTTTAGTTAAATTATTTATTATTCATCAATAAATAACTCTGAACAATCAACCAATTAACTAATCCGTAGCTAAGAAATTATCTGTCTCTAATTTTGTAAACAAGGATGACGTTGACTATCTTCCTTATTTCAGACATAATACTTGTTTGATTCCTTAAGAACACTATATAATGGATTGGCAACAGTGCTAAATGCTGTCTTTAAAACAATTTATTGGGACTTTCAATAAAATCGGCAATTAAAAATTTACACAGCTCAAAATGAAGGTCAGGTATTGTTTCAATAAAGCCCGTAAACAAGTTTGAAGCCTGTGAAAAAAGGTATTCTCTAGTAATTCCTCTGAATCTAAGGCGCTGGACAGGCACCTAAGTCAGTACATGACCATCCGGGCTGTGGTTCGTACCAGTAACAGCCTGCTTGATCATGCCTTGATCCACTCCCGAAACCGTCTCAGGTAACAATCTCAGTTTAAAAAAAATCAAATTTGCTCCTGAAGTCTAAACTTACATGGTTTTTCCTTTAAAAAATAATCAGGTTTAATATTTGAAGGCCATACAATAAGTGTCAGGGGCCCGACACTGTTCAACTGCCTCCCAGCATACATAAGGGGTCTCAGTAGTAGTAACCAGTTACCAGTCTAGTAACCAGTTACCGTAACCGTCCGTTGACTCAACGACCAACCGTCTTGAGTCACGGTCTTCATATTGTGCTGAGCTGACACTATTTCAAAACACCCACTACGGGGTACTGGCCAGACGGCTAGTCAGTTTTTACGAGTGTAACCAAGGAGATAGGTACGGCTGGCAAGAGCTCTGTCCACATAACAGTAATAATACGTAATTAACAGCCTACGTGAGTATTTCTACCCTAATCCACGTATTGAACTTCCACATGATAAATGGTGTACAGCGGTGTGGAGCGTGGATTTACGTTTTTAAGGGTAATTCAAGGCGTTTGAAGACTGTTGTGAGTAGCCGGCAGGGTCAAAGGTGAGTCTCCAGCCACCAGCTCTACCCTCGCGCACCACCAGCCAGCAGCAGTCGCCTACTCCCCTCAAACCTATTGCCTGCAAGCCTGTTGCAGCCGTTTTAAGCTTCCTGGCTTAGTTCGTGTGCTAATTGGTTCAATCTCCGAGGGGTTGACCCGGATTTTGCAATTAAGCCAGTCAGTAAGCCAGACTGTGGAAGTGAACGCCAGTCAGCCTATCATCCAGCCTGTCTCCTGTCATCCAACTGCTCCTCCGTGCTTTGTGCATCGTTACACGTCTTCCAGTCATCCATTCTCGTGGGGTAAGCCAGTCAGCCAACCCAGCTTCTAACCCAGCTGAGAGAGAAGTAAGCCACACAGTAAGAAGTAAGCCAAGCTCCTCTGAGGTATTGTTTATATCGCTTTGTGCTCCCTGTTGGATGCTAAGAGTGGTTTTTACCATTCCTGTGGCACAGAGTGGGTTTTTCAAGCCACCTTCGTGGGTGAGTGGGGTGCGCGGCAGACCCCCAGCGTCCCCCCCCACCACTCTCTCCCACTACTCGGGGTGCGCGGCAGTACCCCAGCGAGAGTAACACCCATCACTCTCTTCCACCACCACCAGCCATCCACTCATCTACCTGTGGTTGTTTGCACCCTTGTATCGGGTCCTAGTACTGTTTCGGCTCACATAATTGGTCAAGAGATTGTAGCTGGTGCCACCGATAAAGCCAGTTATGTGAGTTCGCCTAGAACGCACATTTCTTCACGACAACAGTGAGTGTAGGTGACGTCAGCCCTCACCGCGCTGGACACCCTACCCCCCGCCCCACCACCAGTACTCACCGCCAGTCTTCTACTCCCGACTTCAGTGATAATTTTCTTGAGACAATTTTTCTTGCATTTAAAGACATTTGCGTGTGTGAGATATTTATAGTAAATTGTTTGTGTACTCTAAACCTTGTGTTTTTCAGTGTAAACGCAGTATTCTTTGACTCAGTATTTTTTTACAATATTTTTCAGTGTTTTCACTTATCTTATATTTTTCTGCTGTGTTTTTCTTTATGCTACTCCTGTCTGTAGTAAGTATTATTGTGTAGTGTACCAGTCAGTCACTCTGTGTGAAGTGATTCATTTTTTTTATTGTATTCTTTCAGCGTTGTATTCTGCAGTGATATTTACCCCAGTATACCAAATTTTCCATTTATTTCTACGTGTGTCATTTTTTTTTTTCGTATGCCAACAGTGTCTCATTCCTCTAATTTTTTCGCAGACTGTGTACCATTATTTTTGCCAGCAAAATTTTTGTCGTATCAGTCACAGCAAGATTTTTGTTGTATCAGTCACAGCAAGATTTTGTTGTATCGGTCACAGCAGGATTTTGTTGTAAGAATATTTTTTTTAATGAAGTGTGCTCCGTCACTGTAAGTGTTATATTCCCTGTTTTGTTCCTGTGTTTTTATTCATATTTTATAATTCTTGAACAAATTCACTCTTGATGCAATTTCAATTACTTTTAACGTAAAGTGTTTTCTTTACTCTGCTTGAGTAAATTGTTTTGTCTAATTTACAATTAAGAGTTAAAGTGTTCAATCAGTTTATTTTTTTGGTCTTCATATTTTAATTCATTATTTTACCTGAGTTTTCCCAGTGACACTTTATTACTGCAGTGATTATTTCTATACCTTATTTTGTTGCACTTGTTCTGAAGTGAATTATTTTGTTGAACTGTTCTGCAGTGAATTATTTTCTTTTATTGCTATTTTTATGATTTATAATTTAATTTTGTCTATGCATTCTTAGAAAATACTTAAATTTCCCAGTTAACAATTTAATAATTTTATTTTACACTTTCACATTGATTTAAATAATTTAATTAATTAATTTCTTTAGTAGCAAGAGTAAAGACAGCTCATTTTGAATTTAATTCAGTCTCCAGTAATATTTTTACTTGTATATTTCAATGTAAATTTTTTTATTTTTGCCAATAGTCCTTTAAATTGAGTTTTCCTTCCTCTTGCAGTGTATTTAGACATTATTCTGCAAAATTAGTTGTATATCTTTTCATTTCAATTCTAGAATTTTATATCATTTTATTGTTCATTAATTTTGCTTTATTTGTTATCGTGTTACTTTGCCATTATGTCTCACATACCGTCAAGTGATACTTTAGTGAATGTCGACACTCAGACCTCTCAGGCTACTACTGCTGGTCCTGTCATCAGTCCTCACAGTTCCTTACCGACTGACAGACCGACTCAGACACCGAGATATTATAGTTATACTCGTGATTCCCTTGATGCGTTACCTTTATTCAATGGCCATGTACATAGTCTTGAAGCATGGTTTGCAGCCATTCGTTCTCGTGCTAGTGCTCTAGCTGAAGGTCCTCCTTCAGAGGAAAGCCTTATCAGACTTGCTAAAGAAGCTCTTTATCGATCTCCTGCTGCTGTTCACGTTGTTGATCTCCTTGATATGCGAGACTTCAGGAATCTTACTAAGTGGTCACAATATGAGGAACTGATTCGTTCTTTCCTTGTCCCAGTAAAAACAGCTGATCCATATGTCGTTCTTAGGGAACTAGTGAATGCTACACCCATGAGTACTGAATCGTTGAGTGCATTTGCTGTTAGATTAGACAAACTTTTATCATCATTTATCAATGCTGTCCAATCATCATCTTTTCTTCCTGAAGAGGCTAAACCATTTACAGAATCAATTGCTAAAATAGCAGCTTTTGGAGCAATTAAAGAATTAATGCCACCTGCTTCTGTGTGTGCTTATGAGGCTGATCCTCCAACTGTAATGATGGAACCACTTACAGCCTTAAATCATGTACGTTCCTTGTGCCCCCAGGGTACTTTCCCTTGTATTAAAAGTAATGTCACAAATATGCCTCAGTCTGCACCACCTCTTGTTTGCGCCACAGAGACAAATCGTAGTCGTCAACCATCTCAGAGATCACCAAGAACCAGTGTACAGAGTCGTTATACACCTCGTAGTATTCATAGTACATTCAGTAACCATAGTCGGCGGAATTGTTACAACTGTGGTTTCCGTGGCCATATTGCAATTAATTGTCCTGATAGTTACCCTAAGAGACGTCGTGCTGATGATGAGTACTCAGATCTTCCCTACTGTAATTATCATAGAATACATGGACATGACACATCTGAGTGTAATGCTCTCTATAACCTTCAGTACTCTAGATCTTTCCGTGGTCGTCCCAACCGCAGAACCCGTCGAGGAAACAGATCTCGTGGTTTTCAAAATAACCAGAACCAGGCTCATTCATTCAATTCTCAAACTCACCAGAACCAGGCTCGTTCTTCCCAGTCGGGGGAATTCGAGCGCCCCAGTCAAACCGCCCCATGGTGACAGTAGGTGATAATGAGTACACCATCCCCGTTCACAACTCCTTTGAAGCCTTAAGCAGTCTCGAGCATGCCAACCCTGCTGATGATGTTGCTTCACATGTCTCTGACATAGATGATTTTGGGGATGGAGTAGAACAAGTCTTTTCTGATGACAATCCACCTTTTTGTTTGCACATAACTTCAAATGCAACCATAGGCCCTATAGTGCAAGCATCTGTTTATAATGCGCCCGTTCAATTGTTCATGGACTCTGGTGCGCAAATCAATATTATTAGGTCTAGTTTGTTTAAGGATAAGAAGTTACGACATGTCCTTCTCGTAGAACCGACTCCTGTGTCCTCCCTTAGTGGAGTATCTGGTTCTCACCTGCGTGTCCGAGGTCGGACTTCCCTAACCTTTTCTATCCAAGGTAGAGACTTCACTGTTTCCTTCTTTGTTGTCGACCAGATTACTTTCCCTGGTGACCTTCTACTGGGATTTGCTTCCATGCGAGACTTACGCATTGTGCTCGACCCTTATCGATGGCATGCACAAATTGACGACTTGATCGTTCCATTCTGGGGTTACCAGCTTGGATCAGAAATCTGTTATACTGCTGCAGAGTATGATGTACGGATTAAGTCCTTACAAGCTAATGCATTCTCCAGTAGCGTACCCAAGCGGTCAAGCACTGGTAATTCTGTCACTCCCATCAGTGTTCCACCTATACCTTCAGAATTGCAGGATAGTCCGATGCCTCAAGTGTCCGAGGACGCTCAGATTGCCTTGAGTGCTCAACCTATCCCTGCAATGCCTGCTAGTTCGAGTAGTAGTTTCTCCACAGGGGACGCCTTGTCGGAAGACAATTACTTGCAACTAGTAATGCCATCTCTTGTTGATGTCACATGCCGTCTGCAGAAAGACGTTTCTGTTGCGGCTAGTGCTCTCACTAGAGTGTCTGTAGTTGTTCCTAGTGTTCCAGATGGTGATAACGTCCTAGTTGACAGTGATTCCTGCAAAGTAAAAGGTCTATTTGTTGAACCATCCTTACATGTTGTACGAGATAGTAAGATCCATTTCTACCTGGCCAACACTTCTGGTCACAGTGTTCGCCTCAGAGCAAATACCAATCTTGTTGACCTTGTTCACTATCCTTACCCTGTTCAGGTAGAGGATGAGTTGTCACCTGACCAGTGGGTCGGTGCTATTTCTGCCGGGGAGACCTCATCCACTCCACTGGATCAATCTGTTCCACCAGTTGAGGAGAAAGACTTAGCTCCCACTGACTTCCCAGATGAAGTCAAGCGTTTGTTGACTCTGTTGAACAAACGTCGTAAAGCCATTGCTTTACCAGGTGAGAAGATGGGTATAACGAACTTATTGTCCCATCGTATTCCACTTGAACCTGGTACTAGACCTATCTACATACCTGCGTACAGAATGCCTCATTCACAAGTTGCTGTCGCAGAAGAATTGATCAATCAAATGCTTGATGATGGAGTTATTGCACCTAGCAATTCACCTTGGAATGCACCCTTGATACTAGTACCTAAGAAGGATGGTACTTGGCGTCCAGTAATTGACTTTAGGAAGTTAAACGCAAAAACCATTCCAGATCGCTTTCCTCTCCCTGTACTGGGTGATCTTTTACGTAATATTGGAGATAACAAAGTCTTTTCAACCCTAGATTTGTTACAAGGGTTTTGGCAAGTCCCTCTTCACGAGGACAGCCAAGAGCTAACTGCATTCTCCACTCCTACAGGTCATTATCACTACCTCCGTATGGCATTTGGATTACGATCTTCCCCTATCACGTTCTCAAGGCTCATGACTAATATCTTTAGAGGTCTCATAGGTAATGCACTTATGGTGTACTTAGATGACGTAATCGTCATGTCTAAAGACGTGGATACACACTTGAAAAGACTTGATGTAGTACTTGGTAAGCTTGAAGAAGCCAATTTAAAGATCAAACTGTCAAAATGTCAATTTTTCAGATCAGAAATTAAGTTTCTTGGTCACGTAGTCACTCCTAGAGGGGTTACGACTGACCAAAGTAAAGTAACTGCAGTACTAAATTTTCCAACTCCCAAAACTGCTGATGCCGTAAGATCCTTTGTGGGCTTAGCAGGTTTTTATAGATCTTTCATTGCCAATTTTTCTTCCATAGCTGCTCCTCTAACTGAGTTGCTTAAGAAAGATGCTCCTTTTGTTTGGACCTTCCGTCAAGAAAGAGCATTCCAAACTCTAAAAGAAAAGCTAACATCTGCTCCAATTTTGAAATTTCCAGATTTTTCTAAGCCTTTCTATCTGACAACTGATGCTAGTTCAATTGGCATAGGTGCCGTACTAGCTCAGAAGACCGATGGCAAGTACAACGCAGTTGCATTTGCTAGTCGAGTCCTTACAAAGGCTGAACGTAATTATACAGTAACTGAGCAAGAAGCTTTAGCAATAGTATGGTCTTTAAAGCACTTCCGAGACATTATTTATCAGTACTCTGTTCATGTCTTGACAGATCATGCTCCACTGATACCCTTATTCCAGAACAAACAACCTACTGGAAGGTTAGCTAGATGGACCTTGACTATCCAAGAGTTCAATCCCACCTTTGAGCATTTACCTGGCAAGTCAAATGTAGTCGCAGATGCCTTATCGCGACATGTTAGTATAGTAACTGCAGACCCTCCATTTAGTGCTGAAGATGTAAAGAATGCTCAACGAACAGATCCCATGTGGTCTGGTGTGATTCGATTCCTGCTCCAGGAAGATCTTATTCTGACTGTGAAGCCACCAGCTCCCATCAGTGACTTTCTCATGAACCAAGAATTACTGTATCGAACAGCCGAGTTGGGTACTCCTAGCAGAAGAGTATACCAGTTAGTAATTCCACAGTCACTAGTGAATGTAGCCTTACAGCTAGTTCACGATGTACCAGGTGTTGCACACCCTGGTATGGATCGTTCAGTAAAACAAGCCAGATTGAAATACTTTTGGCCTCGTATGGCAACTGATATTTCTGAGTATGTTAGGAAATGTAGTGTCTGCATGCAACATAAAGGCAATGCTAATGGTCCTAATCCAATCCAAGTGTATCCAACTACTAGCGAACCTTGGGAAAGAGTTGCGCTAGATTTGTTAACTAATTTCCGATGTTCCCTCCAAGGTAACAAACATCTGTGTGTTATGGTAGACCATTTCACCAGATATTGTGAGTTAGTTCCTATTGCAGATAAGACTGCCGAGACAGTAGCTAAAGCGTTTAAAGAATGCATTATCTGCAGGCATACCACCCCTAAGTCCCTAGTAACAGATAATGGAGGTGAATTCTGTAATGAAATTCTTGAAAATTTGTGTACCTTGTACAAGATCTCTAAATCCACCATTGTTCCTCATCATCCTGCCAGCAATGGGTTAGCGGAACGAACCAATAAGAAAGTACTTGATGTATTGAGAGCCACTATCAATCCCAATAGTGAAACTTGGGATGAAGTTATACCTGATGTGCAATGTGCTATAAATTCTGCTTACAATGTTTCTATAGGTGACACTCCACATTATGCATTGTATGGTGTAGATAAACGTTTGCCTTATGAGTTGTTATATTCTAATCCGAAACCAAATTACAACCCTGATGATTTCGTAGCAACTCGTACCAGCTTAGCTCAAAGTGTTTTTAGAAGAATCCGTGAAACACTTCATAAATCAACAGCTGAATTTACAAGAGTTGCAAATACTCGAGTAAAGCCATCCAAAATCAAAGTAGGTTCGAGAGTTATGCTGACTAATTTTAACAAAACGTCTGCAATGCCAAAGCTTGATCAAAAGTTTGTTGGTCCTTATCGAGTAGTTGAACATATCACTGGAAATAAGTATAAGGTTAGAGAGATTAGTACTGGTCAGTATAAAGAATCGCATTTGGATCATATGAAGTTAGTATGTGATGATAATGATGTTCCAACCCAGACTAATGTGACAGACTCTGACAATCCTCCTGATCCTGTACTCTCTTCCTCTGATACTCAGTCAGACGATCAACCTGAATATCGTTATTCCCTACGTACACGACAGGTATTGAGAAATCCTCAAGTATCATTTGTAACTTCCAATTCAGATTTGCCTCAAATACAGCATGAGTTAGCCAATGCTACAGAATTTGATCCTCCCAGAGATGACACCCATTCTGCATATGTCAATCACACCCTAGCAGAGTTAGGGTTAAATGTAAATAACCTGTATAGATGAATAATTACAGTATCAACTTATCAGTATTCAAGAATTTTTTTTTTTGTGTTCATGTTCTCTCCGCATTCTGAGAGTTAACAGTCTAGATTTGCATGCACCGAATCTGCCTTCTGTTAAACACTCTTTCTTTGTATATATTCCTTCCTCAGAATCCGTAGATCACACGAATACAGATCGATCGATCAAAATTTTTGTTTTTATCACTTGTAATCTCAATGTTGAGTTCGTTGTTCATTTGTTGAGTTTTAAGTTGTACTATAGTATACCTTGTATTACATTACAGTTTCAGTTACGTAAGCTTTCATTCCAATGTTCTACTTATGTATCTATAATGTTTCATGTTGTGTACTTTGACATTGTATAGAATCAGCCCAAGCCGTATACCTGCCATCTCTAGTTTGTATTAGTTGTATGTCGGGACGACATACGTTAGCGTCGCCGAGCTCTCAGTAGTAGTAACCAGTTACCGTAACCGTCCGTTGACTCAACGACCAACCGTCTTGAGTCACGGTCTTCATATTGTGCTGAGCTGACACTATTTCAAAACACCCACTACGGGGTACTGGCCAGACGGCTAGTCAGTTTTTACGAGTGTAACCAAGGAGATAGGTACGGCTGGCAAGAGCTCTGTCCACATAACAGTAATAATACGTAATTAACAGCCTACGTGAGTATTTCTACCCTAATCCACGTATCGAACTCCCACATGATAGGGGGATTACCAACAGACCCCTGGCAGTCTTCAAGCTGGCACTGGACAAGCACCTAAAGTCGGTTCCTGACCAGCCGGGCTGTGGCTCGTACGTTGGTTTGTGTGCAGCCAGCAGCAACAGCCTGGTTGATCAGGCTCTGATCCACCATGAGGCCTGGTCACAGACCGGGCCGCGGGGGCGTTGACCCCCGGAACTCTCTCCAGGTAAACTCCAGGAAGGCCACAAAGGAGAATTATTCTTTAAATAATGAATATAAATCAGCATCACCATTTAATAAAATTGTCAAGTTGGAGCTCAATAACAACGTAAATCTTGCTTTCTGCAACACACCACGGCTGAAAATTTGAAGACAATCAGCAGAGACATTTTTCAGTTATTGCACGAAGTCCAACGATTTCAGATATAATGAACTTAATTTCGTGCATTAATAAATTTGCCTACACACAGACTAAATGTTGACCATCCTGACTGTAAGACGCATCAGTTATTATATACTGAAGCTGCTCACAGTTTTACACTCACGATACTAGAATCTGTAAGACAGTGTCATCCACTAAGGATACTAAATCTTCAAGCGGATATCAACCAAGACTTCCAATGCTCTGCAGAAAATAATATGTTTAATGACAACAAATTCCAGCTACTTCATTACAGAAACCCTGAGGAATTAAAAGCTTGAACGAGTATTAAGATAAATACTAATCACACAGTGAAGTGAAAACTAATGTGAAGAATTGAGTAATGATAACGTCAAAGCATATCACCTTCAAAAACCACAACAGTGCCATTATTACAAGTGCGAGGAAAATGATAGGATGGATAATAAGAACCTTCAAAACAAGGGATGTCAAGCTAATGATGATCCTCTTTAAGTCACTTGTTCTATCTAGGATGGAGTTCTGCTGTTGTCTGATGTTGGCGTCATGACAACAGATGGTCGTGTCTCTGGTTTTGCTATGGAGGACTGCAGTGCAATTCTAGAGTCTGCACAGATTAGGAATACATCCAGTACGAATTATACCCAGCCAAAAACAAAATGGTGCAAATTCTATGTTTGGGGAATCTGTAAACATGGAATATCAGGGAAAAACGAATGGGGCATGCAACTTTGAGCATTCCAAAAAATGCCGCGACTGCTGTCTAAAGGAGTGTGTCGTTCTACTTCTTGCAAATTCTTTCACCCTGAGATGTGTCAGTCTTCAGTCCTTGAAAAACAATGTTACAATACCAATTGCACTGCATACCATTTAAAAGGGACCAGGAGGCACACACCCCGTACAACACATCATAGCTATGGTAATGACAATACCCCAAGAGATTTTTTAGTGTTGGACTGGAGGCACAGCCAGTGGCCCCTCCGGGCTCACAGCTACTGATGCCAACAACAAAATCACCCCAACAAACATGCAACACAACCTCATTCATATTTGCTAATATACAGAGCCTTAAGCCATCCACCACCAACAAAATACCTTTCATTAGTGGACTTCTAGGGGAGTCAAATGCACTGTTTGCAGCCTTCACAGAGACCCATGCCAAAGATTACTTTGACAGTGAAATATGGATACCTGGATACAACCTTTTCAGATGCAACAGAAAGAACAGGCAACAAAAGGGGGTTGGCCTGTATGTCAAGAGTTGTTCATTTGCACAGAAATATTGAACACCACAAATGATGTAGTTGAAGTTCTGACAATAAAAATCAAGAACCATAACTTAGTCATTGTACTTGTATATAAGCCACCAGATGCAACTTCCCAACAGTTCAAAGAACAACTGTCAAAAATTGACTCCTGTCTGGAAAACTTTCCAGCCCCATCCCCAAACATCCTGCTGCTTGCTGACTTCAATCAAAGACACACAAAATGGAAGAATATAGCAAATAATGTTGTAGCAGAAACAATCCCTGGAGGCAGCTCAGATGAAGCCACACACACAGGAGCTGCTGAATTTCTGCAGCAAACACACCCTAAGTCAGCAGAAAGTGGAGCCAAAAAGACAGGAGAACACACTAGACCTTATTTTCACAAATATGAGGACCTGGTATGAAACATAGTAATATAAAAAATAACAAATTCTGATCACAATCTAATCGAAGTCCAGACTTGCATGCACAGGAGTCCTGATCAGCAAAACGCATACAGCTATGAGGGTACCTTTACCAAATTCAACTTCAACAACAAGCACATCACCTGGGATCAGGTAAACTATAACCTAAATGAAACATGCTGGGAAGATATCTTAAATTACATGGACCCTAACCAATACCTGGAGAGAGAAGCTCCCTCTACAGGAAAAGACGAAGAATCACTGAGCTCCTCAAGCATGCCAGATTATCTGATACACGGAAAGAAGCACTAACCAGGGAAGTGGAAAATATTGAGCTAAAGTTAAAGGACTCACACAGGATCCAGGAGAGACAAGAGGAGCTAAAAGCGATTAATGAAACTGAAAGAAATTATAAATATTTCTTTTCATATACCAAAAACAAGGCAAAAACCACTTCTAGTATAGGGACCCTATACAGGGATCCCTATATATAGGGATCCTACACAGAAGGCAACAAAGAAATGAGTGAGATACTGAAATCTCAATATGACTGTGTTCAGCAAGCCACTAACCAGTCTAAAGATATACAATCAAAACAATTTGTTCATGGATGAGCCTCAAAAACCTGCCAATTATGCCAGATTTCTGACATAACCCTAACTCCACTAGACTTTGAGAAAGCCATCGACGAAATGCTCATGCTCTCAGCCCCAGGCCGAGACTCGTGGAACTCAGTGTTCATTAAGAACTGCATGAAACCCCTCTCATGAGCCCTAAGTATGCTATGGAGAAGGAGCTTAGACACAGGCAAGATTCCACATTCACTAAAAACAATGAATATAGCCCCACTCCATAAGGGTGGCAGCAAAGCAGTAGATAAGAACTACAGACCAATAGCTTTAACGTCCCTATCAATAAAATCTTTGAAAGAGTTCTAAGAGGCAGGATAACAAACCACCTGGACTCCCAAAAATTGCACAACCCAGGACAACATGGTTTCAGAGCAGGTCGCTCCTGCCTTTCGCAACTGCTAGACCACTATGATATGGTCTTAGGTGCACTGGAAAACAAACAGAATGCAGATGTAGTATACACAGATTTTGCAAAAGCCTTGACAAGTGGGACCATGGTGTAACAGCACACAAAATGTGTGCTAAAGGGATAATTGGCAAAGTAGGCAGATGGATCTTTAACTTTCTAACCAATCGCACACAAAGAGTAGTGGTAAACAGAGTTAAATCGGATGCTGCCATAGGGAAGAGCTCTGTCCCACAAGGCACAGTACTTACACCTATCCTGTTCCTCATTCTCATATCAGACATAGACAGAGATGTAAACCATAGCACTGTATCATCCTTAGCAGACGATACCATGATCTGCATGAGTGTCATCCATTGAAGACACGGCAAAGCTACAACAAGATATAAACCAAGTTTTCCAATGGGCAACAGAGAATATGATGTTCAATGAAGACAAATTCTAACTACTGCATTATGGAAAACTGGAGGAAATAATAACTAGGACTGAGTATACTAAAAACTCTAATCACACAAAAGAGCGGAAAAGTAATGTGAAGTATCTGGGTGTGGTAATGTCCGAAGACCTCACCTTCAAGGACCACAACAATGCCACTATCACATCGTAGAGGAAACTGATAGGATGAATAATGAGAACATTCAAGATAAGAGATGCTAACCAACGATGATCCTTTCTAAATCACTTGTTCTCTCTAGGCTGGAATACTGCTGTACATCAACATCCTCATTCAAGGCAGGTGAAATTGCAGATCTAGAGAATGTACAGAGAACCTTTACTGCACGTATAAGTTCCATCAAACACCTTAACTACTGGGAATGCCTGGAAGCACTTGACTTGTATTCACTGGAGCGCAGGCGAAAGAGATATATCGTAATCTACACCTGGAAGATTATGGAGGGATTGGCCCCTAATATGCATACAGAAATCACTCCATACGAAAGCAAAAGACTTGGCAGGCGATGCAACATACCCCCAGTGAAAAGTAGGGGTGTCACTGGTACAGTAAGAGAAAATGCAGTAAGTGTCCTCAGCCCAAGACTGTTCAACAGCTTCCCACCAGCAATAAGGGGCATTACCAGTAGACCCCTGGCTGTCTTCAAGAGGGAGCTGGACAGATACCTAAAGTCGGTGCCGGATCAGCCGGGCTGTGGCTCGTACGTTGGATTATGTGCGGCCAGCAGTAACAGCCTCGTTGATCAGGCCCTGATCCACCAGGAGGCCTGGTCGTGGAAGGGCCGCGGGGGCGTTGATCCCTGGAATACCCTCCAGTTAGACTCCACGTAGGTAGACAATGACAGCCCCTTTCAAGGTAGGCAAAACTGCAGATCTGGAGAGTTTAGAGAGGACCTTCACTGCATTTATAAGTTCAGTAAAGCACCTTGATTTCTGGGAACGTTTGAAGTCACTTGACCTGTACTCCTTGGTGCGCAGGCAATGGAGGTACATCATAATTCACACCTGGAAAATCCTAAAGGTACTTATCCACAATCTGTTCACAAAAATCACCCCCTGTGAAAGCAAAACACTCGGTACAGGGGGAAACATTCATCAAATTGAAAAGCAGGGGCGCCATGAGTACACTGAGAGAAAACACAATAAATGTCAGTTGCCCAAGGCTGTTCAACAGACTCCCATCATGCCTAAGGGGAATTACTTCAAGTCAGTACCTGATCAGCCGGGCTGTAGCTCGTACGTTGGATTGCCTACGTCCAGAAGTAACAGCCTGGTTGATCAGGACCTGGTCCACCACGAGGCCTGGTCATGGACCGAGCTGCGGGGGCGTTGACCCCCGGAACACTCTCCAGGTAGGCAGTAATACAATATAACAATATATGTAATATATATTAATGGTATCATAATTGCTTGCTGAGGTTAATATCAACAGCTGGTCACTAGTCCACACCAACTTGACCTGCCCACACCTTTGATGAGTTTCCAGAGTTTTCCTACTTTAAAAGCACGGCTCCTAGGTCAGGTTTATCTGGTGCTTGCCTGGTCAACCATGCTCTTGCTGCTGGTAGCCTGCTGTCCCACATATCCATCACAGCCTGTGTGATCTGGCGCTTGGTGGAAATACTTGTCCAGTTTTCTCTTGAAGACTTCTACACTTGTTTCAGCAGAGTTTCACATATTGTCTGATAAATTCTTGAATAGTCTGGGGCCACGGATGTTAATAGTGTTCCCTTATTGTGTCCACTGCACCCCTACTTTTCACTGGGTTTATTTTACACTTCCTCCCATATCTCTCACTCCAGTATGTTGTTACGGCAGTGTACAGATTTGGGACCAGACCCTCGAGGACTTTCCACATATATACTATTATGTATCTCTCTCCTCCAGTTCCACTATACATCATTACTAATCATGACATGCTTACACCAACATGACCTGCTCACACCATCATGACCTGCTCACAACAACATGATCTGCTCGCAACAACATGACCTGCTCACACCAACATGACCTGCTCACACCAACATGACCTGCTCCCACCAACATGACCTGCTCACATCATCATGGCCTGCTCACACCAACATGACCTGCTCCCACCAACATGACCTGCTCCCACCATCATGACCTACTCACACCAACATGACCTACTCACACCAATATGACCTACTCACACCATTATGACCTGTTCACACCAACATGTCCTGTCTCCAAACATTATTACTTGTCAAAATACTGCGTGCAAGCACCGCTACTACAAGACACTCACAACACGTACAACGAGAATATTCAAGTGCAAAGATGGACGCAAGAGGTCGGAGAGAAAGAGAGAGAGAGAGAGAGAGAGAGAGAGAGAGAGAGAGAGAGAGAGAGAGAGAGAGAGAGAGAGAGAGAGAGAGAGAGAGAGAGAGAGGGGGAGAGAGAGAGAGAGAGAGAGAGAGGGATCAGTTTAAGTGAAAGGTGGTGGCAGTGTAGGTGGTGGTGACGGCGGCGGCGGCGGCAGTGTAGGCCTGAGAAAGGCAGCAGCAGCTGCACCATGTTTGGTCAGTCTCCCAGGGTACACTCTACTGCCTCACAAACACATCCTCTCCACACCTCCAGCCTCCCTAGTATCATCTTCCCCTGCCTCCTCTACATTAACCTCACCTCACCTCACCTCTCTCTCTCTCTCTCTCTCTCTCTCTCTCTCTCTCTCTCTCTCTCTCTCTCTCTCTCTGAAAATTTTTTTCTCCCATAAATTTTACTGCTGTGCTGTTAATATTGGTTTCCATTATTTTATCTGGTAATCGCTGCAGATCTTAAGGAACTGACTTTAACAGTAGAATGACTGTGACGGTAGAATGACTGTGACGGTAGAATGTGACGGTAGAATGACTGTGATGGTAGAATGACTGTGACGGTAGAATGTGACGGTAGAATGACTGTGATGGTAGAATGACTGTGATGGTAGAATGTGACGGTAGAATGACTGTGATGGTAGAATGACTGTGATGGTAGAATGTGACGGTAGAATGACTGTGATGGTAGAATGACTGTGATGGTAGAATGACTGTGACGGTAGAATAACTGTGATGGTAGAATGACTGAGACGGTAGAATGTGACGGTAGAATGACTGTGATGGTAGAATGACTGTGATGGTAGAATGACTGTGACGGTAGAATGACTGTGATGGTAGAATGACTGAGACGGTAGAATGTGACGGTAGAATGACTGTGATGGTAGAATGACTGAGACGGTAGAATGTGACGGTAGAATGACTGTGATGGTAGAATGACTGTGATGGTAGAATGTGACGGTAGAATGACTGTGATGGTAGAATGACTGTGATGGTAGAATGACTGTGACGGTAGAATGACTGTGATGGTAGAATGACTGTGATGGTAGAATGTGACGGTAGAATGACTGTGATGGTAGAATGACTGTGATGGTAGAATGACTGTGACGGTAGAATAACTGTGATGGTAGAATGACTGAGACGGTAGAATGTGACGGTAGAATGACTGTGATGGTAGAATGACTGAGACGGTAGAATGTGACGGTAGAATGACTGTGATGGTAGAATGACTGAGACGGTAGAATGTGACGGTAGAATGACTGTGATGGTAGAATGACTGAGACGGTAGAATGACTGTGACGGTAGAATGACTGAGACGGTAGAATGTGACGGTAGAATGACTGTGATGGTAGAATGACTGAGACGGTAGAATGACTGTGACGGTAGAATGACTGAGACGGTAGAATGTGACGGTAGAATGACTGTGATGGTAGAATGACTGAGACGGTAGAATGACTGTGATGGTAGAATGACTGAGACGGTAGAATGACTGTGACGGTAGAATGACTGAGACGGTAGAATGTGACGGTAGAATGACTGTGATGGTAGAATGACTGAGACGGTAGAATGTGACGGTAGAATGACTGTGATGGTAGAATGACTGAGACGGTAGAATGACTGTGACGGTAGAATGACTGTGACGGTAGAATGACTGAGACGGTAGAATGACTGTGACGGTAAAATGACTGAGACGGTAGAATGACTGTGACGGTAGAATGACTGAGACGGTAGAATGACTGTGACGGTAGAATGACTGAGACGGTAAAATGACTGAGACGGTAGAATGACTGTGACGGCAGAATGACTGAGACGGTAGAATGACTGTGACTGTAGAATGACTGTGACGGTAGAATGACTGTGATGGTAGAATGTGACGGTAGAATGACTGTGACGGTAGAATGACTGTGATGGTAGAATGTGACGGTAGAATGACTGTGACGGTAGAATGACTGTGGCGGTAGAATGACTGTGACGGTAGAATGACTGAGACGGTAGAATGACTGTGGCGGTAGAATGACTGTGACGGTAGAATGACTGAGACGGTAGAATGACTGTGGCGGTAGAATGACTGTGACGGTAGAATGACTGAGAGGGTAGAATGACTGAGACGGTAGAATGACTGTGACGGTAAAACGACTGAGACGGTAGAATGACTGTGACGGTAGAATGACTGAGACGGTAAAATGACTGTGACGGTAGAATGACTGAGACGGTAGAATGACTGTGACGGTAGAATGACTGAGACGGTAGAATGACTGTGACGGTAAAATGACTGAGACGGTAGAATGACTGTGACGGTAGAATGACTGAGACGGTAAAATGACTGTGACGGTAGAATGACTGAGACGGTAGAATGACTGTGACGGTAGAATGACTGAGACGGTAAAATGACTGTGACGGTAGAATGACTGTGACGGTAGAATGACTGTGACGGTAGAATGACTGAGACGGTAAAATGACTGAGACGGTAGAATGACTGTGACGGCAGAATGACTGAGAGGGTAGAATGACTGTGACTGTAGAATGACTGTGACGGTAGAATGACTGTGATGGTAGAATGTGACGGTAGAATGACTGTGACGGTAGAATGACTGTGGCGGTAGAATGACTGTGACGGTAGAATGACTGAGACGGTAGAATGACTGTGGCGGTAGAATGACTGTGACGGTAGAATGACTGAGAGGGTAGAATGACTGTGACTGTAGAATGACTGTGACGGTAGAATGACTGTGATGGTAGAATGTGACGGTAGAATGACTGTGACGGTAGAATGACTGTGGCGGTAGAATGACTGTGACGGTAGAATGACTGAGAGGGTAGAATGACTGTGACTGTAGAATGACTGTGAAGGTAGAATGACTGTGATGGTAGAATGTGACGGTAGAATGACTGTGACGGTAGAATGACTGTGGCGGTAGAATGACTGTGATGGTAGAATGACTGTGACAGTACAATGATTGTGATGGTACAATTACTGTGATGGTAGAATGACTGTGACGGTAGAATGGCTGTGACGGTAGAATGACTGTGATGGTACAATTACTGTGACGGTGGAATGACTGTGACGGTAGAATGGCTGTGACGAGAATGACTGTGATGGTACAATGACTGTGATGGTACAATTACTGTGACGGTAGAATGACTGTGATGGTAGAATGACTGTGACGGTAGAATGACTGTGACGGTAGAATGACTGTGACGGTAGAATGACTGTGACGAGAGAATGACTGTGACGAGAGAATGACTGTGACGGTAGAATGACTGTGACGGTAGAATGACTGTGACGGTAGAATGACTGTGACGGTAGAATGACTGTGACGGTAGAATGACTGAGACGGTAGAATGACTGTGACGGTAGAATGACTGTGACGGTAGAATGACTGTGACGGTAGAATGACTGTGACGGTAGAATGACTGAGACGGTAGAATGACTGTGACGGTAGAATGACTGTGACGGTAGAATGACTGTGACGGTAGAATGACTGTGACGGTAGAATGACTGTGACGGTAGAATGACTGTGACGGTAGAATGACTGTGACGGTAGAATGACTGTGACGGTAGAATGACTGTGACGGTAGAATGACTGAGACGGTAGAATGACTGTGACGGTAGAATGACTGTGACGGTAGAATGACTGTGACGGTAGAATGACTGTGACGGTAGAATGACTGAGACGGTAGAATGACTGTGACGGTAGAATGACTGTGACGGTAGAATGACTGTGACGGTAGAATGACTGTGACGGTAGAATGACTGAGACGGTAGAATGACTGTGACGGTAGAATGACTGTGACGGTAGAATGACTGTGACGGTAGAATGACTGTGACGGTAGAATGACTGTCATAATAAACGAAGATAACATAAACACACAATTACAAAAATTTTTAAGACCAAAAACCTAATGTATAAAATAAATTGTCTCAAGGTGTGAGTTTAGTGGTCAACTCCATGAGGTGTGAGTTTAGTGGTCAACTCCAGGAGGTGTGAGTTTAGTGGTCAACTCCAGGAGGTGTGAGTTTAGTGGTCAACTCCAGGAGGTGTGAGTTTAGTGTTCAACTCCAGGAGGTGTGAGTTTAGTGGTCAACTCCAGGAGGTGTGAGTTTAGTGGTCAACTGCAGGAGGTGTGAGTTTAGTGGTCAACTCCAGGAGGTGTGAGTTTAGTGGTCAACTCCAGGAGGTGTGAGTTTAGTGTTCAACTCCAGGAGGTGTGAGTTTAGTGGTCAACTCCAGGAGGTGTGAGTTTAGTGGTCAACTCCAGGAGGTGTGAGTTTAGTGGTCAACTCCAGGTGTGAGTTTAGTGTTCAACTCCAGGAGGTGTGAGTTTAGTGGTCAACTCCAGGAGGTGTGAGTTTAGTGGTCAACTCCAGGAGGTGTGAGTTTAGTGGTCAACTCCAGGAGGTGTGAGTTTAGTGGTCAACTCCAGGAGGTGTGAGTTTAGTGGTCAACTCCAGGAGGTGTGAGTTTAGTGGTCAACTGCAGGAGGTGTGAGTTTAGTGGTCAACTCCAGGTGTGAGTTTAGTGGTCAACTCCAGGAGGTGTGAGTTTAGTGGTCAACTCCAGGTGTGAGTTTAGTGGTCAACTGCAGGAGGTGTGAGTTTAGTGGTCAACTCCAGGAGGTGTGAGTTTAGTGGTCAACTCCAGGAGGTGTGAGTTTAGTGGTCAACTCCAGGAGGTGTGAGTTTAGTGGTCAACTGCAGGAGGTGTGAGTTTAGTGGTCAACTCCAGGAGGTGTGAGTTTAGTGGTCAACTCCAGGAGGTGTGAGTTTAGTGTTCAACTCCAGGAGGTGTGAGTTTAGTGGTCAACTCCAGGAGGTGTGAGTTTAGTGGTCAACTCCAGGAGGTGTGAGTTTAGTGTTCAACTCCAGGAGGTGTGAGTTTAGTTGTCAACTCCAGGAGGTGTGAGTTTAGTGGTCAACTCCAGGAGGTGTGAGTTTAGTGGTCAACTCCAGGAGGTGTGAGTTTAGTGGTCAACTCCAGGAGGTGTGAGTTTAGTGGTCAACTCCCGGAGGTGTGAGTTTAGTGGTCAACTCCAGGAGGCATGAGTTTAGTGGTCAACTCCAGGAGGCGTGAGTTTAGTGGTCAACTCCAGGAGGCGTGAGTTTAGTGGTCAACTCCAGGAGGCGTGAGTTTAGTGGTCAACTCCAGGAGGCGTGAGTTTAGTGGTCAACTCCAGGAGGCGTGATTGTAGTGGTCAACTCCAGGAGGCGTGAGTTTAGTGGTCAACTCCAGGAGGCGTGAGTTTAGTGGTCAACTCCAGGAGGTGTGAGTTTAGTGGTCAACTCTATGAGGTGTGAGAGACTTAGTAGCTCATGTGTGTGTGACCTTTCATCTGCGCTACCTCCGGGGATTGTTTCAGCTATAACATTATTTGCTACATTCTTCCATTTTGTATGCCTTAGGTTGAAATCACCAAGCAGTAAGATGTTTGGGGATGGAGCTGGAAGGTTTTCCAAACAGTAATCGATTTTCAGTAGCTGTTCCTTGAACTGTTGTGAGGTTGCATCTGGTGGCTTGTATACAACCACAATGACTAGGTTTTGGTTCTCGATCTTTACTGATAGAACTTAAACTACCTCATTTGTGGTGTTCAGCAACTCCGTGCAGATAAGGGACTCTTTGACATACAGGCCAACCCCCGCTTGTTGCCTGTTTTTTCTGTCACATCTAAAAAGGCTGTAACCACTTATCCATATTTCACTGTCAAAGTGATCTTTTGTGTGAGTCTCTGTGAAGGCTGCAAACATTGCATTAGACTCCACTAGAAGTCCACTGATAAAAGGTATTTTGTTGTTGGTGGATGGCTTAAGGCCCTGTATATTAGCAAATATGAACGAGGTGTGAGTTTAGTGGTCAACTCCAGGAGGTGTGAGTTTAGTGGTCAACTCCAGGAAGCATGAGTTTAGTGGTCAACTCCAGGAGGCGTGAGTTTAGTGGTCAACTCCAGGAGGCGTGAGTTTAGTGGTCAACTCCAGGAGGCGTGAGTTTAGTGGTCAACTCCAGGAGGCGTGAGTGTAGTGGTCAACTCCAGGAGGCGTGAGTTTAGTGGTCAACTCCAGGAGGCGTGAGTTTAGTGGTCAACTCCAGGAGGTGTGAGTTTAGTGGTCAACTCCAGGAGGTGTGAGTTTAGTGGTCAACTCCAGGAGGTGTGAGTTTAGTGGTCAACTCCAGGAGGTGTGAGTTTAGTGGTCAACTCCATGAGGTGTGAGTTTAGTGGTCAACTCCATGAGGTGTGAGTTTAGTGGTCAACTCCAGGAGGTGTGAGTTTAGTGGTCAACTCCAGGAGGTGTGAGTTTAGTGGTCAACTCCAGGAGGTGTGAGTTTAGTGGTCAACTCCAGGAGGTGTGAGTTTAGTGGTCAACTCCAGGAGGTGTGAGTTTAGTGGTCAACTCCAGGAGGTGTGAGTTTAGTGGTCAACTCCAGGAGGTGTGAGTTTAGTGGTCAACTCCAGGAGGTGTGAGTTTAGTGGTCAACTCCAGGAGGTGTGGGTTTAGTGGTCAACTCCAGGAGGTGTGAGTTTAGTGGTCAACTCCAGGAGGTGTGAGTTTAGTGGTCAACTCCAGGAGGTGTGAGTTTAGTGGTCAACTCCAGGAGGTGTGAGTTTAGTGGTCAACTCCAGGAGGTGTGAGTTTAGAGGTCAACTCCAGTTCGAACACGTGGATAGGGTAAAGTAATACTCACGTAGGCTGGAAGTACGTATAATTACGGATAATGTGTGAAGCGCCCTAACAGTCGTGAACCTGCCTCCTTGCTCACTCTCGTATAACTGACCGCCCACAGTACCCATATGTGAGGGGGTCTTTGAAATACTGCTGTGGTCAGCACAATATGAATACAGACAGTGATTCATGCAGAGACGGTTGGTAGTGAGTCATCTACTGGTACACTGGTTACTGGTAACTGGTTACTACTACTGAGAGCTCGGCGACGCTAACGTATGTCGTCCCGACATACAACTAATACAAACTAGAGATGGCAGGTATACGGCTTGGGCTGATTCTATACAATGTCAAAGTACACAACAATTGAACATTATAACATACATAAGTAGAACATTGGAATGGAAGCTTACGTAACTGAAACTGTGCAATACAAGGTATAATATAGCACAACTCATCGAATGAAACTCATCAAATGAAACTCATCGAATGAAACTCATCGAATGAAACTCAACGTTGAGATTACACAATAGTAGTGATAAAAAAAATTTGATCGATCGATCTGTATTCATGTGATCTACGGATTCTGAGGAAGGAATATATACAAAGAAAGAGTGTTTAACAGAAAGGCAGATTCGGTGAACTCAAATCTAGACTGTTAACTCTCAGAATTCGGAGAGAACGTGAACACAAAAAATTTTTTTTGAGTACTGATAAGTTGATACTGTAATTATTCATCTATACAGGTTATTTACATTTAACCCTAACTCTGCTAGGGTAAGATTGACATATGCAGAATGGGTGTCATCTCTGGGAGGATCAAACTCTGTAGCACTGGCTAACTCATGCTGTATTTGAGGCAAATCTGAATTGGTAGTTACAAATGATACTTGAGGGTTTCTCAATACCTGTCGTGTAAGTAGGGAATAACGACATTCAGGTTGATTGTCTGACTGAGTATCAGAGGAAGAGAGTACAGGATCAGGAGGATTGTCAGAGTCTGTCACATTAGTTTGGGTTGAAACATCATTATCATCACATACTAACTTCATATGATCTAAATGCGATTCTTTATACTGACCAGTACTAATCTCTCTAACCTTATACTTATTACCAGTGATATGTTCAACTACTCGATAAGGACCAACAAACTTTTGATCAAGCTTTGGCATTGCAGACGTTTTGTTAAAGTTAATCAGCATAACTCTCGAACCTACTTTGATTTTGGATGGCTTTGCTCGAGTGTTTGCGACTCTTGTAAATTCTGCTGTTGATTTATGAAGTGTTTCACGGATTCTTCTAAAAACACTTTGAGCTAAGCTGGTACGAGTTGCTATGAAATCATCAGGGTTGTAATTTGGTTTCGGATTAGAATATAACAACTCATAAGGCAAACGTTTATCTACACATACCACCAGTCTCTTCGGAGGTGTGGGTTCGAATCCCACCGCTGCCACCATTTATCATGTGGGGGTTCGAACACGTGGATAGGGTAAAGTAATACTCACGTAGGCTGGAAGTACGTATAATTACGGATAATGTGTGAAGCGCCCTAACAGCCGTGAACCTGCCTCCTTGCTCACTCTCGTATAACTGACAGCGTGAGTTTAGTGGTCAACTCCAGGAGGTGTGAGTTTAGTGGTCAACTCCAGGAGGTGAGAGTTTAGTGTTCAACTGCAGGAGGTGTGAGTTTAGTGGTCAACTCCAGGAGGTGTGAGTTTAGTGGTCAACTCCAGGAGGTGTGAGTTTAGTGGTCAACTCCAGGAGGTGTGAGTTTAGTGGTCAACTCCAGGAGGTGTGAGTTTAGTGGTCAACTCCAGGTGTGAGTTTAGTGGTCAACTCCAGGAGGTGTGAGTTTAGTGGTCAACTCCAGGAGGTGTGAGTTTAGTGGTCAACTCCAGGAGGTGTGAGTTTAGTGGTCAACTCCAGGAGGTGTGAGTTTAGTGGTCAACTCCAGGAGGTGTGAGTTTAGTGGTCAACTCCAGGTGTGAGTTTAGTGGTCAACTCCAGGAGGTGTGAGTTTAGTAGTCAACTCCAGGAGGCGTGAGTTTAGTGGTCAACTCCAGGAGGTGTGAGTTTAGTGGTCAACTCCAGGAGGTTGAGAGAGCTAGTCATCCCAACAACCATGAACAATTTACCTGGAGTTTACCTGGAGAGAGTTTTGGGGGTCAACGCCCCCGCGGCCCGGTCTGTGACCAGGCCTCCTGGTGGATCAGCGCCTGATCAACCAGGCTGTTGCTGCTGGCTGCACGCAAACCAACGTACGAGCCACAGCCCGGCTGATCAGGAACTGCCTTTAGGTGCTTGTCCAGTGCCAGCTTGAAGACTGCCAGGGGTCTGTTGGTAATCCCCCTTATGTGTGCTGGGAGGCAGTTGAACAGTCTCGGTCCCCTGACACTTATTGTATGGTCTCTTAACGTGCTAGTGACACCCCTGCTTTTCATTGGGGGGATGGTGCATCGTCTGCACCATAAGGTTTAAAGGGGTGAACCGGTAAGCCAGTGGAAGGCCTCGCTCAGATGACCAAAAGCTTCAGCGGCAGGAAACACCTGTTCTAGATTAAGACACATGTGCAACAGTTGGGTATCATCAGTAAATATACCCAACTGTTGCACATGTGCCTTAATCTTCAATTTGTCGGTATTTTATACCATTTTTAACAATAATGCCTGTCGTGTCTCCTGACAAACCAGAACTTACCTATACACTTAATTCTGCCAGAGAACCTACCACCAGACAGCTGAAACATCACTGGCAACATCATCTCCATCACTGGCTCATCATTCAGGATGTTGTAGTATTTCTTATATCCTCTATAATATGTTGGTAATATTTAATCGAGGTTAGAGTACATATGGCTGACAATGAGTCCGAAAACACTGCTGAGTCAACAACCTAAACATTATCGACACAAGAGCATGGACGCCTTACTTAAGAACATAAGAACATAAGAACGAAGGAACACTGCAGAAGGCCTAATGGCCCATGCGAGGCAGGTCCAAGTCTCCTACCGGCTTAAGCCAATGCACCCAACCTAGTCAGGTCAGGTCACATTGACTTAAGGGAGGAACACGGCAACCGACCTGGTAGCACAAGCTATCAGGTCCAACTCACACCCACCCACATCCACTCATGTATTTATCCAACCTATTTTTAAAGCTACAAAACGTTCTGGCCTCTATAACTGTACTCGGGAGTTTGTTCCACTCATCCACAACTCTATTACTAAACCAGTACTTTCCTATATCCTTCCCGAATCTGAATTTTTCCAACTTAAAACCATTGCTGCGAGTCCTGCCTAGGCTAGATATTTTCAGCACACTATTTACATCCCCTTTATTTATTCCTGTCTTCCATTTATACACCTCAATCATATCCCCCCTAATTCTACGTCTTTCTAGAGAGTGCAGATTCAGGGCCCTTAGTCTATCCTCATAGGGAAGGTTTCTGATACATGGGATCAACTTTGTCATCCTCCTTTGTACATTTTCCAGAGAATTTATATCCATTCTGTAATACGGTGACCAAAACTGTGCAGCATAATCTAAATGAGGCCTAACCAAGGATGTATAGAGTTGAAGAACAACCTGAGGACTCCTATTATTTATGTTTCTTGATATGAAGCCAAGGATTCTATTAGCTTTATTGCGAACACTTATGCACTGTTGTCTTGGTTTCAGATTACTGCTAACCAGAACTCCTAAATCTTTTTCGCAATCCGTAATATTAAGATCTACATTATTTAGTTTATATGTGGCATGGTTATTGTCCTGTCCAACATTTAGAACTTTGCATTTGTCTATATTAAACTGCATCTGCCACTTCTCCGACCACTGCATCAGTCTATTCAAATCTTCCTGGAGTGCTCGAATGTCCTCGTCAGAATGAATTCGACGGCCTATTTTGGTGTCATCGGCAAACTTGCCGATGTCGCTCTGTATGCCCTCATCTATGTCGTTTATGTAGATTGTGAACAGCAGGGGGCCCAACACTGACCCCTGTGGAACACCGCTCGTGACGATTCCCCACTCTGATTTCTCCCCATTTATGCAAACTCTCTGCTGCCTATTTGTCAACCATGCCTCTATCCAGGAAAAAATTTCTCCTCCTATTCCATGTGCCTTAATTTTCCTCAATAGTCTCTGATGTGGGACCCTGTCAAAAGCCTTACTGAAGTCCATATACACAATATCATATTCATTACCATGATCTACCTCCTCAAATACCTTAGTGAAAAAAGTTAATAAATTCGTAAGGCAGGAACGCCCCTTTGTAAAACCATGCTGAGATTCGTTGATTAATTTATGCTTTTCAAGGTGGCTACGAACTGCCTCGGCAATTATTGATTCCATAAATTTTCCCACTATGGAGGTTAGGCTTATTGGTCTATAGTTCGAAGCTAAGGACCTGTCACCTGCTTTGAAAATAGGTATCACATTTGCCATTTTCCACTTATCTGGCACCATGCCAGTTTGTAGTGATATGTTGAAAACATTAGCCAAAGGTGTGCTAAGCTCCTCTTTACATTCCTTTAGAACCCTTGCATACAGTTCATCAGGGCCTGGGGATTTGTTAGGTTTTAATTTATCTATTTGCCTAAGGACCATGTCACTTGTGACCCTAATCGTGCACAGTTTATTATCGTCCTGTTCTACATAATTTATCATTACTGGAATATCGCTGGTATCCTCCTGTGTAAAAACTGAGAGGAAGTATGTGTTAAAAATTCTACACATTTCCTTATCACTGTCAGTGAGCTGACCCGAGGAACTTTTGAGTGGGCCTATCTTGTCCCTGATCTTACTTCTGTATACCTGAAAGAATCCTTTTGGGTTAGTCTTCGATTCTCTTGCAACTTTAACCTCATAATCTCTTTTTGCTTTTCTAATTCCCTTTTTTATTTCTCTCTTTTACTGAATATATCGATTTCTTAATTGCCCCTCTCCTCTTTTGATTTGCCTATATATGCCTCTCTTTTGACCAATCAGATATTTTAATCTATTGTTCATCCATTTAGGATCATTTTGTTTGATCTGATTTCCCTATTTGGAACATAATTTGACTGAGCAGCTAGAACTACGCCCTGGAAAGCATCATATCGGCAACCATCACCACCTACCTGACCCTTAGTCAGGTCATTCCAGTTCAGCCCACCTAAGTAATTTTTCAGTCCTATGAAATCAGCCAAGCGAAAGTCAGGGACGGAGACTTGATTGCCATTATTAGGGGAATTCCATGATATATTAAAACTGAGTGATTTGTGATCACTTTCCCCAAGCTCATCATTAACCTCAAGATTATTAATTAGTGTTTCCCTACTGGCAAGAACCAAGTCAAGGAGGTTATTTCCTCTAGTTGGCTCTGTCACAAACTGTTTTAAAAAACAATCCTGGATCGTATCAAGAAAGTCACCTGACTCTAAATTTCCTGTCAAATTGCTCCAGTCAATCTGTCTATAGTTGAAATCTCCCATTACCACAACATTTTCGTATGTAGATGCCTTACGAATTTCGTTCCATAGAAGTTTACTGCACTCCCTTTCAAGATTTGGGGCCCTGTAAATCACACCCAAAATTAGTTTTTCTCGGCCCTCGAGAAGCTGTAACCAAACAGATTCAGTGGCTGACGCTTCTACTTTTATATCTTGTCTAACACAACAATTTAAATTGTCTCTGACATACATCGCTACTCCACCACCGTTCCTGTTGACCCTGTCAGTGTGGAATAATTTATAGCCTTGTATGTGACATTCAGAGGGCATCTCTCTATCTTTCAGATTGAGCCAGGTCTCTGTTATAGCAATAATATCTGTTTCCTGCACTTGCAATTAATCTTAGCTCATCTATCTTATTTCTTACACTCCTGCTATTAGTATAGTAAACCTTAGGGGAGCTAGTCCCTTGCTGTCCTCTGCTGTCCCCCTTTGTTTGCTGACCTGATCTATTGTCTTTATTTATAACTTCATGCTGAATGTCTTTTATACATTTACTGATTCCAACCCTAGTGTTGCAACCTGCTTGTTTCCCACACACACCCATACCTCTATCTTCTATCAGTTTAAAATCATAGGCATTTCACCAATGGCCTTCTCAATTGAGTTTGCAAGTGCTACCACCCCAGCCCCAGAGAGATGTACCCCATCCCTTGCATACATATCATGTTTGCCATAAAAGTTGTTCCAGTTGTCAACGAATGGGATTGCAAGTTCCTTGCAGTATCTGTCTAGCCAGCAATTTACACCAATTGCCCTAGACAACCATTCATTTCCTACTCCCCTTCTAGGCAAGATGCTACATATGATTGGGACCCCTCCCTTAGGCTTAATGAAATCTATAGCTGACCTGTACTTACCTAGCAGCTCTTCTCTCCTACCCTTCCCAACATCATTTCCACCAGCACTGAGACAAATAATGGGCTCGTTCCCATTACCTGACATGATATTATCCAGCCTGTCAACTATGTCCCCAACACCAGCTCCAGGGAAGCACACTCTATCTCTCATCTTCTTATTCCTATTACAAAAAGCACGGTCACTTCAACTGCAACATTGAAGAAGAGAGACAGACGTGTCCTCGAGGAGTGATGGGATGGTATCATACTTTTCGCCTCGAGGGTGTTGATCTCAGAAACCCTCTCCACATACACTCCAGATATAGATACTGATAATCAATTTTAGCTCTACACCGATACCATCAAAATTATCCCAACTCACCGATACTCTGACACAGCCACACCCAGTACCTCTCGTTAGTCTGACATTGATTTTGGAACAGCTAATATAAACTATCATTAGGGACAGTTTAATAAGCTAAAATCAAAATGGATTTTACAATAAACTATCACGCCTAACAGTTTTAAGGCATCTCTAGATTACAAAAACTGGGACGCAAAAGAGTGACTGGTTTTCAGCAGATAGGTAAATGACTGACTAGAACTAGAGAACGCAGTTCATCAGGGATCACACACATCTTTTTTTTTTTCACAATTTACGTAAATGTTTGTGAGCAGAGTACTAATAGCATTTAAGATGGTGAAAGTCGCTAATCATATGACACTGTGACAACTACATAAATATGGACGACTGTAAGAGCATTTCAGAGAGATCTGGATAACGTTTCGCTGTATTGAGAAAACCGGAAAACGAATTTTAATGTCAGTAAGTGTAAATTAATGCACTTTGGATATGAGACAAACAACAGTTAGCAACACTTTTGCACCTCGGAGTGGTCATTATAAATCATACCTCAGGTTATATGCACCGAGAAGATATATGTCCTTTTCTATACGGAATAATGTATTCTTCTGAGGTGACTGACGTACGTAGATTAACCAACTAATGACAATACAAAGATTAAAGATCGTCTTGCCGTAAGAAGCATATATTTCACTGCTATAAACTGTCAGCACAAAATACCAGAAACAATACTGAGGGTCCACAGTGAGCTGGTCACACCTCACCTACACTCCTCACTTCAAAATTTTTACGTTTCTCAAGGAATCTCGAAAATGTTTTAAGGAAATTTAATTTTACCCCAAAAATTCCATTATTCACTTTTATTATATGTATTAAACAGGTGCGTCACAACACCCTCCACACACACACACACACACAGGTGCGTCACAACACCCTCCACACACACACACACAGGTGCGTCACAACACCCTCCACACACACACAGGTGTGTCACACCCTCCACACACACACAGGTGTGTCACACCCTCCACACACACACAGGTGCGTCACAACACCCTCCACACACACACAGGTGTGTCACACCCTCCACACACACACACAGGTGTGTCACAACACCCTCCACACACACACAGGTGCGTCACAACACCCTCCACGCACACACAGGTGCGTCACACCCTCCACACACACACATGTGCGTCACAACACCCTCTACACACAGGTGCGTCACAACACCCTCCACACACACACACACAGGTGCGTCACAACACCCTCCACACACACACAGGTACGTCACAACACCCTCCACACACACAGGTGCGTCAAAACACCCTCCACACACACACACAGGTGCGTCACAACACCCTCCACACACACACAGGTGCGTCACAACTCCACACACACACAGGTGCTTCACACCCTCCACACACACACACAGGTGTGTCACAACACCCTCCACACACACACAGGTGCGTCACAACACCCTCCACACACACACAGGTGCGTCACAACACCACACACACACACAGGTGCTCACAACACCCTCTACACACACACAGGTGCATCACAACACCCTCCACACACACGCAGGTGCGTCACAACACCCTCTACACACACAGGTGCGTCACAACACTCTCCACACACACACACAGGTGCGTCACAACACCCTCTACACACACAGGTGCGTCACAAAACCCTCAACACACACACACACAAACGCGTCACAACACCCTCCACACACACAGGTGAGTCACACACACACACACACACACATATACACACACACACACACACAGGTGCGTCACAACACCCTCCACACACACTCAGGTGCGTGACAACACCCTCCACACACACAGACGCGTCACAATACCCTCCACACACACAGCTGTGTCACAACACATTCAACGCGCACACAGGTGCGTCACAGCACCCTCCACACACACACACACACGTGCGTCACAACAGTCTCCACACTCACACACAGGTGCGTCACAACACACTCCACATACTGGCAGGGGCGTCACTTCCACACATTGGCCAGGGGCGTCACAACACCCTCCACATAATGGCCACTGGAATCACCTCCACACACTGGCCAGGGGCGTCACCACCATACACTGGCCAGGGGCGTCATCATCACATACTGGTCAGGGGCGTCATCTCTTCACATCTGGCCAGGGGCGTCACCTCCACACACTGGCCAGGGGCGTCACCACCACACACTGGCCAGGGGCGTCACCTCCACGCTCTGACTAGGGGCGTCACCTCCATACACTAGCCAGGGGCGCCACAACACCACACACTGGTCAGAAACGTCACAACAACCTCGACACACTGGCCAGGGGTGTTACTTCCAGACATTGGCCAGGGGCGTCACAACACCACACAGTGCCCAGGGGCGTCACAACACCCTCCACACACACAGGCCAGGGGAATCACCTCCACACACTGGCCAGAGGCGTCACCTAAACACACACGCCAGGGAAGTCACCTCCACACACTGGCCAGGAGAGTCACCTCCACACACTGGCCAGGAGAGTCACCTCCACACACTGACCAGGGGCGTCACAACACCCTCCACACAATGGCCAGGGGTGTGCAACACCAGACACAGGCCAGGAGCCTCACAACACCCTCCACATAATGGCCACTGGAATCACCTCCACACACTGGCCAGGGGCGTCACCACCATACACTGGCCAGGGGCGTCATCACCACATACTGGTCAGGGGCGTCATCTCTTCACATCTGGCCAGGGGCGTCACCTCCACACACTGGCCAGGGGCGTCACCTCCACGCTCTGACTAGGGGCGTCACCTCCATACACTAGCCAGGGGCGCCACAACACCACACAATGGTCAGAAACGTCACAACAACCTCGACACACTGGCCAGGGGTGTTACTTCCAGACATTGGCCAGGGGCGTCACAACACCACACACTGGCCAGGGGCGTCACAACACCCTCCACACACTGGTCAGGGGTGTCACCTAAACACACGCCAGGGGTGTCACCTAAACACACGCCAGGGGAGTCACCTCCACACACACTGGCCAGGGGCGTCACCTCCGCACACTGGCCAGGGGCGTCACAACACCCTCCACATAATGGCCAGGGGCGTCACAACACCCTCCACACACTCGTCAGGGGCGTCACCACCACACACACTGGCCAGGGGCCTCACAACACCCTCCACACACTGGCCAGGGGCGTCACCTCTGCACACTGGCCAGGGGCGTCACCACCACACACTGGCCAGGAGCATCACAACACCATCCACATAATGACCAGGGGCGTCACAACACCCTCCACACACTGACCAGGGGCGTCACCTCCGCACACTGGCCAGGGGCGTCACCACCACACACTGGCCAGGAGCATCACAACACCCTCCACATAATGGCAAGGGGCCTCACAACACCCTCCACACACTCTGACCAGGCGCGTCACCTCTATACACTGGCCAGGGGCGTCACAACACCCTCCACACACTGGCCAGGGGCGTCACAACACCACACACTGGCCAGGGGCGTCACCTCCAAACACTGACCAGGGGCGTCACCTCCATACACTGGCCAAGGGTGTCACAACACACTCCACACACTGGCCAGGGGCGTCACAACACCACACACTGGCCAGGGGCGTCACAACACCACACATTGGCCAGGGGCCACACAACATCACACACTGGCCAGGGGCCACACAACACCACACAATGGCCAGAGGGCCACACAACACCCCACACTGGCCAGCGCCACACAACACCGCACACTGGCCAGGGTCACACAACACCACACACTGGCCAGGGCCACACAACACCACACACTGGTCAGAGCCACACAACACCACACACTGGCCAGGGCCACACAACACCACACGCTGGCCAGGGCCACACAACACCCCATACTAGCCAGGGTCACACGACACCACACACTGGCCAGGGCCACACCACACCACACACTACCCAGGGCCACACAACACCCCACACTGGCCAGCGCCACACAACACCGCACACTGGCCAGGGTCACACAACACCACACACTGGCCAGGGCCACACAACACCACACACTGTTCAGGGCCACACAACACCACACACTGGCCAGGGCCACACAACACCACACACTGCCCAGGGCCACACAACACCACACACTGCCCAGGGCCACGCAACACCATACACTGGCCAGGGGCCACACAACATCACACACTGACCAGGGGTCACACAACACCACACATTGGCCAGGGCCACACAACACACACTGGCCAGGGCCACACAACACCACACACTGGCCAGGGCCACACAACACACACTGGCCAGGGCCACACAACACCACACATTGGCCAGGGCCACACAACACACACTGGCCAGGGCCACACAACACCACACATTGGCCAGGGCCACACAACACACACTGGCCAGGGCCACACAACACACACTGACCAGGGGTCACACAACACCACACATTGGCCAGGGCCACACAACACACACTGACCAGGGGTCACACAACACCACACATTGGCCAGGGCCACACAACACACACTGGCCAGGGCCACACAACACCACACACTGGCCAAGGGCCACACAACACCACACACTGGCCAGGGCCACACAACACACACTGGCCAGGGCCACACAACACCACACACTGGCCAGGGCCACACAACACCGCACACTGGCCAAGGGCCACACAACACCACACACTGGCCAAGGGCCACACAACACCACACACTGGCCAGGGCCACACAACACACACTGGCCAGGGCCACACAACACCACACACTGGCCAGGGCCACACAACACCACACACTGGCCAGGGCCACACAACACACACTGGCCAGGGCCACACAACACACACTGGCCAGGGCCACACAACACCACACACTGGCCAGGGCCACACAACACCGCACACTGGCCAGGGCCACACAACACCACACACTGGCCAGGGACACACAACACCGCACACTGGCCAGGGCCACACAACACCGCACACTGGCCAGGGCCACACAACACCACACACTGGCCAGGGCCACACAACACCACACACTGGCCAGGGCCACACAACACCACACACTGGCCAGGGCCACACAACACCGCACACTGGCCAGGGCCACACAACACCGCACACTGGCCAGGGCCACACAACACAACACACTGGCCAGGGCCACACAACACACTGGCCAGGGCCACACAACACACACTGGCCAGGGCCACACAACACCACACACTGGCCAGGGCCACACAACACCACACACTGGCCAGGGCCACACAACACCACACACTGGCCAGGGCCACACAACACACACTGGCCAGGGCCACACAACACCACACACTGGCCAGGGCCACACAACACACACTGGCCAGGGCCACACAACACCACACACTGGCCAAGGGCTAATACAGTATATATTCCTTCTTTGTATTTTAAACATTTACATCATCATCATCAAGGATGTTAACTGCTTCTAGACGTAGGTGACGTAGGTGACATAGGTGACGTAGGTGACGTAGGTGACGTAGGTGACGAACACAAGCACGTGGGGAGGGGAGACAACTTATGTGGTGAGGGGAGACAACTTAAGTGGTGAGGGGAGACAACTTACGTGGTGAGGATAGACAACTTACGTGGTGAGGGGAGACAACTTACGTGGTGAGGGGAGACAACTTACGTGGTGAGGGGAGACAACTTACGTGGTGAGGGGAGACAACTTACGTGGTGAGGGGAGACAACTTACGTGGTGAGGGGAGACAACTTACGTGGTGAGGGGAGACAACTTACGTGGTGAGGGGAGACAACTTACGTGGTGAGGGGAGACAACTTATGTTGCGAGGGGAGACAACTTACGTGGTGAGGGGAGACAACTTACGTGGGGAGGGGAGACAACTTATGTTGCGAGGGGAGACAACTTACGTGGTGAGGGGAGACAACTTACGTGGGGAGGGGAGACAACTTACGTGGTGAGGGGAGACAACTTACGTGGGGAGGGGAGACAACTTATGTTGCGAGGGGAGACAACTTACGTGGTGAGGGGAGACAACTTACGTGGTGAGGGGAGACAACTTATGTTGCGAGGGGAGACAACTTACGTGGTGAGGGGAGACAACTTACGTGGGGAGGGGAGACAACTTATGTTGCGAGGGGAGACAACTTACGTGGTGAGGGGAGACAACTTACGTGGTGAGGGGAGACAACTTATGTTGCGAGGGGAGACAACTTACGTGGTGAGGGGAGACAACTTACGTGGGGAGGGGAGACAACTTATGTGGTGAGGGGAGACAACTTATGTGGTGAGGGGAGACAACTTACGTGGGGAGGGGAGACAACTTATGTGGGGAGGGGAGACAACTTATGCGGTGAGGGGAGACAACTTATGTGGTGAGGGGAGACAACTTATGTGGTGAGGGGAGACAACTTATGTGGTGAGGGGAGACAACTTACGTGGTGAGGGGAGACAACTTATGTGGGGAGGGGAGACAACTTATGTGGTGAGGGGAGACAACTTATGTGGGGAGGGGAGACAACTTATGTGGTGAGGGGAGACAACTTATGTGGTGAGGGGAGACAACTTACGTGGTGAGGGGAGACAACTTATGTGGGGAGGGGAGACAACTTATGCGGTGAGGGGAGACAACTTATGTGGTGAGGGGAGACAACTTATGTGGTGAGGGGAGACAACTTACGTTGTGAGGGGAGACAACTTATGTGGGGAGGGGAGACAACTTATGTGGTGAGGGGAGACAACTTATGTGGTGAGGGGAGACAACTTATGTGGGGAGGGGAGACAACTTATGTGGTGAGGGGAGACAACTTATGTGGGGAGGGGAGACAACTTATGTGGTGAGGGGAGACAACTTACGTGGTGAGGGGAGACAACTTACGTGGTGAGGGGAGACAACTTACGTGGTGAGGGGAGACAACTTACGTGGTGAGGGGAGACAACTTACGTGGTGAGGGGAGACAACTTACGTGGTGAGGGGAGACAACTTACGTGGTGAGGGGAGACAACTTACGTGGTGAGGGGAGACAACTTACGTGGTGAGGGGAGACAACTTATGTGGTGAGGGGAGACAACTTACGTGGTGAGGGGAGACAACTTATGTGGTGAGGGGAGACAACTTACGTGGTGAGGGGAGACAACTTATGTGGTGAGGGGAGACAACTTACGTGGTGAGGGGAGACAACTTATGTGGTGAGGGGAGACAACTTACGTGTTGAGGGGAGACAACTTACGTGGTGAGGGGAGACAACTTACGTGGGGAGGGGAGACAACTTATGTGGTGAGGGGAGACAACTTACGTGGTGAGGGGAGACAACTTATGTGGTGAGGGGAGACAACTTACGTGGTGAGGGGAGACAACTTATGTGGTGAGGGGAGACAACTTACGTGGTGAGGGGAGACAACTTACGTGGTGAGGGGAGACAACTTACGTGGGGAGGGGAGACAACTTATGTGGTGAGGGGAGACAACTTATGTGGTGAGGGGAGACAACTTATGTGGTGAGGGGAGACAACTTACGTGGGGAGGGGAGACAACTTATGTGGTGAGGGGAGACAACTTACGTGGGAGGGGAGACAACTTATGTGGTGAGGGGAGACAACTTATGTGGTGAGGGGAGACAACTTACGTGGGGAGGGGAGACAACTTATGTGGTGAGGGGAGACAACTTACGTGGTGAGGGGAGACAACTTATGTGGTGAGGGGAGACAACTTACGTGGGGAGGGGAGACAACTTATGTGGTGAGGGGAGACAACTTATGTGGTGAGGGGAGACAACTTACGTGGGGAGGGGAGACAACTTATGTGGTGAGGGGAGACAACTTACGTGGGGAGGGGAGACAACTTACGTGGGGAGGGGAGACAACTTACGTGGGGAGGGGAGACAACTTACGTGGTGAGGGGAGACAACTTATGTGGTGAGGGGAGACAACTTACGTGGGGAGGGGAGACAACTTACGTGGGGAGGGGAGACAACTTACGTGGGAGGGGAGACAACTTACGTGGTGAGGGGAGACAACTTACGTGGGGAGGGGAGACAACTTACGTGGCGAGGGGAGACAACTTACGTGGGGAGGGGAGACAACTTACGTGGCGAGGGGAGACAACTTACGTGGGGAGGGGAGACAACTTACGTGGCGAGGGGAGACAACTTACGGGGGGAGGGGAGAAAACTTACGTGGGGAGGGGAGACAACTTACGTGGGGAGGGGAGACAACTTACGTGGCGAGGGGAGACAACTTACGTGGCGAGGGGAGACAACTTACGTGGGGAGGGAGACAACTTACGTGGTGAGGGGAGACAACTTACGTGGTGAGGGGAGACAACTTACGTGGTGAGGGGAGACAACTTACGTGGTGAGGGGAGACAACTTACGTGGGGAGTGGAGACAACTTACGTGGGGAGGGGAGACAACTTACGTGGTGAGGGGAGACAACTTACGTGGCGAGGGGAGACAATTTACGTGGGGAGGGGAGACAACTTACGTGGGGAGGGAGACAACTTACGTGGCGAGGGGAGACAACTTACGTGGCGAGGGGAGACAACTTACGTGGCGAGAGGAGACAACTTACGTGGGGAGGGGAGACAACTTACGTGGCGAGAGGAGACAACTTACGTGGGGAGGGGAGACAACTTACGTGGTGAGGGGAGACAACTTACGTGGCGAGGGGAGACAACTTACGTGGGGAGGGGAGACAACTTACGTGGTGAGGGGAGACAACTTACGTTGCGAGGGGAGACAACTTACGTGGTGAGGGGAGACAACTTACGTGGTGAGGGGAGACAACTTACGTGGTGAGGGGAGACAACTTACGTTGCGAGGGGAGACAACTTACGTGGTGAGGGGAGACAACTTACGTGGTGAGGGGAGACAACTTACGTGGGGAGGGGAGACAACTTACGTGGTGAGGGGAGACAACTTACGTGGGGAGGGGAGACAACTTACGTGGGGAGGGAGACAACTTACGTGGGGAGGGGAGATAACTTACGTAGGGAGTGGAGACAACTTACGTGGGGAGGGGAGACAACTTACGTGGAGAGGGAGACAACTTACGTGGGGAGGGAGACAACTTACGTGGGGAGGGAGACAACTTACGTGGGGAGGGAGACAACTTACGTGGGGAGGGGAGACAACTTACGTAGGGAGTGGATACAACTTACGTGGGGAGGGAGACAACTTACGTGGAGAGGGAGACAACTTACGTGGGGAGGGGAGACAACTTACGTGGAGAGGGAGACAACTTACGTGGGGAGGGAGACAACTTACGTGGGGAGAGGGAGACAACTTACGTGGGGAGGGAGACAACTTACGTGGGGAGGGGAGACAACTTACGTAGGGAGTGGAGACAACTTACGTGGGGAGGGAGACAACTTACGTGGAGAGGGAGACAACTTACGTGGGGAGGGGAGACAACTTACGTGGAGAGGGAGACAACTTACGTGGGGAGGGGAGACAACTTACGTGGAGAGGGAGACAACTTACGTGGGGAGGGAGACAACTTACGTGGGGAGAGGGAGACAACTTACGTGGGGAGGGAGACAACTTACGTGGGGAGGGGAGACAACTTACGTAGGGAGTGGAGACAACTTACATAGGGAGGGGAGACAACTTACGCAGGGAGGGGAGACAATTTACGTGGGGAGGGGGAGGCAACTTACGTGGAGAGGGAGACAACTTACGTGGGGAGGGGAGACAACTTACGTGGGGAGGGGAGACAACTTACGTGGGGAGGGGAGACAACTTACGTGGGGAGGGGAGACAACTTACGTGGGGAGGGGAGACAACTTACGTGGGGAGGAGAGACAACTTACGTGGTGAGGGGAGACAACTTACGTGGGGAGGGGAGACAACTTACGTGGGAGGGGAAACAACTTACGTGGGGAGGGGAGACAGCTTACGTTGGGAGGGGAAACAACTTACGTGGTGAGGGGAGACAACTTACGTGGGGAGGGGAGACAACTTACGTGGGGAGGGGAGACAACTTACGTGGGGAGGGGAGACAACTTACGTGGGGAGGAGAGACAACTTACGTGGGGAGGGGAGACAACTTACGTGGGGAGGGGAGACAACTTACGTGGGGAGGGGAAACAACTTACGTGGGGAGGGGAGACAGCTTACGTTGGGAGGGGAGACAACTTACGTGGAAGATGAAGACAAAGATGAGTCACAACGATGTTAGGAAGTATTTTTTCAGTCACAGAGTTGTCAGGAAGTGGAACAGTCTGGAGAATGATGTAGAGGAGGCAGGATCCATACACAGCTTTAAGAAGAGGTAAAATAAACCTCATGGAGCAGGGAGATAGTGGACCTAGTATCAACCAGTGAAGAGGCGGGGCAGGAGCTATGACTCGACCCCTGCAACCACAATTGAGTACACACACACATTACTATCTAATGGTTCTTGTGTCAAAAATAATCAGGCGGTTTAAGCGTTTAAGACTTACACAATGTGATCTCCAACAAGAGCAGTTCCTTAGTAGAGGAAGATGGTGGTGATCCATCAGCGCCCCCCAGCCTGCCAACACACACACCATGTTACCTTCTCCCTCTCTACTAAAACCTTACCATACGCGAGGCTGACCTCAGCTGTGCACACCATATCTGGCTTTATCGCGACTTCCATATACGAACATCGTGTTGGCAACGTCGCCGAAATAGACGAAGATCCCTGCAATAGGACCCATCCTCATTTTCAGGTCCCACTGCGCCCCTCTGGACCCTATGCCCGAGACCCAGATCCTCGTTTCCAAGCAACAAAGACTACCACCTGTAGTGAAAAAGTTAGGTATACATACCACTGACTGAAAGATTTTAGACAATACAGTCTTTAGTTACCTATTACCAAGGACGAACCAATTATCGAAGTCAAATTAATACTGAATTTCAATATAGAAAAATAAGACTGTAAATGTGACAGGAAGACTTTTGTTGTCAGCTGTACACGCAGAATATAGGTTTCCTCTGACACCAGCAAAAAGGAAGAGTCATGGGCGGGGAAAGCGGCAGAAAGCATGGACAAGGAGACATGAGCTTGGAACATGGGCAGTGACAGAAGCAGGTTGCTAAGTAGAGACAAAAGAAGTGGTCGTGGTATGATGGTCAGCAGCAGTGTTACCAGAGAGGGTGGAGCACCCCGGCTGATGAATGCTAACTCCCGCTACATAATCGCTCTCCCCTTAATCTAAATTGGAAAGGCAGTCGGCGGTGGAGGCAGACGATGGCGCCGTGGCCGGCCGGGGGGTCAAGCTGGCTCCAGCACCCACCTACACCGTGTCTAAAATTAATAACCTGGCTGTTTTCATCAGCGTAGATAACCTTTATAGCTATAACCTTGGACTAACGAGGTGCAAGGGTGTCCCATGCTACCTTCCCTGCCCCTGACAAGGGCCTTCTCCAGGTAGCATCCAGGTGTAGGTGAGGCAGAGGTGAGCACGAGGGTGGAGGCGCCACTCCCATTTATGGGCTTCCACTTCATACCTCCTTTTCTCAAGTCTGGACGCTTGACTAACAAAATCGCTTCATTCTAGCAAGTGTAACACCGGCTTAGTGGGACCTCTAACCTCTCTCAACCATTACAATTACACCAAACAAAGTCTTTCCCGATTTACGTGAGTTATTCGGATATAAAAATCATTTGCCTATAATAGGGAGGTGAGTGGAGCAAGAGGCAGCTGCTCCCTTCCTGGCAAGGGGCTGTGCAGCCCTGAGTCAGCTGGGTGCTGATGGCTAGACATCACAATGATAACAATGATTGTGAGCCAGGAAATAAAAGGTAGCTCGTCACTCTCCCGGTGAACGAGTAATCAAAAGTTGATATCGAGAAACACCAGATCAACACCAAGGACACCAGACAAATATGCGGGGCACCAGAATAATACCTATGTGGCGTGGAGGGCCTCACATGTGTGGTGTAGAGCACCTCACACCGGAGTGATATACAGCACCTCACACCTGTGTAATGTGGAATACCTCACACCTGTGTGGTGTGGAATACCTCACACCTGTGTGGTGTGGAATACCTCACACCTGTGTGGTGTGGAATACTCCACTTGTGTGGTGTGGAATACCTCACACCTGTGTGGTGTAGAGCACCTCACACCTGTGTGGTGTGGGGCACCTCACAGATGTGTGGTGTGGACCACCTCACATTTGTGTGGTCTGGGGCACCTCACAGATGTGTGGTGTAGAGCACCTCACATTTGTGTGGTCTGGAGCACCTCACACCTGTGTGGTCTGGAGCACCTCACACCTGTGTGGTCTGGAACACCTCACACCTGTGTGGTCTGGAGCACCTCACACCTGTGTGGTCTGGAGCACCTCACACCTGTGTGGTCTGGAGCACCTCACACCTGTGTGGTCTGGAGCACCTCACACCTGTGTGGTCTGGAGCACCTCACACCTGTGTGTTGTGCACATGGATGCTCACAGGTCTCTTGCATTTCTCTTTTGTTTTAATTAATCGTTTGACTGAACCCACAGTGAAGCCAGTAGCGGCCAAGGGAGAGACGGAGCCAGGAACTGAGACTCAACTCCTTCAACCGTGGCTCGGTTGGCAACACACTCGTCTCACATAATGAGTGTCTGTGGTTCAATCCCCGGCACGGGTGAAACGTTGGGCATGTTTCCTTACACCTGCTGTCCTTGTTCACCTAGCAGAAGGCAGGTCCTAGGCGTTAGTCGACTGTCATGGGTCGAATGTTGAGGGACGAGATTAATTAAAGGGAGACAATGGAAATGGGTTATCCTAGGTTCTCTACACATATGCTGCTATGTATGATAATTCTATGTAACTGTATTTGTGTATACCTGAATAAACTTACTTACTTACTTACTTACTTAGTCGCCGATGACGCGCTGCCTTTATTGGGTTATCCTGGGTGGCTAACCCTCAGAGTTAAAAATCCAAACAAATCTTAAATTTTACCGCAAAATGCTCCATCAAACAATGCAACACATTTATAGGCAAAAATGATGTTACTATTTCTAACATTTAATTTAAGATGTTTTCTACGTGACAGTTCACTAATAAAATTTAAAAGCGTCATATATGATATCAGATTTCTTTTTTTTTTTTTTTTGCTTTATACGCATTAGCTTTATACGCATTAGCAGCCCGTAATGCTATGCATATAAGTGGCTTTGGCATGCTGCTCTTACCTGTATTTTTTTGTACCTCTGTATGTATGCTAAAATTACTAAATAAATAAATAAATAAATAAATACTTGCAGAAATCAACCTTCCTAAGTTATCCCTACAGTTACAGTTTTCTCTGAGTGAACGTTTTCTGTGATCAAACTTCAGGGTAGACAATTGTATACTAAAACTTGAGGACTATATATTATATAATAAACTCGTTGCTATAACTTGTGTTACATAAGAAAGTTTTGTTGGGATTTTTAACCCAGAGAGATAGAGGGTTAGTAAAGTAAGTGCGTCATCGGGGACTGCCTTATTTATATTGATAAGATAAGATGACCATTTAATCTTCCCCAGGATGCCACCTACAACAGTCGACTAACACCCAGGTACCACTTGCTGCTAGGTGGACAGGAGCAGCAGGTGTAAGGAAACATGCCCAACATTTGACCCGTGGCGGGGGTGAATCTCTGGTTCCTTAGTGTGTGAGCTGATGACGCTACCAACTGAACCACGAGCATCAACACTGAAGGGCTCTTGATCTAGAGAACTGAGGCTACCAATCCGACTGAATCCAATTGACTCCCATTATCCAAGGCGCTGTATGACCCCTACGTGCTGAGCGCTCTTCCTATGAAATATGACTTTTGAAGTGGGTTTTTCTTTACATATTTCTTACATATTTTTTTTACAATGGTTCCGAGGCACACATGTTAGCCGCATATATAAAATGTATCATATAGATTTATCCTAGGATGACCAAATACAGTCGGCATTAGGCTTAACTGGAGGCTCTATAAAATTTACTGTTTAATGTTAACCCATTATTGTAACTCTAATGTATCTTCTTGGTAAATAAAATGATCTTATCTTAGTTATATTTAAGTCTAAATATTCTATGTTTCCAATAAAAAAATTAATGCTAGAGCTACCGACGTAACTAGCAGAAGACACAACTAGTGGTAGAGTACTAATGATGTAGCCTAGTGTCAACAAGCACTACATTCATACTCAGCTGACAATCTTTCATTCAATTAGCGGCAGCTAATGGAGGTTTGTAATCAAGTATCACCACCACAACTCTTGCAAACTACGGTACAGTTCAAAAATTTCAGCCACAAGTGCATGATCAATGTTACGGTGAGACCTTATGAGGCAGCACTGACTCAGCGTGTAAAGAATTCGGGTAGGCAGATGTGTATGATGTTAAGTCAGGTAACACTTATGAAGAAATTCAGGAAAATCAGTTATCCGGAGTCCTGGAGGTGGGAAGTACAGTGCCTGCACTCTGAAGGAAAGTTGGGGATATTGCAGTTTGGAGGGCCATCTAATTGTGATGTGAATGATTCTGGCAATGCTGCGATTGAATGAATGACGGTAAACGTGTTTCCTCTTTTTACTGGGTTACCCTAACCTTGGTTGGAGACGACCGGTGTGTTTAAAAAATATGTGTATGCAGGATAAAAGCTTACAAAGATTTTACATACAAATAATTTACATTATTTAATGTTATACATAATCATCACTCTTAGATCACATGTCATGTTGACGAATAAGATAGATGATGCACACGTGTCTTATTCCTCATACCCCTCAAGGAAGATTCCTTGATGTTGGTGAGGGGCTCTTGATTTAGGGAATTGGATCTGTGCTCCAGTTCCCCGAATTAAGCCTGAATGCCTTCCACATCCCCCCCAGGCGCTGTATAATCCTCCGGGTTTAGCGCTTCCCCTTGATTATAATAATAATAATAATTATTCCTCATAATCAGTACTGACAGAAAATCATAATCAAGAGGGAAGCGCTAAACCCGTAGGATTATACAGTGCCTGTGGGGGGAAGGAAGGTATTCAGACTTAATTCAGGGAACTGGAGTACAGATCCAGTTTGGCCTCAAACTATAATTAATATGTATTGGAATGTCCCTTGTTGAAAAATAGGAAAAGAGAATCTGTGGTGCCTCCAGAATTAGGTGGTGATAGTGGAAATAATGATGCGTCGCCATGTAACACATCCAGTATGTACCTGACTTTACTAATTAGCGGCTTGGTCCACCAATATACACATATATAGGAGAACGTATATAGAGCATGTATATAAATTACATGTGGAAAATTACATTTACCTGAATGAATCTCATTAGATACATAAAAGTAAATGGTAACAAAGATAATTATTATTTATCAAAGTTACAGAGACAAGTAGGAATTTTTAGGACACCTAGGTCGCAAAAAATGTCCCCCTTCGATACCTGCCATAATCTATCTCTCCACAAGTTACTCTAGACCTATTAATTGCAAATGAAATATACATTACCAGGAATTCTGGTAAAATTTAATATAAATTTGTGGACTGTATATTAAAATTAATAAATGATTACATATGCACATTTATATAACAGACGGAGAATTTATATTCATAACACTCACCAATTACTCTGGAGATTACTGTGTGTCATGTACAGAACCCCCTCTAACTAAATTTATGATGATAATACTGGCCAGAATTACAAACATAATTTAGATAGCTTATCTGAGGTTCCTGGAGCTGTCTTGTACATCTGTTTAATGCTCTCATTATGCAGGACTGCACATCCAACAATTTCGGCTTCTATTTGAGAGATTTTAAACCCAATATAACCCCTAGAGCGACGAAAATTAAGCACATTACATTAGCGTGCCTGTACCACATTCAAAAAACAATGGCGACTCATCCCTGCTCGTCAGCGCAGGTGCAGAGCTTCCCTGTCGATTCTCTTATTTAAAATGCACTCAACAGAACAATAGTAACGTATTAATCAGGTTTATTTACACAGCATAAATTTTGGGAAATTATTTTCCACATTACATATATCAGTTTTATATTACATAATAAGTGCAACATTATAAATACAAAAGTTTTAGGAACCACTTTCTTGGGTTTCACATCCTAACGCTTCCCTAACAAACATGTAGTAATATTGGTTAATTTAGCAATCTTCTGTGAAATTAACTGGGAAGCTTACATACATGAGGTGTGCTCCATTTCCAGATAACACCGCATCTCTTTATATTCCACTTATTAGCCTTACTGTAGCTGAGTCACTTTTGTATTTCACAATCACAGGAACCCACGATGTTTACTTATTTCATAGTCCTCTATTGACCCCGATGCACTCCTTATCGGGCGTGATTAAACCAGGTGTTTTCTCTATTACACTCCAATTATTTGATACTAGGCCATATTTTGACGCCTCTTTTAACTTGTGTGTTGGTTCTCTCGTGGCTAGAAAATTTTCTAAAAGTCACACCAACACTACATTTTTTAAACAATATTACATTATTCAATATTTACACACTAATTTCAGGAAAATTTGAAAAAAAAGTCCACACTGCCAATAATGATGAAGTTATTGGGAACATCATATGAAACCTAGTATAGTTAACCTCAGTTTACTCATATTATAGAAGAATTCCCAGATTTAAGCCAACACAGTAAAAGAGAATACCCATCGACACCATGCCTAACCCTTCTAGGGTAGGGTAGGTGCCTGAGCCCGAGCTTACAGCTCACAAGACTGTCATTCCCATTAGCCCCCTTGGGGTGGGGATGACAGACCAGAGAGGCCTAGTTTGTGGCTAGGCCTGGGGACAGTTGGTCCCAAAGATGAGGAGGTACTTGTGCCTCCTCCCATAGGAGACTTAGGTCTCAGACACTCCCTAAAGAGGGAGCTAAGGCCGAGCCACCACTTGGAAAAGGCTTGGGCTGGGAGAATACTGGCGAATCTTTAATAATAATAATAACAGAATACCCCATACTGTATACATATATAGTGGAACCTCGGCTTACGAATGCTCCATCATGCGATGCGAATGTTTTAGGATATGAACAGTCGATCGATTGTTTTGCTTCTTGATACGAACAATATTTCAGGATGCGAACTTCCCCTTCAAGGGAGGCTCCTTGGTGAGGGGCTCTTGATCAAGGGAATTAGATCTGTGCTCCACTTCCCTAAATTAATAATAATAATAATAATACACTGCAGCTGGCCTGTTGGCCCATACTAGGCAGGTCCTTCACAATCCATCCCACTAACAGAGTATTTGCCCAACTCAATTTTCAATGCTACCCAAGCAATAAGCTTTGATAATTCTATTTACTCATGCGCAGGTCCCACTCACATCCAACCACATCCTCAAACTATAATAAGTATTGGAATGTCCCATGTTGAAGAATAGGAACAGAGAATCTGCAGGGCCTCCAGAATTAGGTGATAGCAGAAATATTGTATCGCCATGCAACACATCCAGTATGTACGCCATTAGTCCTTTCACTTAGATTTCTCACTGGGTTGTAGGATTTTATTTGTTAGGTAGGCATTGTGGGGTGATCCTACTACAATATAAATGGTGTTAATATAGATTTCTTAATTATCTAACTTTTGGTACATATGTGCCTGGTGTCAATCAGAAAATTCTTACCCTGTCTGTGTGTATTAGTGTTCCCTTTCTGGAGATTGTTTCCTTTAATTTTCATACTGTCCACACTACTTCATAATTTACCATTTTTGTTATTAATGTTCAATATGGTAATTATTAATTTAATGTCAGGTCAAGTTTTCTGTGAGAGTGGTGAAGGAGTGGGCATCGACAGAGTGACAGTCCTGTGGCCTACTGTGACTAAGTCCCACTTACCTCACCCACATTACGTGCACATAATAATTCAGGTAATACCCTGTAAACGTCATGCAGGTAATTTCTCACAAGTACATGTACAAGGTATATAGGCCTAGCTGACATCAGTGACATACTACTATATAGAAAGCCCTTGTTACGCAAAATTAGGTAAATTTTGTCCCCAGAATGTGATTCACACCAGTCGACGAACACCCAAGTACCTATTTTACTGACAGGTGAACATGGACAACAGGTGTCTTAAGTAAACACGTCCTAATGTTTCCACCCATACCGGGGATCGAATCACGGACTTCAGCATGTGAGCTGAGTGCGCTAGCAATCGAGCTATGGGACACCTTATAAAAGTCTTGGTGTAATAACCCAGGATAAACCAAGAAAGCCAAGCGTTGTAGCTTATTTCCATTGGTCACATTAGGAATATTAATCAGTATCCTATTCGAAATCGTGGACTAACTCCTAGTTATGTACTTAGTGTTAGGTAAGCAGGGGTAAATAAGTTACAAGAACAATGATATACAAGAACATGTAGACATGCAATGTTAACAGTGTAATGAAGACTAGACAGTGCCAACGAAGAAACCCACTTGCAGACATAAATAAAACAAGAAACGAAGACTACGCTATATATTTCGACCTCTAACTGTTAGATATCCTCTCCAGTGGCCTGTCTTCTTTTGTATCTATCTGCTGAAGAGGACTACAAAGGTCGAATTATACATCCCCACTCTTCATGTGATTCATTACAGGCTTAGATCCCACACGCCTTATGAAGTCAAAGTTATAAGCATTTCCGGCAAGTTTATCTTCTCCCGTTGGACGACACTGGGACCAGGGGATTAACACTTGGGGAAATAAACAGACCGTTAATTTCTGGGGCTACAACCACCTTAGATGAAACGGAAGTCTGCTTCCTCACAAATACGAGAGGGCAGCTCACAGTACCCATACATCACACTGTTTCATTGACCTGTTGAGGTGGGTGTCGCCACACCAGTGAGTCACAAAGTATGCTCACCTGGCATCTTTCTACTGACTTAAGCACATTAATGTTAATTTAACTTCGTTGTAAATGGGTTTTATGCCAGTCACTGCGATTTTCATTTTGGGCTTCCACTATTTATATTCTTTTTTTTTTTAATTTCACGGATCCAGAGTATGCAATAAGCCCTGCCACACGTCAGGCCTGCACATAATGTTCACTATGTGCAGGCCCAAATCTGGTTATCTCAAAAATCTGTGATATTTTCCTAATACCACAAGACTTTGAAAAGGAAATAAATGACATGACCATGCACTCTGCCCCAGGCCCAGACCCGTGGAACTCAGTGTTCATCAAGAACTGCAAGAAGCCCCTGTCGCGTGCCTTCAGCATTCTATGGAGAGAGAGCATGGACACAGGGGTCATCCCACACTCACTAAAAACAACAGGCATAGCCCCTTTCTATAAAGGTGGCAGTAACTCAATTGCAAAGAACTTCAGACCGATAGCACTAACATCCCATATAATAAAAATCTTAGAAAGGGTTCTAAAAAGTAAGATCGCCAACCACCTAGATACCCATCAATTACACAACCCAGGGCAACATGGGTTTAGAGCAGGTCGCTCCTGCCTGTCCCAGCTACTGACCACTATGACACGGTCCTGGAGGCTATAGAGCATAAACAAAATACAGATGTAGTATACGCAGACTTTGCAAAAGCCTTCGACAAGTGCGACCATGGTGTAATAGCACACAAAATGCGTGATAAAGGAATAACAGGAAAAGTTGGGAGATGGATCTATAACTTCCTGACAAACAGAGCACAAAGAGTAATAGTAAACAGAGTAAAGTCTGAGGCAGCTACGATGAAAAGCTCTGTTCCACAAGGCACAGTACTCGCTGCCATCCTTTTCCTCATCCTCATATCTGACATAGACAGAGACGTAAACCATAGCTCCGTGTCTTCCTATGTGGATGACACCCGAATTGTCATGACAGTGTCCTCCATCAAAGGCACCGCAAGACTCCAAGCGGACATCAACCATATCTTCAAATGGGTCACTCAAAACAATATGAAGTTTAATGGAGAGAAATTTCAACTACTCAGATATGGAAAACTTGAGGAAATTAAAATTGTATCAGGGTATATAACAAATTCTAACCATACAATAGAGCGAAAAAGTAATGTGAAAGACCTGGGAGTAAGGATCTCGCCTCAAAGACCACAACAATGTATACCGCATCTGCTAAGAAAATGATAGGATGGATAATGAGAGCTTTCAAAACTAGGGACGCCAAACCCATGATGATTCTTTTCAAATCGCTTGTTCTTTCTACGCTGGAATACTGCTGTACACTAACGACCCCCTTCAAAGCTGGCGACATTGCAGACCTGGAGAGTGTACAAAGAACTTTCATGGCACACATAAGCACGACAGGGCATCTAAATCACTGGGAACGGTTGAAGTCCCTTGATTTGTATTCCCTGGAACGCATTCGAGAGAGAAATATGATAATATACACTTGGAAAATCCTAGATAGATTAGTACCAAACTTGCACACGAAAATCACTCCCTATGAAAGCAAAAGACTCGGCAGGAGATGCAACATTCCCAGGAGTACACTGAGAGACAACAGAATAAGTGTCCGGTGACCAAGACTGTTTAACTGCCTCCAAGCATACATGAGGGGGATTACCAATAGACCCCTGGCTGTCTTCAAGAAGACACTGGACAGGCACCTAAAATCAGTCTGGTTGATCAGACCCTGATCCACCACGAAGGTTGGTCTCAGACCGAGCCGCGGGGGCGCTGACTCTAGGTATCACTGTGCTACTGATCTTCCTTCTTCTGCAGAGTTTTCTGCCACTGTTACCAGACAATAATGTTGCATATTTCTCTACAATATTTTTCACAATGGTTGTTTCAACTACATAATTGTTACATACATGGCTGATAAAATATGAAGCTATAATTTAGACTGCTGTTTTAATCTAGTTATATAAATTATGAAGCTATAACCTAGGCTACTGCTACAAATTTATGTTATTACTGGTTTTTTATTATTATTATTAATGTCTTTATCGTCTTTTGACGTGATTAGGAAATGTATTCTATTTTTTTTATTGACACATACAATACATGCTTTAAAACTGTGCTCAGTTTCCTCTAGAATCACTGTGATATTGTTGGCATGTCACTGTGCAGCTCCTGGGCTGCGTTACTACTACTGTCCAATCACTGTCACTCTTCATTATCTATAAACATTTCCTTCAGTAATGAAGGGCTGCAGTACGTGTCTCTCCCTCCCCTCCAACACACCTCGAGAATAAAGTGGAACTGACATATTCCAGCACAGTGTAGGAGTCCCATCCTGCGTGATGGAACGTGACACAACACACAGCTTGTCTTCCAACTTTGTAATCATCACATAAACAACGAGAGCAGCACACTGTGGATGTATCCAATTTAATTAAAACAAAAGTTGAGCTAAATAACATATAACAAAGAAGATTCTTTATCAATGCAGATACTGTAAAAATAATCTCTAAATATTCTAGATTATTTCTAAATAACACAGATAGTTTTGAGATAATAAAAATACTTGATATATTCTACACTTGGAGAATCCTAGACGGGATGGTCCTGAATCTGCACACACAGATCTCTCCCTCCGAAAGCAAAAGACTTGGCAGTCTATGCAACATACCCACAATGAAAAGTAGGGGCACCATTGGTACGCTAAGAGAAAGCACCCGAAGTGTCCGGGGACCAAGACTGTTCAACAGCCTTCCACCAGGCATAAGGGGAATTACCAATAGGACCCTGGCTGCCTTCAAGAGAGAGCTGGATAGATACTTAAAGTCGGTGCCGGAGCTACCGGGCTGTGGTTCGTATGTAAGACTACGTGCGGCCAGCGGTAGCAGCCTGGTTGATCAGGCCCTGATCCACCAGAAGGCCTGGACGTGGACCGGGCCGCGGGGTCGTTGATCCCCGGAATAACCTCCAGGCAGATAAGCCAGATATTCTTGTAAATTATTCTTACAGTTACTGAATAACTCAGATGTATATTAAATAACTCCAGAGGCAGCAAAACACTCAATGATATGAATTAATAATTTTAGCCAGACTGTTAGTGCTGGCCGCAAGCAATCCAGCGTGAGGACAGCAGTAACAGACTAGTTGATCAGGCCCTGATCCAGAGGGTAGTCTGGCCACGGACTGGGCAGCGGGGGGGAGGGCGTTGCGCTGACACCCCGGAACGACCTCAAAGTAGATAACGTAGAGTAATTATTGTAAGTAGTGATAACCAGCCCCAGCAGCAGCAACACATTTTCCAGGACAACTGAAAAATTTGTAGCGATTTGTAAGTTCCAGCAACGAGGTTCTGTGTTAATGGTTGTCTGTGAGTTGTGAGTTTCTGTCTACGAGTTATAAGTCTCTGTGAGTTATGTGTCTCTGTAAGTTGTGAATCTCTGTGAGTTATGTGTCTCTGTAAGTTGTGAGTCTCTGTGAGTTATGTGTCTCTGTAAGTTGTGAGTCTCTGTGAGTTATGTGTCTCTGTAAGGTGTGAGTCTCTGTGAGTTATGTGTCTCTGTAAGGTGTGAGTCTCTGTGAGTTATGTGTCTCTGTAAGGTGTGAGTCTCTGTGAGTTATGTGTCTCTGTAAGGTGTGAGTCTCTGTGAGTTATGTGTCTCTGTAAGGTGTGAGTCTCTGTGAGTTATGTGTCTCTGTAAGGTGTGAGTCTCTGTGAGTTATGTGTCTCTGTAAGGTGTGAGTCTCTGTGAGTTATGTGTCTCTGTAAGGTGTGAGTCTCTGTGAGTTATGTGTCTCTGTAAGTTGTGAGTCTCTGTGAGTTATGTGTCTCTGTAAGGTGTGAGTCTCTGTGAGTTATGTGTCTCTGTAAGGTGTGAGTCTCTGTGAGTTATGTGTCTCTGTAAGTTGTGAGTCTCTGTGAGTTATGTGTCTCTGTCTACGAGTTATGAGTCCCTGTATGTGAGTTATGAGTCTCTGTCTACGAGTTATGAGTCTCTGTATGTGAGTTATGAGTCTCTGTCTACGAGTTATGAGTCTCTGTATGTGAGTTATGAGTCTCTGTCTACGAGTTATGAGTCTCTGTATGCGAGTTATGAGTCTCTGTCTACGAGTTATGAGTCTCTGTATGTGAGTTATGAGTCTCTGTCTACGAGTTATGAGTCTCTGTATGCGAGTTATGAGTCTCTGTCTACGAGTTATGAGTCTCTGTATGCGAGTTATGAGTCTCTGTCTACGAGTTATGAGTCTCTGTATGTGAGTTATGAGTCTCTGTCTACGAGTTATGAGTCTCTGTATGCGAGTTATGAGTCTCTGTCTACGAGTTATGAGTCTCTGTATGTGAGTTATGAGTCTCTGTCTACGAGTTATGAGTCTCTGTATGTGAGTTATGAGTCTCTGTCTACGAGTTATGAGTCTCTGTATGCGAGTTATGAGTCATGTATATCGTATTGTTATTACCACGAGAAGAGTAGTTTACATGGTATCGTTCCACACCTGATACAGTTAAGTTCTCACTGCTTTCTTTTCAACCACATGTGGAGACAGATGTATACACATGTGAAGACAGGTGTGCACACATGTGATGACAGGAAGGTACACATGTGAGGACAGGGGTGAGCACATGTGATGACATGAAGGTACACATGTGATGACAGGGGTGTACACATGTGATGACAGGGGTGTACACATGTAATGACAGGGGTGTACACATGTGATGACAGGGGTGTACACACGTGATGACAGGGGTGTACAAGTGTGAGGACAGGTGCTGACACACCTATAAACATCTTATTAACAGTACCACCTGGACACCTGGTGGACGGTGCCACACATTCACCTGGACATCTGGTGACGGTGCCACTTACCTGGACACCTGTTGGACGGTGCCACACACTCACTTGGGCACCTGGTGGATGTTGCCACACACCTGGACATCTGGTGGGCAGTGCCACTTACCTGGACACCTGTTGGACGGTGCCACACACTCACTTGGGCACCTGGTGGACGGTGCCCCACACTCACCTGGACACCTGGCGGACGGTGCCACACATTCACCTGGACACCTAGTGGACGGTGTCACACACTCACCTGGACACCTGGCAACAGTGCCACAAACTCACCTGGGTACAGCACCACACACTCACCTGGACACCTGGTATAATGATGGTGATTTTGGTAGACTGTAGAGCGGTGTTAATGATATACTTCTTCGGAGGCTTCTTACTTTATTGATAAGTCGTAGTGGGTTACACAGGCTTGTGTGTTTGTGCCCATGGCCCGGGCAGGGCCATGCCCACGAGAGAGAGCTGGGAGGCCTTGTGTCTTGATGCCAGGCCGCTGTGTGAGTGAGAGCGAGGCAAGTCTGGGCATACTGAAGTGGCAAGGCCTATAGGTGGCAGCACTTGAGTGGCGCGAAATATGAACTAAGCTGGCAGACAGCATGGGCTGTCTGTGCAGACAGTACAGGCTGTCTACATACGCTCGGCCACCTACCGCGCGTCGTCCCGACGCGACAATACTGGTAGTAAAAGAAACTCGGTCTCTCTCTCGTGGGAACAGGGCACAGAACACAAAATAAAAACATATATATACATATGGACATGGAAAAAAAAACTTCCTACAGGGAGGGAAGAAAAAACATGTGGGGTGTGCTAAACATCGTGGTCATAGGCAATGAGCGTCGATGGGCATCACTGCACGCCTTCCTGTGTCTGGACAGATACTGCAACACGGGAGACATCGCTGCGGCTGAGCTGTGACGTAACAGGTTACGGTCTCCTCTGGAACAGTGAAGCAGACATCGTAGGAGTCGCTGCAGGTTTTCACTCAACCTGGGGCACGACAAGCTGGTGCCCTCGAGTGAGGCGTCGACAAAACTCGGCAACTGGGCAGGACTTCTGGCAAGCGACTCAGGACACTTCTCGACTGGTACTGTCGCTGGGCTATCACTGCCGGCGAGCGTGGAGCGAGTTGTGGCAGAGACGACTGGGCGAAACATCTGGGAGTCGTAACATCATACACCAGACTGCAGTGAGAGAGCTAGCAGTCAAAGTGACGACATCTTTGTGCAGGCTGCTCACTGAAGCTTGTGACACGAGGCTGACACAGCGCCTGCCGACAGGGCTGGCTGCGGCTTGACGAGTATCATCTCTCGACAGCTGGAGTTATAGCAGAGGTTAGTCTAAGCGTCCCCAGACTTGTTTCTCTACATATAACTGCACTCTGACGGTCTGGAGGTGAAGTGAAACAAATCTCGATGGGAATCGTAGCAGGTACGATTCTGCAGAACATCACGAGCGACGAGCATAAAAGCTTTCTGTACAAGGGGGCTCATACGCTCAGGGCTGAGAAATCAGCTGTCAAACACTGGTCAGGCGGGTGACTAACACAGTGGTGCTACTCAGGTCTGGCTGGGCCAGACCTCACTGGACACACGAAACTTTAAAAACACACCGCTGTACATACGGTACAACATGATGCTTTTCTGTGCACAAAACTGACACTAAGACATATACTAAAATGTGAGAACACTGACTAAGAGGAATTAATTAACACACGACATATATCTTCTCTCAATCTTCTCGACAATATTGAAATAATTACTGAACACTCAATGGTGACATCATGTGATGTCAGGCGTGATGTCGCGAGGTGACGTCAGCAGCACTGTGACGTCAACAGACATCTCGAGGTGACGTCAGGCAGACATCGTGAGGTGACGTCAGCAGACATCTCGAGGTGACGTCAGCAGACATCTCGAGGTGACGTCAGGCAGACATCGTGAGGTGACGTCAGCAGACATCTCGAGGTGACGTCATGAGACATCGTGACGTCATGAAGTCGGGCAGCATCGTGGGTGGCGTCGATGTGATGCGGGCAGCAGACCACAGCATGAGGCCTTGGGACATCTGGTAATTCACGTGGCTTTGTAGGTCTACGTGACATCGGCCACACCCACGTGACGTCGTAATCCACGTAGCTTCGAGTGGCTTCGGGCACTCGGATACACAGCACTGGCAATGAATTCATACGAAAAAAGCAGAAAACACAGCAGAGGGAGTGGGCAGTGGTGAGTGGTGTATGGTAGACGGGTGAGCGTGAGTAGGGCGAGCATGGGCAAGGTGAGGAACAGCCACTTCCTCTCCTCTCCTCCCCCACCCACAAACACGTGGAGAAGCTCACACTGGATGCAGAAATCACCACAAAACTCACCTCTGGCTTGCTGAAACAGCTGTGCTGAGCTGAACAACAACAGCAACATACAAGTGACACTGAACACGTGACTTGGGAAACAGCGTGGGACACTGTAGCGTGGAGTCACTGGGACGCCACTCACAATTCTCGGAGAATTTCGGCAAATTTCGGCTGGATCCTGCTTGTACCTGTGTCTGGATGCTCAAACGTGCAGACACGACATCAGGATAACTCGTTGAGAGACGGATGCTTCATGTGTAGGGTGATGAAGTGAAGATGACTTCATAACTCTCCCTCCTCGCGGGGCAAACACAACTGCTGCAAGCACCGCTGTCACCATTTATAATGATGGTGATTTTGGTAGACTGTAGAGCGGTGTTAATGATATACTTCTTCGGAGGCTTCTTAGTTTATTGACAAGTCGTTGTGGGTTACACAGGCTTGTGTGTTTGTGCCCATGGCCCGGGCAGGGCCATGCCACGAGAGAGAGCTGGGAGGCCTTGTGTCTTGATGCCAGGCCGCTGTGTGAGTGAGAGCGAGGCAAGTCTGGGCATACTGAAGTGGCAAGGCCTATAGGTGGCAGCACTTGAGTGGCGCGAAATATGAACTAAGCTGGCAGACAGCATGGGCTGTCTGTGCAGACAGTACAGGCTGTCTACACTGGCGGACGGTGCCACACATTCACCTGGACACCTAGTGGACGGTGCCACACACTCACCTGGACAACTGGCGACAGTGCCACAAACTCACCTGGGTACAGTGCCACACACTCACCTGGACAACTGGCGACAGTGCCACAAACTCACCTGGGTACAGTGCCACACACTCACCTGGACAACTGGCGACAGTGCCACAAACTCACCTGGGGACAGTGCCACACACTCACCTGGAAGGAAGAGAACACAGGTGAAGGTGTACACTTATAACTTCCTTCCACTACCACACACCATCTTCTCAACAGTTAAAAAATATACAACCCAGCATCAACATTACCTGTGACCTACCTGTGACTTACCTGTGACTTACCTGTGACCTACCTGTGACTTACCTGTGACTTACCTGTGACCTACCTGTGACTTACCTGTGACCTACCTGTGACTTACCTGTGACCTACCTGTGACCTACCTGTGACTTACCTGTGACCTACCTGTGACTTACCTGTGACCTACCTGTGACTTACCTGTGACCTACCTGTGACTTACCTGTGACTTACCTGTGACCTACCTGTGACTTACCTGTGACTTACCTGTGACCTACCTGTGACTTACCTGTGACTTACCTGTGACCTACCTGTGACTTACCTGTGACCTACCTGTGACTTACCTGTGACCTACCTGTGACTTACCTGTGACCTACCTGTGACTTACCTGTGACCTACCTGTGACTTACCTGTGACCTGCTTCGAGAGGTTTTACCTCTACTCTCGTGGCCCGGTCTGCGGTTTAACCTTAGTAATGGTCACATTAAAACTTGACAAGTTTGAGAGTTTGTACAGTAAGTGTTGATGACACAAGCTACGTAGATG